>NC_074685.1:23300942-23615942 GCF_029448725.1 Salvelinus fontinalis | reverse complement strand
CTCTTCTCTCTCTCTCTCTCTCTCTCTCTCTCTCTCTCTCTCTCTCTCTCTCTCTCTCTCTCTCTCTCTCATCCTCTCTCATCCTCTTTTATGTTTGTCCCCACCCACACACACACAGTGGGCATTACTGTTCGTCCACCCGGGTGATTGGAGTGTCTTGTCTGTTTATCAGTCGCAGTCCTAAGCTCCATCACTTCCATATAGCAACCATTCCCACATTTGCTGGCCATAACAGCTATTGGAATGTAACACCGGCACAGTATGAGCCATATGTGTAAGGTTGGTTTCAGAACATGTGTGATTCCAGGGGTCAAAGTGAGGTAAAGCTCAAGGTGAGATGCTTTGACTGGAAGGAAAAGTCAAGTTGTATCATTACACGTCATCCAGAAGCAAATAGCAGGCTGTCCATTGACCCTCAATAACAGCTCTGCCCTCACCTTGGTGACTGGTAATCTGGCTCTTGATATGACACCTGCGTGCTGCTGTATGATGAATTCCACTCTATGGGAGATAATGAGCTCATTTCAGCTCCCTTTCTCCCCAATGTGGAGAGAAGCCCACAGACACCTTAAGGGCATCCAAAACAACCCATCTATAATGCTGTCAGAGATGATGGTGTCATTTATCAGCAACACTAGATGTTGTACTGGTGGAAAGAGGCTGGGCCTTCTTAACATCTTTTATCATGACGATTAATTGCCTCTGCTGGACTACAGCCTTTGTGCTGTTCATAAATCAGTTTAGAAAGAACCCTGGATGGTTCCGAGCTCACCACCAAAACTCCAATCAAAACACAACAACTCCCCCTACATCTACAGGAGCCAGAGACTAACTGGAGTGTATGTGGTGTTTTTAGCTAGTTTGTTTTTCGTGAAAAGTGAAAGTTTGGTGGTACAGTGTGTTTGAAATTAAACTGTTTGATAGTTTTTGGACCACCAAAAGTCGTTTTGACATGGTGCTGATTAATACATTTCAGATTAAATAGACATGTTCAGAAAATATTTCATATTTCTGTATATTCTTGTTTTTGAATCCATTTCTTTGTTGTGTCCTAACAGCTTCAGTCATAATTTGCATGTGTTTTCTCTGCACCTTCCTTGAGTTTTGATGTGAGACCTAACTCCTGTCTCCCCCTCCCTCAGGTTGTCCACACAGCCCGATGAACAAGGCCACTCTGACGTTGATCACCATCAGTACGTGTGTCCTGGCTGTGGTTTACGGCACGCAGCTCTCCTGCTCTCTCACCGTCAAGGTTACACTCCACGTGCCCGAACACTTTGTTGCAGACGGTTAGTATCCCCCATAAACTTCCTCATCTAACCACTCTAACTACTCTCTCTCTCTCTGGCAGAGACTCTCTCTCTCTCCCACAGTATACTGTAGTATTTGCAGTTAACGATAGTATAAATACTGTAATAAAATAACTAGTGTATAAACTATAGTAAATACTTTAGTGTTTTTGCATAATGTTGTATACTGTAGTATTTACCGTAGTGTTTCTGCTGACATTACTGTAATATTTACAATGCTATTGATTTTATTATGTTTGACATATAAGTGGAGTCTTTCTCCTTGAGGAAACCTACTGGAGAAATACTAAAAGAGAAAACGATCTATAACGTGTTCAGCGCTCCTGCTCTTCTCTATAACCTGCAGGGAACACATTCTATGGTCTATACTTGGCATCTAGGTTTCTCACTAATGGGTGGCACACATCGGGATTGGAGGGGACTGGGCAGGGTATATGCAAATTAAATGCTGTAGTATTTACTATCGTTAAAAAGTGTAATGTTTTTGCGGACTAGTGGTTTTGCCTGACATGACTGTAGTATTTACTACAGTGTTTTTTTAAAGGTAGATAATACTGTAGTATTTACTATAGTATTATACAGTATACTACAACATTCTATAGTAAGTACTACACATAATTGAGAGATACTACATTAATCCTTGTTGATTAGGCTGGAACAAACAAAACAGTCATAATTGCTATGCATTTCTATGGACCACTGTTAGATAAACATGCACACACTGTCAAAACTGCATCAGGGGACAAGCCACATGCATCCTGGCAGAATAGGCAAATTTAATAGATAATTACTCCAGTTTCCAGAGTATTTACACTTCCATCCTGACTGAGAGGTCTTCGGACATGGGAGGTCCATGGGTATAGGTCTGGGGTTGGCAAGATACCAGGACTCCCCATTCCTCGCCACAAGCTAAAGGGCCAGGGGAGAGAGGGGGAGGGATGGATGGAAGGAGGAGAGTGATTATGAAGAGCCCAAGCAATTTAATTAGCCACTTGCTTATCTTCTAAGCTGTGCGTCCAACACATCAGCAGAACAGAACAGGTAGTCTGGTCACCGATGCCTCAGTCATCCAGCCTAAGGTTGATATTATTTTGGTAAAGTGCTGTCCTGGCCTTAACCAGGAGAGCACCATTTTTTTTTTAGCTCTTGGTGGACGCTGGGAGCATTTGTAGTTAAGATAGCACACGCACGGCCGCCATTTAAATGGCAGCAAATGGGGGGCAGAAATATCCCTCATCAGCCGCCCGTGGCAGACTGGTGCTAACTCAGTCAGATTGGGGGATATTATCAGGGAGCTGAGTGGGCTCAGGAGTGTAAATACCCAACAAATGCAGAGCAGAGACCCCACCAACAGATATAAGCGGGCTTTCAATCTTTTTTTAGATTTTTTGGGTTGATATGACGTGTAAACAATGTTGATTCAACCAGTTTTTGCAGAGTGGGTTGTGACTTTCTCTTTTGCTCCTCCCCTCTCTCTGTCTCTCTCTCTGTCTCTCTCTCACTTTCTCCTGTCTCGAGAACGCAAACAGACACATGAACACACTACATACATGCATAGTGCTAGTTATTTGAATCTATATCCTTGAAGACGGTAGAAATGTAATCTCTTCACTGCTCCCCCTGGAGAAAATAATCAATAGCATCAATTAAGAATAATCCGTTTAGTGATTGAAGTTTAACGATTGTGGTAGGAATGGCACGGCTGAATAGTAAATCAGGAATTGAATCACTCAGCACCCTGTTACACTGTTCCCTGAGCTGATTGGTGAACCCATAGAATTAGGAATTAGAATACTAGAATGGACATGAATATTTTAGGTTGGCAATAATTATAATACACAATTTCTGATATAACACATGCCTTTGTTTTATTTTCCTGCATAAGTTAAAACAGCATTATGCCTCTTCTGCCATTCATTCCAATTAGACTGGTTTGGATTTTTCCCCTGACCAATATGGCTGCCATTTTCACCCCATTCTGGGACTTTGACTTAACCCCTATAGTAATTTAACAGGATCTCTATGGGTGAACCACTGACTGGCCTATCACTTCACTGACTGGCCTAACACCTGAGTTCAAAGTGGAAGTGGCATCAATAGCTGCTAATTGTGCTGTAGATAATATTTTTATTGAACTGTATCCTCATAATATTGATTCTTTATAAGGTGTTCATTATTTTCACATTTTAACTAATGGGTCATTGAACATGTTTGAATATCCAGTTCTATGTCCTATCGAGCTAGTAAGAAGAGAATAGCCAGATTGTTAGCAGCAGAAAGATCTTCACTCCAACAAACATGGATATGTTACACTGAGCGTTGAATGATGGATGATCCTGTAATACTTCAAACTACATCAGTATGATCTGCTGAGAGAAATGTTATGAGTAAAAGTGTGTTCTGTTCTCTTTTTGTTCCAGGAAGTAGTTTTGTAGTGAGCATGGGCAGTTTCCTGGACGTGTCTAACTGGCTGAACCCTGCCAAGCTGATCCTATATTACCAGACCAACTCCTCCACCCAGTGGGTCAGAGATTACTGTGGCCAGAGGACCACTGAGCCCTGTGAACAGCTGTGTGACCAAGAGACGGGTTAGTGACACAAACACACACACACACACGTGCATACAGCCAGAGGCACAAACACACACTGGTTCTTTTATCCTCATGGAGACATAAAATGTATTTCCATTCAAAATCCTATTTCCCCTAAACCTATCCTTAATCCTAACCCCTAATCCTAAACCTACCGCCTAACCCTAAACCTAACGCTTAACCCTAAACCTAACCCCTAACCCTAACCATAATTGTAACCCTAAACCTAACCCCTAAGCATAAAATAGCCTTTGTCCTCATGGGGACATGGGACATTTTCCTTGTTTTACTATCCTTGTGGGGAAATTTGGGGATTTCACGAGAATAGAAGAACAACCACACACACACACACACACACACACACACACACACACACACACACACACACACACACACACACACACACACACACACACACACACACACACACACACACACACACACACACACACACACACACACACAGGGAGACACATACATGTATATGTCCCTTCTGCAATCTCCAGAGAGTTCCTTGGGACCAGAAAGAAATGTCTCAAGGTTTGGTGATAAATATAACACATCTGGCTGAGGTTTAGCCGCTGATGGGATCTCTACAGCAAATACATTTATTTGCTCTTGACCTTCAGTGCTAATCTCAGGCTCTGGGTCTCATTCAACCCCCGCCAGCTCCGGTTAGGAGTCAAACAGATAAGAGTGGCCAATGTCACAGAGTACTGTGTGGAGAATATTACCCTCCTCTCCTCACCACATCCTCTCAATGTGCTTTTACACAGCACTGGGCCCAGAGTGCTGACATTTAGACTTGCTGTCTGATAGCTTTGATACTTCCCTATCGCAGACCCCTTTCTTTTCACACCAATACTGAAGTCTATAAGGAGCCCCCTGAGACCCTTAAAGGTGTTGTCTGATGTGAGTTATTATGCGTGATGATGAATTAGCGCTGTGGCTAAGCTAAGTAAACAGGTAAGGTTAGTGTCATAAAAGTGAAGGAGAGGCAGTGAAATGGGGTGTCTTCCTCCACAGGTTTCTGCTGCATTTGTGTAAACCCTGGAACTCTGCTGAAACCTATAGAATAGGGCTCTCTGATGCTGTATCAGGGATATCAGGGGAATATTTGGGGGGTCTAGGAGGGAAAGTGGTCTCCTGAAAGATGGCAGGGTCTCAAGAATGATTCTGATAGTTTGAGGCTAGATGGGAATGGTGATGTCATTTTTATGGTTGGCTGAAGTTCCTGTTTGATTATAGGCCTAATAGTGTTTCCTGGCATCAGGAGAAACGGGGCCTTAGTATATAGTTGACTATTACTTGACTATAAATATAACTCGGTTATTAACTATATATCTGGCTCCATATGAACAAGTGCCTTTCAACTTTACGCTCCGTTGTGTGTTTTAACTCTTTGACACCCCCACCGTCCAAACGATCACTTGCCTTGTTTCAATGGATAACACACACATTTTGCATAACCACTCCATCACTCACGCTCGCGGGCATGGGCCAGACGCCTGGCCAACTTTAGTGGTATTTTAATTTGAACAATTGCTCTCCCTTATTAAATCAGTCAACATGGCCACTATAGTCCAACCTAATGGCTCATGCTCCGGTATTTATGGGCTTTAATCACTATGGCCAACAAAGAGGTAGAAGACTCCTTGCTAATGACCATTAGACTCAATGGGTTGGAGCGCTATCAAAGCTCTATCCCTCGCTACTTAGAGTCATGGTACAGAATCACCGATTCACCAGATGTGTTGATTCGCTCCTCCATTTTTCTTTTTCAATTACCCCCACTTAATGACTGGTGTGCATTGAAGGGCGATTTTCATGCAAATGTGTCACTTTAGTTTTTAATCTAGTTCTTACAGAGTAAGTAGAAAGAGGCTTTGCTTTGCCCAAGAAACTCAGACGTGAGAGAAATAATCTCACTGGGGTAGAGAACCATCACTTCAGAACCATCACATTGTGTTATAATCATCAATCTGGATTCTTTGTCTCGTAAAGGAAGTCGTCTGATATGAAAGTAGGGAGGAAATGTTTCACCGCTGGCCTGTGGAGTCCTGGGTAGGAGAACTAACCGGACATGTAAAGGGGCTCTAATGGGACGTTTGTAACAGTTTCGGTCAACCACTGTTCTATCGGGGGTCAGTATATAGGATCTTGTTGTTTGAACCATCAGTAAAACATATTGTTCTGTTCCACACAGTTGTTTATTTGAACCCACAAGAAATCCACAACACAAAAACAATTTAGCACTAAGTTTTCATTTGGCTTATAATCAAATTAATTATTTTATGTGAACCCAATCCCAAAAACCTACAAAAAACACAGTCAAAGCACAGATGGTAGAACGTGTCTGGTCCCCTGGGTGGGATACTTCCCCTGTCCTACTGTAATAGAGCCAGTTTAAGTTTATTAACATGGATTACATGCTGTAATGTATGTGCCATTTATAGCACCCCAGACAAGGGCATGTTGAGGGCTGATGCATAATGGAATACAGTAGGAGGCCACTCAACACATCACACATAAACTACTACTGATGGACTTGGCTCTGTCTGTGTCATGGTGAGGAAGGTAAATCATACAGTATACTAGACTCTGTCCTGCACATACCGTACCTAGACAACTATTCTGCTAAATTGGGAAACATCGATGTATTTGAAAGGTAAGCAATTTTAGACAATACAGCTATTACTTTTTCAGAGAATCCTAAGTACTGTTTGTAATGTTCTTGGCGGGCTCTTTTCTTGTGCTGTTACTAATAATGTGGGTATGCCATGTTAGGTTAGACATTCAACCTACAAAAATTAGCATGCTTCTCAGCAGATCTATTTATCTCCTCTATGTCCTCTACATTTTTCAAACCTATGTTTTCAGTATATGGACAGTTATACGGCTGTCACGCCCCGGCTATAGAGAGGTTTTTTATTCTCTATTTTGGTTAGGCCAGGGTGTGACTAGGGTGGGCAGTCTATGTTCTTTTTTCTATGTTGTTGGTTTTCTATGTGTTTGGCCTGGTGTGGTTCCCAATCAGAAGCAGCTGTCTATCGTTGTCTCTGAATGGGAGCCATACTTTGGTAGCCTGTTTTCCATTTTGTGTTGTCGGTGATTAATTTCTGTTTAGTGTGTGTTGCACCTGACGGAGCTGTTTCGGTTGTCACTTTGTTGTTTTTTGCCTTTTAGTGTTCAGTCTCTATTAAACATGACGAACATTTACCACGCTGCGTTTTGGTCTTCACCTTCTTCCGACGACAGCCGTTACAACAGCACATAGCATTCGCCCTACCCCCTTCTCTCTCTCTTTCTCTCTCTCTTTCTCTCTCTCTCTCTCTCTCTCTCTCTCCAAATTAAAAAGATTGTTTGAGTCAGTAATTGGCAACAAATGTACTGTATCTCTTTGGAGGCTTCTCATCTCTTCTCAGACAGGGAAATTAAAGTCATTCCTCAAAAGAGCACATTCTCATGTTTTCATCTGTGTCTTCCAGCACACAAGTGGACCCAGTAGAGAGGAGATGGAGACACACTATCTTTATGCTGTTTTCTTCTCAGTGGGTCTTTGTTCCGTTTGCCTAGAGCCCGTATGGTGTTTTGTGTTTCTGTGAAAAGCGTGATTGTGGTACAGCAAATGAAAGGGAGAAAATGGAGATGGGAAAAAGAGCAGGGCTGTTTCGACATAATTGAAATGATAGCTTTCAGCGAGCTAGCCCTCTTTTCCTTACACAAGCAGCTGAGCATGTGTAAGAACTCTTAGAGGAATATACACTGAGTATACCAAACATTAAGAACACCTTCCTAATATTGAGTTCACAGCCTTTTTACCCTCAAATCCTCAATTCGTCGGGGCATGTACTCTACAAAGTGTTGAAAGCGTTCCACAGGGATGCTGGCCAAAGTTGAATCCAATCCTTCCCACATTTGTGTCAAGTTGGCTGGAAGTACTTTGGGTGGTGGACCATTCTTGATCATTCATACGGGAAACTGTTGAGCGTGAAAAACCCAGCAGCATTGCAGTTCTTGACACAAACTGGTACAGCTGGCACCTACTACCATACCCTGTTCAAAGGCACTTAAATATTTTCTTTCCCATTCACCCTCTAAATGGCACACATGCACAATCCATGTCTCAATTGTCTCAAGGCTTAAAAATCCTTCTTTAACCTGTCTCCTCCCCTTCATCTACACTGATTGAAGGGGATTTATCAAGTGACATCAATAATGGATATAAAAAATAAAACATTTGGAAGGTCGTGGCTTACCCAACCTGGATTCTCCTAGTCAGTCTATGTCATGGAAAGAGCAGGTGTTTTGAATGTTCAGAACACTGAAGTAAAGCTTTGTTTTAGTGATATAGGTGTATATTTAACTCTCTTGTAGTTACTGAATGTGAGAATGTATTTCAGGGGTGGATTTGTGAGATTCAATTCACACTATTTGCTGTTGATATGGTCCTCTGTCACTAGAATTCCTTATTGTTGAGATTTTTCTCTCTTAATTCAGAATATTTAAACTTTATAAAGCTGACTCAATTTGCGTTCATATCCATGCAGTGATGCTTTGGTAAACAATATGAGCGTTTTATCTATAGAAGCAGTGTTTACTTTTATTACAAATCAGCTGCTTCCAAAATATGCTCCAGAGGATGTGTGAATGGACCAGTTGTTATGTAGGTTTACTAGCAGATCCTGTCCCTTCAACGTTTCGCAGCTAAACACCTGCCTTTATCCATCCACCACTCCTTCCAAAACCTAAAAATGCACACTACACAAGTCCCCTAACCCCTAGCCCCGACATCATCTGCGCTCACTCATTCCAACTTGTCTTTACTGGCTCACAGTAAGGCCTGGGAAACAATCGGTGCAATGTGCAGTTTTGTAAATGAACCACTGCTGGAGAATGAGGAGCGCCTGATAAGCTGTCATTGAAAAAAAGGCGGCGGCGAGGGGATCTAAATTCATTTCCTGGCCCTGTGAACTTGCCTCTGCACCGAAAGAAAGTCAAATGCCTGAGAAGGAGATAAAGCCCGAAGACTTTCAAGAAAGCAAATATGCACCACCTGATAACACATCTATTATGAAAATACTGGTGGTGGGGGTCCTGAACGCATGCCTCAAAGCAAGATAAAATATTTGTGGTGATGAGGCTTCAATAGAACCCCGATAACAGAGACTGACGTTCTTTTGGAGATGCTGTATTGATGAAAAATTAGATTTTAGTTCCCCCTCCTTTTAACATAGTGATGTGTATGTCTAAAGTTGTTGTTGGGGAATCAGAATTGAGTGGGAGAATGTGTCAGATCAATCAATAAACAATTAAATTCCTTTCAAAATACTTTATTTACCCAATAAAGGGTGCACGTTGTATTTACAAGCACACTCCTATACTCCTATAAGAATACACATTTCACTTTACCTCCCCTCTGTGTTGTATCACCAGTTGGCCAGCTGCAGTCATTTTACTCAGCTACCTCAAACACTGTCTCTGTGTCACTCCACCATCCCTTAATGCCACCCATTCTACCATCACTGTCATTACCACACCATTGTGTCATCCTGGCTTGATAAACAATCTCCTGGCCTCTTCCTCCCTGCCTTAACTATCATCCTCATCTCATGTGAGGTATCACAGTGGAAGTCAATGGCTGAATGACATGGCTCCACTGGCCCTGTGTATACGGATGTCTCCTTCTGCCTCAGTGGCGTGTGAATGGGTTTGGTCCGGGGCCAGCTCAATCACACACACGCACAGGCACCTGGACACACACAAAAGCATACACGCACCCACACACACGCTCAAACACACAAACACACACACACACTCTAGATAAATCCCTCCGGCTTATCAGTAATGCCACACCACCTGCTCCTCCAGCCATCGGCCACATTAGCACATCTCAGCACGGGGAGGATACATGTGAAATAGCATCACCTCTCTCGTTCAGGATTTCATGAAAGCCCAAGCCCAACCTCCCTTCTTTCCCTCCCTTCGTTTTCTCCACCAACAAATACTCAGAGGTTCCTACCACAACTAATAGGTGCTGAAATGGCTAGGTCGTTTTGGAACGTTCCCGGCTTTATCAGCCCTATTTATTCAGTCCACCACCCCACCCTCCCAATTGCTGATGTCGAGGACGAATCTCCTCAAGGTCCAGACACAGAATCCCCCCCCCCCCCCCTGGAATGGTGTAACGGTGGAAATATGCATTGGGACAACAATATCTTTCCTGTGACCATGCTGTGAAGGCCATGTGAAAATGGTCCACATGGCCTGTGCAAGATAGGGAAAGCGTTCTAATGAAACGTGTCGTTAGTCACTTCAGGTCGGCTGCAGGGAAAGAGAAGGATGATCAGTTACTGGTCTCCAAATTTAGTCAGCTGGTGATTGTCAAGCAAATAACTGTCGGTCTCACGGTAATTGACCGTTAATTAACAAACAAATTTAGCATCTCCTGGATTCCACACATAGCCTGCAAGCCATTTTAAAAAGTCTAAAAGTCTACACCTTCACAATAAATACATTATTTATTTTAGACTGGTCTAAAGAGGCATGATATGAAGAAAATGTAGTCTATTTCAGAAGAAAATAATAGCATTCTCTGAGTTGTCCTTATGTTAGGTAGTGATGTGGCTATTCCAAATGGCTGTGGGCTACACTACCGGTAGTTCATTTAGCCTACAGGATCTGCTTAGTATTCCGTGGTATTATTTTGTATTATTTTATAGTATGAAGAATACAATTGAACAAAGCTGAACAAAATAGATGTATTTTTTCCACAATTTGACAAGCACTTGATAATGGCTTTGTGGCCCTAATGTACCCTAAAAAAACAACATGCTTTCTGCGGCCCGGAGTGCTGCATTGTGCCCTTCTCCCTGAGTGCTGCTCAATTCAAAGTGTATCTCAGTCACATGGCTCTCCTTCACGTGATCGGGTCTTTCTCACAGGCTACAAGTCAGAAACATCTGGGACGCAACTGCACGTGTCATTATACAATTTCGAGGTGCATATTGAAGATATTGGAAGAACTGTACACATTTACTTTTCGTCAGGCCTAACGAACAGCAGAAGCACTAGACTATGTCAATCTATTATCCACCATAGTCCAAAAGTTGACCTATTCTGTTCTGTGAGATAGATACCAAGTTAATACAACCACTAGCATCAAACAAATGTTTTGTGCAAGGTGGCTGACCCAACAGATCAGAACATTTAGCTTAAAATGTTGATAAACTTTTAGGCTATTTCTTCACGTTATAAGCACAGCAATGCGCTGTCACGTTTCTGACCTTATTTACTTTGTTTTGTCTTTATTTTGTTGGTCAGGGCGTGAGTTGGGTGGGTATTATCTATGTTGTCTGTTTCTATGTGGTGTTTTTTTAGTTTGGCCTGATATGGTTCTCAATCAGAGGCAGCTGTCATTCATTGTCTCTGATTGGGAACCATATTTAGGTAGCCTGTTTTCACTGTTGGTTTGTGGGTGTTTGTTTCCTGTGTCAGTGTTTGTGCCACACGGGACTGTTTTCGATTAGATTGTGTCATGTTCATTTGTTTCTATTAAAACATGGACACTTACCATGCTGCGTTTTGGTCCAATCCCTGCTACACCTTCTCTTCAGACGAAGAGGAGGAAATCTGCCATTACATGCGCACATGGTAGTAGGCTATAAGCGTGAATGTTCCATTAGCGGAGAACACCATTATCAAAAGTGACCACAAATCCAATCATGCAAGTAATGCTTTTATTATAAAGGTGCATTTTTATGTGGAAAATGATCGTCCCCAAACTGCTTATGTGTAGGCTCTACTACACCCCTTCTAAAGCGGATTAATGTGCTTAATTTTAAGACGTTTTTTAGCCACTTTAGTTGTGATACAAACATTATTAAAACATATAGGCCTATGGGCTAGGCTACATGAGGTGTGTGACTATGATTCAGAAAAGTTGCAAAAAAAAGTATTGTTTCTTATGCTAGGCATCATTCACAAATGATAATATATCATTCACAGGCTATAATTGTCACCCATCAGACCATTCTTGATTTAATCTTGTCTTTACATATACTAAATAATATGTGTGACATTTGTTTTGATTTAGAATGGACCCTTATTATGCACCTGTATCGAAACAGGTGCAGCGGAAAAAACAAATATTACTGTAATCTGTGCTCTTAGCGAATGGAGAACGCTTTTCCCCATGGTTTATTTTAATGCCAGCCAGGTAGGCTATACTCCTGTTGTAAAGATAAGCAATGTGCGTAATATTAGGAAAGTAGAGAAATAAATATAGTAGGCATAGCCTATAGAAAGCTGAAGGGATCGTCCTCTTTTTTAATATACTTTTAATATACTTTTTTAATCACTCAATTGCATAGCCTATAGAAATATTGCGCAACATGAGCTCATGGGCTCTCATGAAGTGTTTGATTAGATTTTCAAATGCGTTTGCATTGATGTCAGAGTGATTAGAGTGACAATAGAGTGCTGAGTACCAGGCAGTTAGCAAGTTTGGTAGGCTACTAATGACCAGCAGCAGCATCAGAGCTTGGAGAAGTCTAATTACCGTGACTAAATGGCCACGTGGAATTTGACTGCTTACATGTCTCGTGACCGCTGGTGTGGCGGTAATATGGTTACCGCAACAGACCTAGTCTCCAGTTAACGCACACTCTACTGTTTTTCATTTGGGCTTTAATTTAGAAAACAAGAAATGCGCTGATGAGGGATTCTGGTTGCCAAAAGCATTTATGAAAGAGTTTGTTGTGAACATTTTAGAGATGAGATGAGCGAGTGAGAAATGCAGGGCCAGAATTTTGTGTGTGAATGTGTGTGCATGTGTGTGAGAGAAAGAACGCGAGAGATAGAGATAGATCCAGAGAGAGAGAGAGAGAGAGGAAGATGCAGGTGAGAAGTACAAGTTAGCATTGGCTTGCGGAACTACCTCTAACGTTCTTCACACAGAGACATAACAATGTTATTCACAAGTTCATCTGACTCTGGGCAAGTCCTGAAGTATCCCTTTAAATATGGGTACAAAAAAATATTCAAGTTATTTCCTGACCTTTCAATTATCTCTCTTAGATATAGGACAGACACTTTAAAACATACTTTGTTTTGATTTAGTAAGTTAAAAGTCAATGTTTTATCAACTAATTCAAAAAATGTATACCTACAGGGGTCTTAAAATGTAAAATCAGATAGCTAAATTATCCTTGGAATTAACAACTTTAAAAAATTCCATATGTCAGCTTAGTAGAAACCCAGGCCCGGTACTTTAGACTCTATAAATGCCTTACATTTGGGAAATTACTGAATTAATTGCTCTGAATTCTTATCCCTCAACATATTACCTTTTTTTGACGACAACATTTAGTTTTGTTTTGGCATTTTTTGTTGGGGTGGTTACAGGTACAATATTCATATTAGTTTAAAAAATCCTCATTAAAAGCTTCTGATTAAACACGGATAAAATGTTCCTTTATGAGCAAAGGAAGCTCTCACCTCCGACATCAAGGCCTTTCAATTTGCCTCTGCTATTCAGCAGGTAGCTAGCAACACAAGAAAGTGGTGCACATTCTCACATCATTAAGGCAGTAGCTGTTCCCTGCTAGCCAAGGTGCTTGTGCCTGAATCCGTTATGTCCCCGGCTCATAAACTCACTTAATGAATTATTAAGAACTTGGTGATAAAATGTGAATGGTGTTTCATGACTCCTGTTCATATATTTATTTCAGTGTTATAACCCCATGAGGGACCATGGGCCAGTCAACAGGAGGGTTATTCTGTGCAATGCTAATGTTGTGGTTGGCTTTTACTGCCAATGACAATGCCTTTTATAGGCTTTTCACACTAGTGGCGCATATGGAGCAATGCACAACTGTCCACAAATCTCCATAATTGCAGTTTGACCATATGAAATCATTGACTGGCTACCAAAACTCCTTGCTCCGTCCAAAACGCTACGCCATGCCCACAGACGTTTCCTCTCCACAGTGACTTTGGATCTGAGACCTTCCCGAAGATTTCTAGAATGGAAATCCATTCTAGACCGTCTGATTGGTCTCAGAATCCGATGGGTTGGGCCAGAGCCAGAACACATGTGGGTAAAGTGACTTTTTTGATATTTGAAATTCAATTAGTACACACTTGTACATATGTGAAATAGGACAGCTATAAGCACCCACCAAATTATTATTATATAGATACTGAGTAAGAACATTTTTTTTATTGTGAATTTTCACTCTGACTACCATTTGAATATTATCAAATCATATCAAATTATATTTGTCACATGCACCGATTACAACAGGCAACCTTACCGTGAAATGCTTACTTACAAGCCCTTAACCAACAATCAAGTTCAAGAAATAGTTAAGAAAATATTTACCCCAAAAAATGTAATGAGGTTAATGAAACAATTAGCAGTGAACATCCCATATACATTTCAACAAGTAAGAGGTGAGGATGAGAATATCAAAAGTAGGAAGGTATTCTCCCTGAGAAAGAATTGTCTGCAGTTAGATAAACAATGTGATCATCATGTTCTTGTCAGTAAGACTCAAGTGCCCCCAGCGGAGGTCATTTGACAACAGACATTTGTTACCCACTCCCCCAATTCAAATGGTTACATAGGTTCATAGCAATACACTGTATAGTTCTGTAACAACAGAGTGACATTCAGGAACAAAATGTTCAGCGGTAGACTGGGGCTTTGGTGTATGAGAGGCAGCTTGAACCATAGTGCAGTGATAATGCCTGTATTAGTCCCTCACTCCGCAACTCAAGATGTTCCATAGGCCCATAGAAAACTACTTATTTCTGTAACATCAGAGGAGAGTTGAGAAACACAATGTTCTGCAGTAGACTCAGGGCTGGGTTGGGATGAGAGGCAATGTAAACCACAGAGCAGTGAAAATGCCTGCATGGCAGAAGACACAGAGGGCGCTTTCCCCTTATTCAGTGTTTGTTTTTTAGATATGTTTTTATGTTTTATGAATCTGCCGCCTCAAATCTACTGAGAGATCATAAATCAGCTCCCCGAGGCCTGGTTAGAACAAGCCTGGCGCTTTCCCCCTGCTATGATTCTGGATGGATTAAAAACATGTGAAAGGAAAGATGCATCATGTGCCATACTGTATCATTTCCCCCCCTGCCTTGGATGCTTTCATCTGAGCAGAGGTGAGAGGGAAAAAGATACAATGAGTATCAAAAGCTGCATTCTAATCTTCTCAATTTTTGTTGACTTTGCATTCATTCTTTATTTTTTAGTTGTTTTGTAGATACAGTATGTGCAGATTCATTATTCACTTTGCTTTACATCTTTGCTGTTTTAGCGAAGTGTCATTGCACTGTTTATGTTATGCTATGGAACACTATCTTTTCAGAGCACCACCTCCTTATCCTTGCCATCTATCTTTTCAAAGGCACTGTTGCCACTATGGCAATGCTTTTGTCTTACAGTCGTCTACCATAAAAGCTATGAATTTAATGTTTGCTTTCTGCCATTGAAAATGTTGCGGGTCCAAAATGAAAAGGAATGGTGGTTTAGTTGATAGAGAGATGGGTCAAGAGAAAAAAGTCTGGCCATTTCAAGTATACATCACACTAAGATGTACCACAGTCATATGTTGTATTGTTGTGATGGTACTTCCTACCGATATATCTACAATTTCATAGGAGTTGCTTACAAAATAGAAGGAGAATACTGTACATGATGGCCTCTGTGGATGTGTGGTGCATTGTAGAGGTAAATACATGCTTTTTCCTCAGAGAATACATCCGATGGGCGTCATTAAGAGAGGACTGGGTGTGAAGTACATGTAGTTAGATGCCAGGTGAGAGAGAGTTCGGGAATGGGTGGTGGTAGAGATGGAGTCAGAGGGAGAACATGAAGGTTTGTTGTCGAGGAGGGTTGTTAAAGATGGAGGGAGTGAAGTAGAGAGTAACTAGATAAGTGTGGTAGATGTGTACAGGGTTGTGTTTAGAGTGCTGTCAGAGATTAGAGCTTGTTACAGCATTGGTTTGAAAAGTTGTAATTGTTGATGGGGGATGGAAAGAGTACTGTGAGTCAAGAGTGGAGAGGTTTGATAAAAAACATTTTTTTACATTTTTAACTTTTTGCCCCTTTTTCTCCTCAATTTTGTGATATCAAATTGGTAGTTGCACACTTGTCCCATCGCTGCAAATCCTGTATGGACTGGAGAGGCGAAGGTCGAGAGCCATGCGTCCTCTGAAACACGACCCTGCCAAGCCGCACTTCTCACTTAAAACGGAAGCCAGATGCACCAATGTGTCGGAGGAAACACAGTCCAACTGGTGACTGTGTCAGCGTGCATGCGCCCGGCCCGCCACAGAAGTTGCTAGATTGCGATGGGACAAGGAGATCCCGGCCTGCCATACCCTCCCCTAACTCTGACAGTGCTGGGCCAATTGTGCACATCCTCATAGGTCTCCCGGTCGCGGCCGGCTGTGACACAGCCCGGGATCGAACCCGGATCTGTAGTGACACCTCAAGCACTGTGATGCAGTGCCTTAGACCGCTGGCCACTCGGGAGCCCCACAGTGTTTTTTTTTTAGTATTTGTGGTTAAATGTTCATGGTCAGACAGTGTCTAGAACAAAGAGAATGTGAAGTTTATAAGACACCATGGGTGGATCAGACATGCCAGGGGTAGAGAAGGGGGTGAGTGTTGAAGTTGTAGGGGGGCGTATTTACTCAAGTTTAGAGTTCCAGCATGTCTGAGGTGGAGATTGAGGTGAGGAGAAGAGGCGGGAGGTTGGTGTTGAGCAATAGCTGCCAAACTAAGTCCAATGCCAACTGATTATTGCCTAATTATGGATGAGCAGGAAGGCCCTCGAAGACACATGGGGTAATTTATTCAGCTGCGTGAGGAATTCATATATCTGTCACTTTGTTCCCCCCCATCCTGCAGGTGAATGCAGCTGTCATGAGGGCTATTCCACTGACCCGGTGCATAAACATCTCTGTGTTCGCAGTGACTGGGGACGCAATGAAGGGTGAGTCCTGCCGGCTCTGCCCTGCACACTCACTGTCACCTCACTGACGAGACAAGAGGAGAAGAGAGGCAGAGTGAGAGAGGGCGGGAGAGAGCAAAAGGGAAATGAACAGGGAGGGAGGGATAGGGGGAGAGAAGGGAGGGAGAGCGAGAGAGAGGGAGAGGGTAAGATAGGGAGAGAGATAGTGACGGAGAGAGAGGGAGAGGGAGATGAGACATTCATCACCTTGCCTTGTGCCCAGTCAAGTGTAAGCTCTCTTCCTGACTCAGACTCTGCATGCTAATTAACTCGACTGGCCCAACAGCTGGACCAATAAAACGGCAGCCTCCTCTAGCTATGCAAATTCCCCATCATCATGATGAACTCGGTCCCTACCCACCAATCACAGATCCAATCCCATTTTGCCAATTCAGGAGTAAAGGAGGATCATCTTTGGTATTTAAAGCCAGAGCTAATTGTATAACATGACCTTGTATAACTATGTTGTACTGAGCAGAAACCTGTACTGTATATCAACTCACTTACTTATTAATCTATTCATTTTGTAATATGGTGTATTAACATTTTCCTGCCTCTGATTTTTCCTCTGCAATTTAGCTTATTTTGATCGTGCATGAATGTATAAGAAGAGTGTGTTTATAAATGTGGATTGTTCAGTGTATACATACAATGGTCCTCTTCCTCCCTCCTCTCTCCCCAGTCCCTGGCCCTACACTAACCTGGAGAAGGGTTATGACCTCGTCACAGGGGAGCAAACGCCAGAAAAGATATTCAGGTGAGGAGACATGTTAATCCAAGCACCCTCGTCTGAGAGCATAGCTGGTGGTCTGCCAAAATAATGTCTTTCAGATCAACTACTCTGAAGTCTGGGGAAACTGGAACACTGTGTATACTACCAGCCACTTCCACACACTATAGGATCTGGGACTGTGTGATTGTCACCTCCATACATCCGCCTCAGCTTCTGCTCTGAACACAATAGTACACACACAATAGTGTATGACCGATAGTACACAATGATGCACGCACGCACACACACACACACACACACACACACACACACACACACACACACACACACACACACACACACACACACACACACACACACACACACACACACACACACACACACACACACACACACACACACACACACACACACACACACACACACACACACAGAGAATGCGGCCCTGTGAAGAAATAGCCAAAGGATATGTCATGGACAGGGCTTTTAAGTACTCTTAGTGCCAGTCTTTGTCACAGTGCCTTTCTTGACAGGGACATTCTCTGTGACATTTTCCTGAGGAGTGCTAGCACAAATGCTTTGTACAGTTGGATGTGGCTGTGCCAGTCAATAGAACCTTTCAAGGGCTTCTAACCCATGCCTTTGGCAAATTAGTGGTTTTCTTCAAAAGACCCCCTTTCTGGGGTGTGTTGTAATTGGGGAGGTCATGATGACTTCAAGGAAGGGGTGTCAGAGAATATAGTTTAACCTCCCAAAATAAGAATAGACTAGGTGATGTAAGACTGAAACAGTAAATAATATGAAATGGGGCTGTAGGTTTTTATGGCACAGCAGAATAATCTTAAATCCTATGATGAATTTGTCGCTCAGAGCCTCTACCTTGCAGTTGAGAGAGATAATTACATTTCAAATATTGCCTTTCTGTCGCTCTTGTCAGAATCACTACAGATCTTTTCTCAGCTTTTCATGAATAAGCTGTTTTCCCTGCCATAATCAAATGCCTGGTGTGGAAGTTTATAGGGAAAAAAGCCTGAGAATATCTCATATTTATTTTTCTTAACCGATCTGTCATCACCCTCTGATTCTCTCCTGTATTCACGCACATGTACGTGCACACACACACACACACACACACACACACACACACACACACACACACACACACACACACACACACACACACACACACACACACACACACACACACACACACACACACACACACACACACACACACACACACTTGTACCCCCCACACACACACCTTTGATAAAGCCTCCAGGTGTGTGTGATGGATGGGGAGAGGAGCAGGGGCCGATCAATGGGCTCCATAGTGAGAGAACGGAGTGAGCGGGATACTGGCTGTCAGTGTCTTATTTATGAGTGGACGTGGCCATTGATCAGGCCTGATTCATTGTGTTCCTGTCTATATCCCAGGTCAGGGCCGGTCGCACCCTGCCCACTGCTCTGAGCACCTCTTTAAATGACTACTGACAAAGAGCTTATAAAATGAGATATTGGCTGAAGTCTCCATAACATAACGCAGCATTGGCAATGGCTTAACGTCAGTCACAAGGCCATGACAGCCAGCCTAAGCCACGTTGAGTAAACCATTAGCAGGAGATGTTATTATGATTCATAATAGTTCTCTCTCAGTCTTTGTAAATAACACACACAATATACATTTGATTTTAATACAATATTGAGTAACAACTCAATATCTGAGAATTGTATTCAAATCAAATGTATATTGTGTGTATCGTTATTGAAGACTGAAAGAGAATCTACGCAGATTCTTTTTGCAAGGTAATAACTTATTAATATCTGTGTAGTCACAACTTCCGTTTATACCTTATTTATGCCTGTGTTTCTTATTCACTGATAATTCATGGAAATGCAGTTTTGATTGAGCCTACAAGAATACATTTTCTCTTCATATTCCTACTCTATTAGTCGATAAAACATTTGCAGCTCAAGCTAATGACCCAACTCGTTTAGAGAACATTTGTTCCTTGATCAGCGATCACACTGCACACTCAATGCTGATTCTCAGTAAGAGATTATACACAGGGATTAACGGTCATAAACTGTATGTAAAATGTTTAAAATGTTTAATGATAATTGTGTAATATGACATAATGTTAATTGCCGTGGTAGAACTGCTAATATTAACACTACTACTGTAGCGCTGTTGAATGACTGATAACACTGTTGAATGACTGATAACACTGTTGAATGACTGATAACACTGTTGAATGACTGATAATACTGTTGAATGACTGATACCACTGTTGAATGACTGATACCACTGTTGAATGACTGATAACACTGTTGAATGACTGATAACACTGTTGAATGACTGATACCACTGTTGAATGACTGATACCACTGTTGAATGACTGATAACACTGTTGAATGACTGATAACACTGATGGAACTCACACAGCATCGGTCAGGTCATGTGGTCAGGATAAGCCCTCTGGCCCAAAGTCTAAACTTTATGCACAAATGCACAGTAGCATGGATCAATATTCTCTTATCTCAACTTTCATCATATAAGCACTAACTTTTTAGTTTAATGCTAAACACAATTTAATTATATGCATTTTGGTGCCACCTCCACCCCATTGCTTTCGATACAGATGGCATTAATAACAAATATAAACAGGCAAAAATGTCCGTGGCTCTATGTCAACAGGACAGGCCCTTACCAGCTGTTGTAATGCTGACTGATTTATATTTAGCTGATGGTTTAATATGGAGGATGAGCACGTGCTTGTCGTTTTTGGCACTTACGTATCTCATTGTCTCTGTGCCAATGCAGGTCGTCCTACAGCCTAGGCCAGGGTCTGTGGCTGCCAGTCAGTAAGAGCTTTGTGGTGCCACCGGTGGAGCTGTCAATCAACCCCATCGCCAGTTGCAAGACTGATGTGCTGGTGACAGAGGACCCTGGGGAAGTCAGGTCAGTTTACCTTTAAAAATACAATGTGTGGGCAGATATGTATTTTCTGAGACCTGTTCTAAGGTCAGTTTACCTATACAAGCTTCTCTGTATGTGAGGGTAAAGATCGCCTCCGAAAACCTGATCAGAGGTCAATTTTTCTTTCTTCTAATGGTTAAGGTTCTGTTTTATGATGGGTAGGTTTAATTTACATACTGAAAAAAAATATAAACGCAACATGTGAACTGTTGGTTCCATGTTTCATGAGCTGAAATAAAAGATCCCAGAAATGTTCCATGCTCACAAAAGCTTGTTTCTCTCAAAGTTTGTGCACAAATTTGTTAACATCCCTGTTAGTGAGCATTTCTTCGTTGCCAAAATAATCTATTTACCTGATAAGTGTGGCATATCAAGAAGCTGATTAAACAGCATGATCATTACACAGGTGCACCTTGTGCTGTGGACAATAAAAGGCAACTCTAAAATGTGCAGTTTTGTCACACAGATGTCTCAAGTTTTGAGGGAGCGTGCAATGGCATTCTGACTACCGGAAAATTGGCATGCTGACTGCGGTAATGTCCACCAGAGCTGTTGTCAGAGCATTAAATTTTCATTGCTCTACCATAAGACACCTCCAACGTAGTTTTGGAGAATTTGGCAGTACGTCCAACCGGACTCACAACCGCAGACCACGTGTAACCACGCCAGACAAGGACCTCCACATCCGGCTTCTTCCTACCTGCGGGATAGTCTTAGACCAGCCACCTGGACAGCTGATGAAACTGTGGATTTCCACAACCAAATAATTTCTGCACAAACTGTCAGAAACTCATCTGCATGCTCGTCGTCGTCACCACGGTCTTGACTGGACTGTTGCAGTAATTAGTATTCTCCAGCTCTGATGATGCTGATGGTCATTAGCTAACTGCCTGGTACTCAGCACTATTGTCGCTCTATTCACTCTGACATCAATGCAAATGCAATCGAAAATCGAATAAAACACTTCATGAGAGCACATGAGCTCATGTTGCGCAACATTTCTAAAGGCTGTGCAATTGCGCGAGAAAACGGAGTGATGGCCTCTACTAAAAATAGGATGATCCCATCAGCTTTCTATAGGCTAGGCCTATTATATGTATTTCTCAACTTTCCTAATATTAAGCACATTGCTTATCTTTACAACAGGAGTATAGCCTACCTGGCTGGCATGAAAGTTAACCACGGGAAAATAATCCTCTATTTGCTATTTAAGTGCATAGATGACATGTATTTTTTCCTGCTGCCCCTGTTTTGAGATAGGTGTATGATAATGGTCCATTCTAAATCAAAACTCATTTCACATGTACAGTACCAGTCAAAAGTGTGTGCACACCTACTCATTCAACGGTTTTTCTTTATTTTTACTCTTTTCTACATTGTAGAATAATGGTGAAGACATCAAAACTATGAAATAACACGTATGGAATCATGTAGTAACCAAAACAAGTGTGAAACAAATCTAAATATATTTTATATTTGACATTCTTCAAAGTAAAAGACAAGTCCATATTATGGCAGTAACAGCTCAAAAAAGCAAAGAGAAACTACAGTCCATCATTACTTTAGGACATGATGGTCAGTCAATCTGTAAAATTTCAAGAAATTTTCAAGTTTCTTCAAGTGCAGTCGCAAAAACCATTAAGCACTATGATGAAACTGGCTCTCATGAAGACCGCCACAGGAAAGGAACACCCAGAGTTACCTTTGCTGCAGAGGATAAATTAGAGTTACAAGCCTCAGAAATTGCCGCCCAAATAAATGCTTAACACAGTTCAAGTAACAGACACATCTCAACATCAATGGTTCAGAGGAGACTGCGTAAATCAGGCCTTTATGCTTGAATTGCTGCAAAGAAACCACTACTAAAGGACACCAATATGAAGAAGAGACTTGCTTGGGCCAAGAAACACAAACAAGGGACATTAGCCCGGTGGAAATCTGTCCTTTGGTTTGATGAGTCCAGATTTGAGATTTTTGGTTTCAACCGTTGTGTCTTTGTGAGACAGAGTAGGTGACCGGATGATCTCTGCATGTGTGGTTCCCAACGTGAAGCATGGAGGAGGAGATGGGATGGTGTGGGGGTGCTTTACTGGTTACACTCTGTGATTTATTTAGAATTCAAGGCACACTTAACCAGCATGGCTACCACAGCATTCTGCAGTGATGCCCCACCCCATCTGGTTTGAGCTTAGTGGGATTATAATTTGTTTTACAACAGGACAATGGTCTGCATACTCACCAGACTTGTCACCCGTTGAGCATGCTCTGCATCAACGTGTACGACAGCATGTTCCAGTTCCCGCCAATGTCCAGAAATTCCGCACTCCAGGTGGGACAACATTCCAAAATCAACAGCCTGATCATATCTATGTGAAGGAGATGTGTTGCGCTGCCTGAGGCAACTGCGGTCGGAAACTTTCTGGAAAATTTCTAGAAATTTTCCATGGGAAGTTAAGTCTGGGAATTTGGGGAATTTTGCTTAAATTCATAAAAAAAGGTTAGCTTATAACAGTGAACATTTTTTTGTGGGATACACATAAGGCAATTCTAGGTCTTGTGGCATATTTTGGTTAAAATATCCCCAGTTCACTGGAATTGCAACCCTCTGCATGCACAGTGCATTCTTCCATCACATGTGCAGTGCACTCTTCCATCACATCTACAGCTGATCTTGCACACTAATGAGATGCTATTGAGCCCACACTACTACACTGTCTGAGCCAAGGACTTCATGCTTTCTGGTAAGTTTTGATTATAATACTGGGTGGGGTGAATATATTTTGTATGACATAGATGATTTTTGTTAACTAGTAAATGGTAGCCTACAGCAAAGTGTGATTAAATCATGTCTAACAATTTCTGGTAGTTAGTTTTTGCTACCATGTGGGTTTTAACTTGCTTGAGCCTGCTAACTGAGGAGTGTTAATTCACCTGTTTCCATTCATGTTTAATTTTAAATCGTACAAAGGAGTTGTTTAATCTAACTGTTTAACTATTTATCCGTACATGGAATTGTATTCATTTAAAAAAATAAAATAAAAATCTCATCTTTACAGGAAAATGCCATGGGCACTATCTGATGTGTGGAGACATTTCACTGCAGCTAATGTAGAAGGAAAAGCTGTGTACATTAGCAAATACTGTGCCAAATCATATGTGAACAATGCACCAAAGATGCAGAATCTTCTGTCCAAATGCATAAAGTTTCCTCAGCGCTCACAACAAGCAACCTCTGACAAACGTCCATCTACTTCTATTTGAGGTGAAAAGGATTAATCAGACACCTTATCGATAGCAACAGCTCATGGTCCTCCTGGAATCAGAAGCTGTTTTGACTCAATGGAGTAACGTAGTCAGACAAATTGTGGTGAGTGTCGTGCTCGAGCTGTGTATGCAACTGGTTCACCTCTGATGCTCACAGGCCATTTGTATTGGAAGATATCTCTGAATGTTCATCTCCCAGCATACACCCCTCCAACCAGACATGTTTTATCTACTCATTTGCTGGATGCAGAGTTCAACTGAACGTCAAGCAAATCAGAGAAAGCAGACTGTATTGCAATCATCTCTATCAAATCAAATCAATTTTATTTTATATAGCCCTTCGTACATCAGCTAATATCTTGAAGTGCTGTACATAAACCCAGCCTAAAACCCCAAACAGCAAGCAATGCGGGTGTAGAAGCACGGTGGCTAGGAAAAACTCCCTAGAAAGGCCAAAACCTAGGAAGCAGCCTTCTGATGGGTAGTCAAATGTTCGTGGGCCAAGAATAATGAACTACATAATCTCCACCCCTCAACCAGTATTCTACAAGAGCACAGACACAAGGGACAACAGACACACCGGTCTCTACATTGCAAATGAGCTGAAGGCAGTCATCAATGACCTTGGACCACAGAAGGTATTTGCACTGGTGACAGACAATGCTGCGAACATGAAGGCTGCTTGGTCTAAAGTGGAGGATTCCTACCCTCACATTACACCCATTGGCTGTGCTGCTCATACTTTGAATCTGCTCCTTCAAGGACATCATGGCACTGAAAACAATGGATACACTCTACAAGAGAGCCAATAAAATGTTTAGGTATGTGAAGGGTCAGTGAGTTATAGTAGCAATCTACAGTTGAAGTCAGAAGTTTACATACACTTAAGTTGGAGTCATTAAAAAACGAATTTTTCAACCACTCCACAAATTTCTTGTTAACAAACTATAGTTTTGGCAAGTCGGTTAGGTCAGCTACTGTGTGGATGACACAAGTAATTTTTCCAACAATTGTTTGCAGACAGATTATTTCATTTATAATTCACTGTATCACAATTCCAGTGGGTCAGAAGTTTACATACACTAAGTTGACTGTGCCTTTAAACAGCTTGGAAGATTCCAGAAAATGATTTCATGGCTTTAGAGGCTTCTGATAGGCTAAATTACATAATTTGAGTCAACTGGAGGTGTACCTGTGGATATATTTCAAGGCCTACCTTCAAACTCAGTGCCTCTTTGCTTGACATCATGGGGAAATCTAAAGAAGTCAGCCAAGACCTCAGGAAAAAAAGTGTAGACCTCCACAAGTCTGGTTCATCCTTGGGAGCAATTTCCAAATGCCTGAAGGTACCACGTTCATCTGTACAAACAATAGTACGCAAGTATAAACACCATGGGACCACGCAGCCGTCATACCGCTCAGGAAGGAGAGGCATTCCCTCTCCTAGATATGAACGTACTTTGGTGCGAAAAGTGCAAATCAATCCCAGAACAACAGCAAAGGACCTTGTAAAGATGCTGGAGGAAACAGGTACAATAGTATCTATATCTACAGTAAAACGAGTCCTATATCGACATAACTGAAAGGCCGCTCAGTAAGAAGCCACTGCTCCAAAACCGCCATAAAAAGCTAGACTACGGTTTGCAAATGCACGTGGACAAAGATTGGACTTTTTGGAGAAATGTCCTTTGGTCTGATGAAACAAAAATAGAACCGTTTCGTGATAATCACCATTGTTATGTTTGGAGGAAAAAGGGGGAGGCTTGCAAGCTGAAGAATACCAACCCAACCGTGAAGCTTTGGGGTGGCAGCATCATGTTGTGGGGGTGATTTGCTGCAGAAGGGACTGGTGCACTTCACAACATAGATGGCATCATGAGGTAGGAAAATTATGTGGATATATGGAAGCAACATCTCAAGACATTAGTCAGGAAGTTAAAGCTTGGTCGCAAATGGGTCTTCCAAATGGACAATGACCCCAAGCATACTTCCAAAGTTGTGGCAAAATGGCTTAAGGATTGGAGTGGCCATCACAAATCCCTGACCTCAATCCTATATAATATGTGTGGGCAGAACTGAAAAAGCGTGTGCAAGCAAGGAGGCATACAAACCTGACTCGGTTACACCAGCTCTGTCAGGAGGAATGGCCAAAATTCACCCAACTTATTGGGAAGCTTGTGGAAGGCTACCCGAAACGTTTGACCCAAGATAAACAATTTAAAGGCAACACTGCCAAATAGAGTCTCCAAGAAATGGCCATATCACAGTCTGCTGATATGGACAGCCCCATCAAGAGGATCCTCCTGGATGATGTATTTTGGGAGAGAGTGGTAAGCAGCCTGAAACTCCTGAAACCTTTAGCAGTAGCCATTGCATGGATTAAGGGAGAAAATGCCATCCTGTCTGATGTTCAGACTCTGCTTGTAAACGTAAGAGAATAAATCCGTACTGCCATGCCCACTTCACTGTTGCTCCAAGCAGAGGAAACTGCAGTTCTGAAATACATCAAAAACCATGAAGACTTCTGCCTTAAGCCCATACACACCACAGCATACATGCTGGACCCCAAGTATGCTGGCAAGAGCATCCTGTCTGGTGCAGAGTTCAACAAGGCCTGTGGTGTCATCACTACCGTTTCTCGCCACCTTTGCCTGGATGAGCGCAAGGTTCTTGGCAGTCTGGCGAAGTACACTTCCATGCAAGGGCTTTGGGATGGAGATGCAATATGGCAGTCGTGCCAACATATCTCATCAGCCACCTGATGGAAGGGATTTTGTGGATCTGAGGTTCTATCCCCTGTTGCCTCCATCATCCTCCAAATCCCACCAACATCAGCCGCCTCAGAGCACAATTGGTCCTTGTTTGGGAACACACACACTAAAGCACGCAACAGGCTGACCAATACAAGGGCTGATCAATACAAGGGATGGCTCGCCTGACACCGTTCCATCCTCAACAAGGTTGGAAAGTGACAGTGAAGCCTCAGTCTGATGTTCAAGAGGTGGACATTGGGGAGGGCCAGGGAGAAGACATGGAGCCTGAGAGGAAGACAACCAGAGCTTTAGTTTCTAGACTATCATTTTACAGATGTATGTTCAAAACGTTTTTGGGAGACGCGATGGATCGTTGGGGATCATTCAATATTCCCTTTCTTTTGTTTTTCAGTGAAATCATCCCATGTGAAGAGTCAAGTCATTTAATTAAAGTTCAATTTGTAACTAAATTGTTGTTTTTTTCTAATGGAAAGATTTAATCATTTGCAATTATGTATCCTTATGATATGGTAAATATATCCAATGCAAAAAACATTGACATTTAAATGGTATTAATATGAATTTGCATATATTTCCGTTAATTCCCATATATTCCCAATAATTCCCATATATTCCCATTAATTCCCACAGAAAGTTTCCACCTCTGAATATTCCCCAAAATGTGCAACCCCTAGTTACACCAGATACTGACTGGTTTTCAGATTTTTTAAAAGGTATTTGTGAACAGCAGAGGCAAATCTTTATTCCCAATCATGTGAAAGATCAGGGCCTAATTCATTTATTTAAATTGACTGCTTTCCTTAAATGAACTGTAAATCATAAAAATCTTCGAAATTGTTGCATGTTGCGTTTATATTTTTGTTCAGTTTCGATCTGTGCTTAAAGGGCATGTTCTCTCGCACAGTTTCCACAATGATTCTGACCATTTACACTTCCGTCAACGTCAAACAATATGATTAATAAGACACACACAAGAGATTTCATATATTACATTGTTACTTGGGTCATGTTAGTGTGCATAAAATTGTAATGGTATCCTGTCATCCCACAACAGAGAACTTCTAGCCACAGCACAAACGCCTACAGTGACATCAGCAACTCATGTCAACAACTAAGTGGTGGTTGATGGATAGATATGGCTAAGCATTCGATCTAATACTGTCTGACTCACCGTATACACCATGCTAGTGCATAGGCAGGCAACGTTGATAAACCACTTTTCAGCAATGTCTTGTTTTATAATGGTTTGAAAACTACTTTACAGTATGTGGTCTATAGGCGATACATGTACTAATTGCCACAACATTAACATATGGACGTAAAATGGCGACAGGCAGCATTTCATTAGTGATTCTGGAGGAGAGGCCTAATTGAGAGTGGAGCGCTCCCTTGGCAATAGTGTACATCTGTGCTTACTACTCCAACGTTCTGTTGTCCCAGAAAGAGGATTACTATCCCACTGCCAATTAATTAGGACGTGCATTTGAATAAGCTTGTGATGGGAGAAAACTGTGAAGAACAATGTTGAGATCAATAGCAGTGTTCAACAAACACTTGATCATACCTTATCAAACGTATGAACAGGTACATGCATGGTTGTATTGGTCGTTTCAGAAAGCTGGTGTTGCTAGGTAATCTTTTTTTCTCTATTTTTACCCGGAGAAAAAGGTAATTACTCCATTGTGCTTTTTCTATATCTTGACTATCACTCAGCAGTGTTCTGGTGATGAATAGATTTCATTACAAGTTCAATTCCGGGTTCAGAAGTAGAACACCAAATTGACCAGCTAAAATGGAGTGGGGACTTGCTATTATGGCTGCACAGCAGAGAGCCCCATTTACGTTACAGCAATTAATCTCGAAGCCGACATGTCTTTATGAAAGGACAGTGCATGTTCCCTGCTCTATTCCAGTGGCATAATTTCAGAGAACTGGGACTCTCAGAGGGGTTGTGTGTGTGTGTGTGTGTGTGTGTGTGTGTGTGTGTGTGTGTGTGTGTGTGTGTGTGTGTGTGTGTGTGTGTGTGTGTGTGTGTGTGTGTGTGTGTGTGTGTGTGTGTGTGTGTGTGTGTGTGTGTGTGTGTGTGTGTGTGAAAGCAAACATGTCCAATCTCTCCTCACTAATACAGCTGTCAGCTGTGTGAGCGGACATCTGGACCCAGCAAATAAACTCCTTAATGCTCTACTTTTGTGCTTATAATTATGGTTATAATGCTGACTTTGAATAGTTGCCTAGTCTTGAAACCTTTGATTTAAGACCACAGTGTGTGCATAGTTGAACACTGTTTGACTATAAAGGAATAATCCACTATAGATCTTTAACCGGATGCTTGTTATAGACATTGCTGCAGTACTGTATCTCTTTTGTATAGTATGATGAAAAGGCTCTGCTGTGGAAGTATGTTTGAAAACGTTATTCAGTGAAACACAGATAATTCCTATTTAAACAAACCCAACCAACTCCACTGTAGCAGCGAGTGTTCTCGTCCGCTGGGAGTGCTAGCCTACTGAATGATTCATCAGCCTTAATTACTATTTAACATCACACCAGGAACTAAATAATAACTTTGAAAACATTAACGAAGGGAACATAACATTTTATGAGTGATTAGACTGGGTTTCTGTAGAAAATATATAATTAGGCGAAGCGTTTTGGTTGGGGGGTGGGGAATCCTGTGGGGCAGCTCACCCATCTGATGCTCTCCAAGAGAAAATGTATTCAGTCAGAGACTGCGTCAGTCAGCCATAATAGTCATGATAGATGTATTGATGCTGAGCGTTGATGCGTTGCTCCAAGAATCCAAGGCTAGATGGAATGCAGTCAATGTTGACATGTCTACACGGTGTCTTTGTTTAGAACAACTGCCCACACACTCACTAGCAGTGAGTTTTTACAGTTCTGATTATTTATAATTATTATTTTGTTGTATTTGTCCATGGGAAAAATAAATACTGTCTAAATATTACATTGCCTAAGTACTAAATGACTATGAATTGAGACCTAAGTACCAAATGACTATTGATTGAGGCCTACAGTGGTTCGTCCTTTTAAAGTTACAGCGTAATGCGGCGCAGCTTGCATGGTGCCGCAGAATTCTATGATACGTTATTTAAGTGTGAATCACTGGTACCATTAATGCTAGTTAGTGCTAGTTTGACCATCAGGGAGAATCTTTGAGAAGCATTTGATAGCCTTCAATAGTGGCTGTACTAGAGAATTTCAAACTTTTTTTGTAAGAACACAGTATATGGGACTGATTTTAAGAAGTTTTGTTTAATTAATTTGATTAATATTATGGTGTTTCTATTCCAAGATAAATGAAAAAAAAACCTGGGTTTCCTCTAGGATGGAAAGGAAAATATGGCGCTGTACAACGTGACAGTCGTTGGCTACAATACTGGGCTGTTTAGTTTTAGAATCCCCGTGTCGTGTGGGCATGCGGGAGACCCCGGTTCAATTCTCCGACGGGTAGGAAGGAGTAGGCTGTCCTTGTAAATAATAATTTGTTCTTAACTGACTTGCCTAGTTAAATAAAGGTTACAGTAAGAGCATAAGATTTCTTCCTTCTAATTTTCTAATTCTAGTCTAACCAAACCCAAAAGGAGATTCAGGGAAAATAAAAATCGAATTGATATATCAAGACCAGTCCCCATGCTTGTCTCAGAGCAGCGCAAAACGGTGCTAAAATAGTTGTAGGCTATTGCTTCAGATCCTATTGCTTCTCATTTCAATATGCACTTTAAATAAACAACACCTACACCACTTTTAACAGCACATTACTCAACACTAGTGAGACTCAAGTCGCCTATGGTAGGCCACAGTATATCGAAAAATGTGATGTAAATCTCCGTCAATAATTATATATAGAGGATTGGAGGAAATTTCTGTAATTCAGTGATATTTATTCTCATAATAATTCGTAATGGATCCATAACTAAATAAACATTGGCATTTTGAAAGAGTATTTATATCATTATTTTACTAATGAAAGCCTAAAGATGCCATTATTAGTTATTTAGTTTGAACGTGCAGACTGGCACTAAGAACAGAACAGCGGGAACGTTTCCCTAGTCAGCGCCATTATTAGTGCAATGCCCCTTAAAGTGTTGCCAGTGTGGCGGGGTGGAGGTCCACCCCCCCCCCCCCCTTCGTCCTCCTCCCTTCCCCATGGGCTAGGTCGGTCTTCTGTGCGTGGCTCTGCGGCCCATCCCGTGCCCCCTGAACCTTGCGCGCTTTCAGTGGATACAGCTGGAGAACTGCAAGGCAATCCCATTGTGCGCCACTCAGGAGCCATGACCAATATGACCAATATATATTGTCCTGCTAATAACAGGGTTAATAATATATCTGTGAAAATATCGAACAGGCTTTTATATAATTCTAAATTAATAATAATAATTGCATTGATAAAAAATAAGATGATTTTGGAGATGATTTTGTTTTCAAATAACGTAAAATGAGCGAAAAAAGGCCATTCTTGAACATGGGGTGAGACATTGTTACTAATTTGTAAATAAAACCAGTCTGTTATTTAGAATTATTTATTTCTGTTTTTAGAGGGAGAGAAACCAGAAACCTACAGTCATGTCATGGGTCTCCCAGTAGAGGCCAGCACGGGTATTAAACCAGCATGTCACGTTCCTGACCTGTTTTCTCTTGTTTTGTATGTGTTTATTGGTCAGGGCGTGAGCTGGGTGGGCATTTCTATGTGTTGTGTTTCTATGTTGGGTTAAAGGGTTAATTGACCTTGTATGGCTCTCAATCAGAGACAGGTGTTTTCGTTTTCCTCTGATTGAGAGACATACATAGGGAGGTTGTTTCTCACTGTTTGTTTGTGGGTGATTGTCTCCTGTGTCGTCCGTGTCTGCACCATACGGGACTGTTTGGCTGTTCATTCGTTTGATGTAGTCTGTTCCTGTCCGTGAGTGCTACGTGTAGTTATGTAAGTTCATGTTCAGGTTTCGTCTACGTCGTTTTCTTATTTTGTAATTTTCCAAGTGTTTTCGTATTCGTCTTTGTGTTTCAATAAATTACATTATGTCATCATACCTTGCTGCGTATTGGTCCACCGATCCTTCTCTCCTCTCCTCGTCCGAGGAAGAGGAAGACGACAGCCGTTACACAGCATCTGTAGCAACACAGCTTGCTCTCAGCCACTGTACAACATGACTGGTCTGGAGTGGCCTACAGTACTACAGTAATAACAAAATAATCTTAACAAAATAAATAATAAAAACCTTAGTGTAACAACAGTTTTAGTAAGTAATACTGAAGTCGTGCACAATTATCAGTTTCTATTTAGGTGTTTTCATTGTCAGTTAGAGACACAGTAGGGCCCAAAAGCTTAATCATTGCTCTAACTCCCTCTTGTGCTGGTCTGGAGCAATGAAGTGGTGACGCAGGGTACTGTACTAAACCACACATTACCTCTAAGTCCCGCAGCATAATCACAAAACTTTTAGTGGAGCAGCCACTGTAAGTACCAAAAACGATGAATTGAGGCCTAAGTACCGAACGACTGTGACTTGAGGCCTAAGTACCGAACGACTGTGACTTGAGGCCTAAGTACCGAACGACTGTGACTTGAGGCCTAAGTACCGAACGACTGTGACTTGAGGCCTAAGTACCGAACGACTGTGACTTGAGGCCTAAGTACCGAACGACTGTGACTTGAGGCCTAAGTACCGAACGACTGTGACTTGAGGCCTAAGTACCGAACGACTGTGACTTGAGGCCTAAGTACCAAACGACTGTGACTTGAGGCCTAAGTACCAAACGACTATGAACTGTGGTGTAAGTACCAAACAACTACAATGTCCATATGACTACCATGCAAACAATGCAGACATATGACTAGTCATAACGGCAAGTCTTTTCAAAGAAAACCTCTGTTCTTTAAGAGAGTACACCCAGCAATTGTTCATTCATCCTGTTCTCTCATACTGATTTTAAAGAATAGAGTAGGCTTGCTGGAATGAATGATTAGCCAATTTGCTAATTCAATTTCTTCCCAACTACATTTTGAAGCGGCTATGTGAACTTTTCTGAGTTAAAATGCTGAGAGATATTAATTTGTCTGGCTGTCTCTGAAACTTTGTTAATTTCTGGTCTGTTTTAATTAAATTCCAGAAGCCAATTATATCCCTGGAGAAGGCCCTGGCATTTAAAGCCAGATGGTAATCAATTGTGGGGAAGAATCATTCTCTGAATTAAATACACTAGTCACATTAAAACATGGGTATGGTAGTGCAGGGGGCGATGTTGGCAGAGCTTACTGCTGAACATTGATTTATGATGATCTGAATAAAAAGGATTACTGGATTTGATGATAAGAGTGTGTTCCCCGTTTGCTGATAATGTAGCTAAAGTTGGATTGTCTGAGAAATGCGTTATGCATACACATGATACAGGATATTCTGCACCCCCCAACAAATATATACTAAACACAGAACATGTCAAATATCTTATAGATTCAGTTCTAGCTCTTTGGTAATGTGTTGATTATATGACTGTAAAGAAAATCGTATGATGTGACTAGAACATATGATTTGACTTCCCAGTGTCATCATCTCTACATCTCCACAGCACACTGCTACAATACCATTTTCACCCACTCTCCATTGAGGTTATTCGCCAATTACAGTATATGACCACTACACCATGACACGCTTTCTCTGGCAATCTCCTTTTATGAACCATCTCCATCCACTGTGGTATGCTGCGATGTACGGCCAGAGTAGCAGACTGATATCCTCGTAACACTAGGCTATTAATGCTTTGGAAGATCAATATCAGAGGTACTAATTGTACTGTATTCAATGACTTATTGTTGGTTTTGAAATTGAAGCATATTGCAGCTGCAGTAGTGGTGAACATACTGTGTTAAACATGCTGTTTAATGTTACCTTAATCAAACATGGGAAAACTCCTTGACCTTTTAAGATACCATATTGTAGACTTGTCAAGGCTAGACTTTTCTTGGCCTGAATAGGTTGTAATGGGTCAATCTGGGCAGTGTTGGGTGTGGCTCTCCTGGTCTAGAATATGATTGGTCCATCACAAACCTAATTGAACCATCACCCCCACAAAATAAATATTGGTTTTATTTTCAATTTTTCTTCCAGCAGAGATGAATAACGCCAGGCTGTCGAAAAAACACTTAATAAATCTTCCAATCAATGGAACATCAAGCATTTTGAACTGTCCTCAAAGAATACTGCTCTGTCAATACCAGGCTGCCGATAATGTGGAGATGTCTGTGACAGCCTGGACTGGTGATGAATAGCCCAATCCACATGATCAAGCCAACCTCAAACATTCCATCCCCGCCATCATATGCAAAGCCATAGGCTACCCCAGGAAATGGGGACCTGGGAGAAAAACAAATGAATAAATCAACATCCAATTCTAAACCACTGTCGAAAAATATTATTTATGGGACGACCACTCTCAAACTAAAGGCCTTTAGATGAGTCTTTGTTTTATCACTTCAGTGTGCCTCATTTTTCATTCGTCCCAGATTTCTCTATTAAGATTAAGTAAAGAATGGGAAAAGAAAGATTGGGTAATGTACTCCCGATCTGCCAGTAGTACCTGATGAGAGTCAGCATATTTGTGGGCTGAGCTGGAACACAAGCATTAATCAAGTGTGGGGCACACCAATATCGGAGTCAGTTATAGTGCTGGGGCATTGCTCTAACTTTACTCCCAGCGTTAGTCAGGTGATTCATCACCCAGAAGGGAAAGGCTGGAGCACAGATTAATAACAAGTAGATTAGAGTCACTGTTTAGATGCTACTGCGTCCAGCATCTGCACTATGTGCCAGAAAATATATTCATGATGGACTAATGGCTTAGATACAGAGGTGCAATTAGAAGTAGATTTGCACAGGGTTGAAGCAGAAGTGCAGGTACTCTTTAGCCAGTGAACTAATACATACACTACATGTATATAATTGATCAGTATTCTCTGACATATGGCACAAGCTCAAGGGCAGGACAGACTCATTGTTGATTTACAGGCAGTTACATTGGAAGTACCACGTGACATAGAACATAGAACAGTTACTCATTTCAAATGCATGCCCAGGGCACAGGGCAGGGTGTGTTTGGATGACTTGTGTTTGTTTTATCTTTCACTTTAGAAGCTCAGCCATGTATGAGGAGAAGTGTTAGCACGCTCCACACGGCCACACAACCCGTTATTTCTCTCTGTTCACCTTCATCCCTCTGTATTTTCCTCCAGATAGGAGTCATTTGTCAATGCTTTGTGCGTGTGGCAAGCTCAGATGATGCACAGAAAGCAATGTGTTACTGTTGCAGGATGTAAGCTAGCTGAGAAAAGAGAGCTGCCAAAAATAAAGAGTGTGCAAATGGGGTGTGTGTGTGTGGGAGGGGGAGCTGGAGAGGGAGTCTGAGGTAGAGATGGAGAGACCCGGGCTAAGGGCAAACTTTTTTATTATGGATTTATTGGCTTTCAGAAAGGTGCCACCATTAAGCATTTCAATGTGATTGTGCCGTAGGTGTGTAAAGCATGACAGGGCTATGAGAGGTGACACATGACTAATGATTCTTTATTAACTTTAAAGGGGCACTAGCAAGGGCAGATAAGAGTGGCAGCGCCCTGAGGGTGTTGACGAGAGATCCAGCATACCTTGGGTGTGTGTCTGTGTGTGTGAGCGCATGTGTGTCTGTGCGTGTGTGTGTGTCAGAGCAGAGACATTTGACTTGGCCAGGTGCAGAATGAGGAGGGGGCTATATATAGCAGTTTTGTTAGCGATGCTGCGCTTGTGGTTCTTCCTAGGATGGGTAGAGGGGTACGTGGGGATGAAAGGGTACATGCTGGAGGTACATTTCCCAGGAGCCTTGAAGGGATTATTTAATTTTTCTTAGAATCCTCCTTATCAATTATATTTTCTTTTCTGGCATCTTTCCCTTTCTATTTTCCACCTGTCATAATGAAATGCCTATTTACAGTAGTGCAGACACTTATACGTTATTTAAATATTACATGTATCTCTTTTTTTATCACATTATTTGCCTTCAGGGAAAGCTAAAAGCCTCATATCTTGTCTGATTACTTTCGTTGAGCGCATTTCTCTGCTGTGGATTACTGCCTGCCAATGACCAGCCTCAAATGGAGATGGAACAGTAATTGACTGCATGGCCAAAGACCAAAAATAATATCAGTGAATTGATTGTTATTCTATTTTCTCATTTCTAGTCCATTCCAGAAGTTATTTACAAGGCAGGCAATGATAGAATCGAATAAGAAATAGCGGCTGTAATTTCATAACGCAATATGCCTTCTTTGAAAACGCCACACTACACGGTATATACATTGTAGACAATATGAGAAGTGTGACTTTGTTGTTCTCTCCTTACTAAATCACTAGTCACACACCAGTACATTGAAATAGATAATTGAAATTCACTTTTAGACTTTATATTAGAATACATGTCCGTAACAAACAATACACATGAGCTTTCTGTACGAGTAACAGAATTGTGGCAATTACTGTACTTTAACATTTTCTTTGTTTGATAAATGGGATATCACTTTACGTCTGCATAATCATGTTACTCTTCTCAACCTCCCTTGAAGTGTAACTAAGGCATTCAAAATCCCAGAAGTGTCACCTGGAGGACTTTACATTGAAATCTCAAAATGTAAAGTTAACAATAAAGACTGAATGAGCTTACAGATACTGACAAAGCCTATCCTGTTTTTTCCCGCTCTTTTTCCTTCATCCTTTGTGTTGTAATTGTAAAACCTATTCAATCTTACCCTATGTGAAGTTTGAAATGCGTATGTGCTGTACTATTCAGTATGATCCCATATGATTTAAGACACCAAATGGTATATAAGCAATTTGTGCTTATTTACGGCTGTCCGTTCAAATAGGTCAAAGCTCTGCACTATTTCATCTGCTGCAACCACACAAACAAATAGGCGAAACACCTACTCCACTCAAAATGAGCTGCTGAGCAATTTCAAACACTTCAAATGGATTGGAGAGAAACAAATATACATTTCCTACATAAGAAATGTGGAGCGCTATGTAATAGTTTGTTATGAATAGTGAATCTTGGAAGTTGGAAGTGATTCACTTCCACTCCGTTCACCTACTCACGCAATTTAAGAGTTTACAAAAAAAGACAACCTTTTGAACATCTTCTAACAACAGGCACCATTGATATAAACTATAGGTTAGCTTAGCCTACATGTTTTACAGCCTACATTAGCCTATTAGGCTTAAATGTCTTATTACCATAACTGTTTGCACCACTCGGCTTAACGCATGTTTCAGAGCCCTGTTTTGGTACATTGTCATTGGATATGCTCAGATGTATTGCTGGTGTGAGAGGAGGTTCTCTAGAGCGCCATTTAAGGAATTGCATCTAATCTACTGTGGTAGTGAGGCAGCGGATTCTGCAGCAGCTTCGACAGAAGGGTTTATAGGGGACCTAGAAATATTGTCAGAGCTCACAGTTTAATAGATTGGTTGTAATAGCAGATGTCAACATGTAAGCTCTATATTCATTCGTGACCAATGATAGAGGGCTCCCTCTCCATGGGTGCTAATATGGTTATATTTGCTAATCTTGCTCAGGCAAATACATGTCTCTCTCCCTAGTACAGCTATTCAGTTTTAGTTTTCCCAAACAGTGAAAATGAACATTTTCTGCAGCTAAATATGTAGGATCTTAATTTGATCACTGTGTTGCAGGATAACTTCCCTGCAATGCAGGACATTTTAAACTTGTTGTGTATTTGACGTTTAAAAAGTCTTGTCATTTCCACTTTGAAGATTTGATCTTCCCTTACGAAAAATGTATCAACTCCTACAAAAATCTCCATGAAGTATAATCCAAATAATAGTTCACATTTCCTGTTTCTGCAGGGTTATTTTCCTGCTGTAGCAAACTGGCTCAAATTAAGATCCTACATGTGTATGTGTTCAGCTTCTTGGTGAGAGTGTGTTAGATAGCTGACCGTTTCCTCACAATTTGGAACCAGTTTCCTTGGAAACTAATGGTTGACAGGAGGAATTATTTCTTGGGCTTTGGTCCATAGACCTACTCTATTTTAATTAAAACGTCTAACCTTTTGTATAGTAGAGAAAGACTAACTCATGTACTTTGATACTTACCGGTGTGAAGATGCCCTTTGAGGTTTGAACCCTAATCTCTAGGACCAGTCTCTCAACTGCTATTTTACTTAATTGACATCACTGAAAATCAAAGTGGGATTGTTGGGTGTGACTGCTAATGCAGTTCGAAAGATGGGACTTCAAATGGAAGTAAGTACTTTTCCTATTTTGAAAACATGAAGGGAATAGCAGAAATAGATATGTTTGATGCACTCTAAATACAGCATTGCTAGACAAGGGTAGACAAGGGCGCTAGACAGGGTCAAAAGACTGAACATCTAACTGTACATCAAGTGTTTTCTGATCCATTTTCCCTTCAACTAGCTATTGATTTGGGCATTAATGGCCTTATTCATAACAACATACGGGACTTCTACTGGTCCATTGAAATGCCATCTGCCCTCTGTCTCAGTACCAAAACACACATCTCAGTTGTAAAAACAGTCACCCTACAGAGCTGTGGGACTTTGGGCTGAAATGATCAAGGGGCCTGAAGCTGTTCTGTTTTTTTAATTGAACTCAATTTCTCTCAAGCATAGTAATACCATGAGAGAAGGGGAAATAAATAAATAAGGAGAGAGAGCGAGATCCCTGTAGTGATTACCATGGCTAGATACGCTAGCCATAATCATTGTTAGAACCTGTTTATATGCAACAGACGTGCTGTTGAGTCAAACCTTGTTTTGCACTAGGGCTTATTAAAAGGCGTAGGGACATGTGCGCTCTGATATAAGTCCAACATCAACGCTAGTGCGGTGCAGGCACTGCTAGTTGCACAACAGGGAAGTGAGTAGCAGCTCCTGATAGTGGGACTAGGAAGTGATTAGAGGCGGCGACTTTAATAGGTCATCTCCACTGCTGCTAGAAACAAATTTCACAAAACAGCAAGGAGCGACCACATGTACTTGGGAGTCTGGTTCTAGGTAACTGTTTCTTGGTTCGGTCTTTCTCTCTACCATTCTCTTATCATATTTTATCAATATTTTTCTTAGCAGTAATATTTCTCCCTCTCTTGCCCTCTCTCTCTCTCCCTGATTTTGATTAGATTAGATGAGTGAGGAAATGTGCTTTGAATAGAGTGACCAACCCACTGCATTACTCACTACTAGCTTGAGCTGAAATAAAGGTTCAACCCATTCCATCTGGACTAACTGCAGTCCAGTCAACCTTTGCATGAACAGAATGACCTCACAAAGTCTGAAGAAGAAGCATGTTTGAAATAATCTCACCACATTTGTAAGGCTACCTGTGTGTAATATGTTGTCCATATTTTATCTTTTGACACTCCCACAGTACATGTAAACACTTTTTTTTTCATATTTGAGGGATCCAGGCTCTTAGATATTTCATGCATTTTAATTCACATATCCATATTTTAGTAGGTCAGTGTATTTGTGTTTATTAGGATCCAAGGCATCAGCTACTCTTCCTGGGGTCCAAACACATTAAGGAACTTACATTACACATAAAACAAAATATAAAACAGTACATCATATAATTATTATATTATTACACCACTACATATCTACAATACAACATTTATAATACCACCATACAATAATATTAGAATGTACGTGTGTGTAGAGTGTGTGCATATGCGTGTGTCTGTACTTGTGTGTGTCTCTTCACAGTCCACGCTGTTCCATAAGGTGTATTTGTATCTGTTTTATAAATATGATTCTACTGTTTGCCTCAGTTACCTGATGTGGAATAGAGTTCTATGTAGTCATGGCTCTATGTAGTTATGTGTGCCTCCCATAGTCTGTTATGGACTTGGGGATTGTGAAGAGACCTCTGGTGACATGTCTTGTGGGGTATGCATGAGTGTCTGAGCTGTGTGCTAGTAGTTTAAACAGACAGCTCTGTGCATTCAGCTTGTCAACACTTCTTACAAAAACAAGTAGTGATGAAGTCAATCTCAGCCAGGAGAGATTGACATGCATATCATTAATATTAGCTCCCCATGTACATTTAAGGGCTAGCCGTACTGCCCTGTTCTGAGCCAATTGTAGTTTCTTGTAATTTTTGTGACACCTGACCACACAACTGAACAGTAGTCCAGGTGTGACAAAACAAGGGCCTGTAGGACCTGCCTTGTTTATAGTGTTGTTAAGAAGGCAAAGCAGCACTTTTTTTATGGACAGACTTCTCCCCATCGATAATGTCAAAAGCCACACTGTCTAACAAAACAGCGCCCACAATATTTTTATCATCAATTTCTCTCAGCCAATTATCAGTCATTTGTGTAAGTGCTGTGCTTGTTGAATGTCCTTCCCTATAACCATGTTGAAAGTCTGTTGTCAATTTCTTTACTGTAAAATAGCATTGTATCTGGACAAACACAATTTTTCCCAAAAGTTTACTAAGGGTTGGTAACAGGCTGAATGGTCAGCTATTTGAGCCAGTTAAGGGGGCTTTACTATTCTTGGGTAGCGGAATGACTTTTGCTTCCCTCCAGGCCTGAGGGCACACACTTTCTAGAAGGCTTAAATTGAAGCTACGGCAAATATTGTTTTCTTCACCAAAATCCCCTCCCCCACACCTCACAACTCCCACACTGATGCCTGTAGATTGTGGGGGCGATTATTGGTTTATATTTAATTGAATGTGTGCCAGAGGCAAGCATATGTGAGCTGAAACGGAGGGTCTATAGTGTATAGCATTCAACCACTATTATTCATTGCAGGTGCTATTTAGGGTTCCAATGTTTTGGTTCTAGTTTGGCACCATTTGATTTGATTTAATTGCATTTCCCTATTACCACTGATGGTGTCATCCTTATTAATGATCAATGTCCATTCTTAGACCATTAATAATTTCTGACATCTCATTTGGAACCTGTCTAAGACTGTATAGATGTTTTTGTTTTTTTAAGAAGTGAGTTCCCATGGCAATTCCATTCAGTATGCATAGGTGGTCAGGTCATTCTTTTGGTTAGTCCAGTGTGTCAGTTTCATGTTTACTGCTCCACAGAGCTGAAGTACTTGTCATATCGAATATAAATGATTGTAGTAGTTGTGCCTTTGCATTCTATAGCATTATGCACTATGGTGCTTCTAAGTAATGCATTATGCTGGTAGGTGAATATGGAGGAAGACAGTGGAAGAACGTGAATGACTGGGATATTTGCTCTCCTGCTGTGACTAGCTACAGTCATAAATAATTATAGAAATGTATGTTTGATTTATAATGACTTTAGGTTGTACCACAAGAAAAAGGCCAGTACTATCACCAGTAATGTTACTACTACTACTACTACTACTACTACTACTACTACTACTACTACTACTACTACTGCTACTACTACTGCTGCTACTACTACTACTACTACAACAAATGTTCTTATGAAATCACCCTGTATGAATACATAAGCGATTTATGTTTTTTCCAGCAATTTTACTATTGTGTATTTTACATTATGGTACTTATGGGTGCAAACAAACACTTCTTGGCTTGGCCTCAGGTCATATCAGTTGCATTGGGCATACACTGAATTACCGTACAACGTAGTTAGCAGTAATCTTTCTCTCCCTCTCTTGCTCTCTTTCTCTTGCTATTTTCTTCTCTCTCTCTCTTTCTATCTCTCTCTCTAGCACAGGGTTAATGCATACGCTCTATAAAAATTCTCCAGCCATTTTTTGGTAGTAACAAGACCACTCAAAGGCTACCAAAATTAAACTGCACAACCTCAGTCATCCAGCGTTTAGTGCTATCAATCTGAAACAAGCTATTTAAAATACGAAGCACGCTATTACGAACAAATGTATAAATTCACCCACAGTGTTACTTTAACTTCTTATGGCTGAAGGGGGAGTATTGAGTAGCTTGGATGAAAGGTACCCATTGTAAACGGCCAGCTCCTCAGTCTCAGTTGCTAATATATGCATATTATTATTAGTATTGGATAGAAAACACTCTAAAGTTTCTAAAACAGTTTGAATTAAGTCTGTGAGATTAACAGAACTCATATGGCAGGCAAAAACCTGAGAAGTTCCGCTTCCTGTTTGGATTTTTTCTGGGGGTGCCATATTTTCAACCAAGCTCTTATTCAAAATACAGAGAGATATGGATGGGTTTTCACTTCCTACGGCTTCCACTAGATTTCACCAGTCAATAGAACTAAGTCTGATGACTCTAATGTGAAGGGGGGTCGAAGGAGACAGAATTTAGTATGAGGTGCCATGAGGTGACCATGCATTCAACACGCGCGTTCACGTGAGAGGCAGCTCCGTTACATCTCTCAATTGAAGTCGATTTAATTCTCCGGTTGGAACGTTATTCAAGATGTATGTTAACAACATTCTAAAGATTGATTCAGTACATCGTTTGACATGTTTCTACTGACTGTAACGGAACGTTTGGACATTTCGTCACGTTATAGTGGTCGCGCTTTGAGACTTTGTTTAGGGTATTTGGTAAACATTTCGAAAGTAGCTAATTTGACATAAATAACGGACATGACCGAACAAATCAAGTGTTTATTGTGGACCTGGGATTCCTAGGACTGCATTCTGATGAATTCATCAAAGGTAAGGAAACATTTATCATGTATTTTCTGGTTTCTGTTGAGTCCAACATGGTGGCTAATTTGGCTAATCATCTGAGCTCCGTCTCAGATTATTGCATGGTTTATATTTCCGTAAAGTTTTTTTGAAATCTGACACAGCGGTTGCATTAAGGAGAGGTTTATCTATAATTCTATGTGTATTACTTGTATTATCATTTATATTTCTGTTGAGTATTTCTGATGAAACGATGTGGCTATGCAAAGTCACTTGATGTTTTTGCAACTAGTGAATCTAACGCCTCTGATTTTTTGATATAAATATGAACTTAATCAAACAAAACATGCATGTATTGTGTAACATGAAGTCCTATGAGTGTCATCTGATGAAAATAATCGAAGGTTAGTGATTCATTTTATCTCTATTCTGGTTTTTGTGAAAGCTATCTTTAGCTGGACAAAATTGCTGTGGTTTTGTGGTGACCTAACATAATCATATGTAGTGCTTTCGCTGAAAAGCCTATTTGAAATTGGACACTTTGGTGGGATTAACAACAAGATTACCTTTAATATGATATAAAACACATGAATGTCTGAGGAATTTTAATTATGAGATTTCTGTTTTTTGAATTTGGCGCCCTGCACTTTGACTGGCTGTTGTCATATCGATCCTGTTAACGGGACTGCAACCATAAGAAGTTTTAAGCACCCTACAAACGTTCCTTTATTGTTTAATTTACGTGATTGGATTCTGTGTGAACTGGACTCTGAATTTCATACATAATAATTGTATTTCTGTTTGTTTGAAGGCGTTCTGTTTAATATTTATCTGTCCATCCCAGAAGGACCCTTTCTGTTCAGTCTGCTTTGACTCAACATGGCAGCGTGACCATGGGCAGCCTGGGAGAGCTGTGTGAATGGGGAATACATCTCTATGATATGAGGGTGATGGAAACCCCTCTAGATACTATTCATTGAGAAGAATCCACAGAGACAACTGTTGAAAGATATGCAAAAACGGTAATTGAGATGGAGATATTAGATCATTTCACCCTGGCATAGTCCTCAATGCTTTTTACACAGATGTTCATAATATACCTTGTGGAATAAAACTGTAAAAAACTACACACATATTTCTAATTTTATCAATTGCCTTCAAAAAGGCAATATTGTATTATACTGGCAATTGTATTTCACAGCATAATGGAAAAGTTCTGAAAAAAATAGCTTTTGTATGAAATATGTAGCTTTAATGTTGGATTGGTCTCATTACAGTAGAGCTCATGCTAATTATGCACAGTCAGTTTAGCACGCTTTCATTTCCTCAACGACATCAAGGCTGTTTCTAAGAAAATGGCTGTGATATTGCAGAGCGTGTGTTTGATGCGATCCTCAGAGGAGGCTGTCAGGGTCCCTAGACTGCAATTTGGTGAATCAGACCTTCTCCCGACTGTTGAGCTGTGTGCACAGCTGCACATGAAAGACTATACAGCGCTACAGTCTTCCCTCAGTGAAGACTCAGTGAGACTCTGTGAGTTTCATGTCTCTTTTCAGAGGAGCCAGATCGCATGTCCTCTGGCTATCTGACTGAACGGGGCAGTATGTTTTAATCGCACAATGATGTGTTTGACAGCACTTCCCATATTGCCATCCTTTCTTCCCCTCTCTCTCTTCCTCCATGTTTATCTCCTATTCTTGTTATCTTTGCACTCTATTTCTTCCATCTCCCTCTCTTCCCCCATTCCTTTCCTTTTCTCCACACAACCCTCTCTTTCACTTTCCTTTCTCCCTCTTTAGAAAAAAGCAGGGCTCTCTACATTGATGTATTCTGTAAACTGCTCCTCTATGTCTATGTGTGTGCTGTTAGTAAGGATGTATTTATCTTAAGACTGGGTTTCAGACTGAGTCGTTAAGACCCTTGATGTCTTGCTTGATGTGCAGCTGTTTCACTCTAATGATTCATTAAGTCAGTGAGTTTCTTGCTCTGCCTGCAGTTTTTAGGGGACAAATCTTCCCTTTGAAATGCAAGAGAAAGGCCACAATGTATTATTGCAATTTAGGCGCAATTTAGATGTTGGCCACTAGATGGCAGCAGTATATGTGCAAAGTTTTACACTCATCCAATGAACCATTGCATTACTGTTCAAAATGTTGTAGTCTGCCCAAATATGCTTAATTGGTTTATTGATACATTTTCAAGTACATAACTGTGCACTCTCCTCAAACAATAGCATGGCATTCTTTCACTGTAATAGCTACTGTAAATCGGACAGTGCAGTTAGATTAACAAGAATTTAAGCTTTTTGCCCATATCAGATATGTCTATGTTCCGGTGAAATGTTCTTGTTACTTAAAACGTCATGCTAATGACATTAGCGCACGTTAGCTCAACCGTCCCGTGGGGGGGTGGGTGGGTGGGGGGGGGGGGTGGGGGGGGGGGGGACCGATCCCATAGAGGTAACTACCTTGATACCATGAAATAATGTGATTTGCAATATGCATCCCATTGTATTCGTTCATTTTTTCTCTTAATTGCCACAGCGATAAGAGCAGAGCAGACAAAGCACTAAAAAGGGGTACATGGTTTGTTAGCACAGTGGCACCTATCTGCCTGTCACTCACAGTCTGTTGTTCCCCTTTGTTGAGTCATGTCGTTCCTCCCTGTGTGCTCTATTCCCCAAGGCCCTGTTCCAAAGAAAACACTTTTGTTCCTTTTCCAAGAAAAACAAATATTTTGTCCCACAGGAGTTCCTTCTCCTCCCGCTAACCTCACAGTAGACACGTAGAGTTCAGTACCCAGACTCAACTGACCGGCAGAGGTGGTCCCACCATCCAAACATGTAGCTAGTGTCTTTCATAAGGAGAAGCCAAGGTGGTTTGGGTGTTTGATTCAGGACTTGTAATAAAGCTCCAGAGTTGTCTTTCCCTCAAAGCCAAAGTGGAAAAAAGAGTCTGAACTTCAAACAAAGCATTCCTCATTTCTAATTTTAGTATCTAGCATAGTTTTTTATTTATTTCATGTTCTCACTAAAGCTTGGCAGTCAGTTAAGTTGACAAAAAACTAACATTGGCTTTCAGTTTTAATTATGGTTCAATTTTCTTCAGCCGACGACGAAGACATGGGAGTCCTCACGATATAAGGTTTCCAGAGAAACAAAAACAATACCTGCGTCTCTATTCAGATCGTGTTCGTTATTGGGACGGAACTGTGGAAAGTCTTGCTCTACTGAATAGCTTGCTGTGTCTAGCTTTTAAAAAGCACACTGCATATTCAGGCATGTTTTCCCGTGCTCTGCAGGTGAGAGAGCAACCAGCGACCATCTATCCTCTGCATCTTTCCTTAGATGGACCTGTTGACATGTTGTCTCTATTGTTTCTCTCCACTCCTAACACATTGTCAGACATGGTGAGGTGTTGACACTTAAGCGACCTCTCGGCTTGTGGTGCTGCCGTGAGCTAACACATTCCTCTAGGCCTCCTTCAGCCTGACCCCTTTATTCTTCCTCAGCAGCACTGCGATGCCACCTAGGAGTCAGCTCCTTTATACACCACTTAATAGTACACAAAGTGGGTCCCTCAACCCTTTTTTCACTTTTGTGTGTGTGTGTGTGTGTGTGTGTGTGTGTGTGTGTGTGTGTGTGTGTGTGTGTGTGTGTGTGTGTGTGTGTGTGTGTGTGTGTGTGTGTGTGTGTGTGTGTGTGTGTGTGTGTGTGTGTGTGTGTGTGTGTGTGTGGCTGTGCATGTATATGTGTGTTGTTTTCTCTTCTCACTCTCACTCCTCCTCTCTACATCGTAAAGGCTGTGACAATGCCAGCGGGCGGTGCCTGTTCGCTTTATTAGCAATAAAAGTTAATGGATGGAGCATGCTGATATCCTCGGCCCTCTATCACGCATGTTGGCAAGTGCGTCCAATCAATGCCGGCTCTCCAATTAAAACCCGGTACGCGACCTGCCATCAGCCCCTACCCACGATGCCTCACAAATGACAGTTTCATACATAGTAAATTGCCATCGGATCAACTCCATAAAATATTGAAGTTGCTGTAATTGTGTGCGATCGCACCAACCCGTAAACTGACCCTGCAAAATTATGTTCCCACTCCCATTCCATAGAAGATTGAGAGGCCAGAGTGACAGTTTGTCATAACAGTGATTCAAGAAAAAAAACATTGGAATGAATAAAAGGCTATTTTCAGAGACCTGCCATTGATTAAAACAATATTTCCAAACAGAGAGGAGCTATATTGGTTTCAAGTTAACACTTAACTGCTATTGCCTCTATATCCATTCCACCCCAGTGGAAAACAGTGACATATCCATGGAAAGGTGTTCGCAGCATGATTCAAACCTCTGTTTTGACCTTTGACCCCATCTCCCCTGTGGAGTCAGAACGCAGCAGGGAGCCAGGTCAGGCCTAAGATCAATAATTCACCCTTCACTACTGCCCCTTCTCCCCTGCATGAGGCATTCACCACCAACTCATCCATCTCCTTCTCCTTCTCAACACTCTTCTCACAAAATGCTTTCTCCTGTGATCCAACTGGAAATAAATAACTGTGTGTGTGGGTGGGTGGGTGTGTGTTTGATGCAGGTGTACAGTATGTGTTGCCTTTGTGTTTCATATTGCAAGCAGAGCTAAGGTAGAGAGATGAAAATATAATCATTCCAACCGTTTGCACTATGTCAACTAGATGTTTGAATAACTGTAGTGAATTTGAGATAACCATATAGCATAAAGTTAATGTAGCACTTGAACAGGAGACTGGAGCAGTAAGACATATTGCTAGCACTGTATAATGCACTGAGGAATAAAACAGTTAAAAGGCATTCTAGAGGGAACCTTTGGCAAGATCATTATAATATAGAGCTTTAGTGATCTTTTGACTGTTCAGCTCTTTCCTTCCACACATCAACAGGAAGTAGTTTGGGGGTAGGGGTGCTGTGATTCTTTTGCCAAGAGGGGGCTATATCGGTCCACTAGTACAGGACTATTAGGCCCAGTGCACTACTTTTGTGAAAATATATTTTTTCCAGAATTATTTTGGAATTTTCAGGGGCTGCTGCAGCATCGTCAGCACCCCTACTTCCCGCGGCTATGCTTACACACATACCATACCGTTTGGAATAAGAACTCTAGATGAACCAAGTCTGTCACAATGATACTGTATAGCTACAGTAAATAAGACACTGTAATATTGTCACACTGTCCTATTTTTTCAGTTTTTCTAATCCATCTTTTACTTTTGGTACCGTAGAGATTGCTTTTTGTTTTCTGGCAGAGGATTACAATATAAGAAGGAGCTCAAAACAATATCCCCTTCAGATTGTTATTTGTGTGTTGCTCAACAGATTGTCATTGTGGTTGGCTACTCTTTGTTTTGCACTGGCCAAGATGGATGGCCTTTCATCATGGACACTCTTTTTGTCTCTGTTAAAATATTGTATTGCCTTTGATGTTACCAATTGAAAAAAACATGCTTCTGCATTTCCTTATACCTATTTCTATTAGTTAGTAACCACAAATAGGTTAACAGAGAATAAACAGGACAGCCAGCTAGCACTACGTGGTATAGCTCAGATTAAACACAGGGAATACTCATGGCTTCATTATATGTCATTACACCTCTAATGACTTGTTAATTTCCTGTGAGCTGGGCAGAGCGGGCACCTGTGTGAGAAAGAGGGCCATCAGGCATCAGCCTCCTGTACCTACTGTAAGCTGGCAGGCCCCTGCGCACTGCCAGATCTTTGGCCTTGGGAAATCATGTCCAATCATATTGGAAGCGATCAGACCAAAAAGGCACCATTCGTAATCCCCCTCATCACTTTTACGCCTGTAGACTCCCACCTGCTCCCCAACACGACAGGCCAGAGGACAGGGACAGACATGGCAGCTTTGGTGGCTCTGAACAAATGGATGGCAGTGACACGGTGGCAGTGACACGGTGGCACACATGCTTTTGCTGTTTGCCGGTAGTACTGTGCCAGGAAGAGTGGTGTCCTTGGGAATTTTCTCTTCAATATCTGTGTGTATGTGCCTCTATTTCTCTGTCTGCCTGTCTGTCTGTTAATTTGTCTGTCTATCTGTCTCTCTTTGTAGCTCTCTTTGTTGTTATCTCTCGCGCAGCCCATAATATTTATATTATCCTTCGCTATGTCTCTCTCTGTCACTTTAGAAGCCCTTTACACTTGTACCTGTATATGGGTTGAACATTACTGATTTGGCCACTGATAAGTGCCTACATTGTGTCATGACGTTGCCATATTGGAGGAGGTTTATGACCCCCCATAAATACCTTTCCCCCTTTTTCTCTCCATTCCACTCCACTAGAGAATAAAAAAGGCTCTCTAAGGTCAGGGCGTGACAGTACCCGTCCCCCAGAGGTGTGGACTCCAGCCGCAAACCTGAACCTAAAGGGGTGGGCATCTTATCTCGGTGGAGGCTCCGGTGCGGGACGCAGACCCCGCTCCGCTTGAAGCTCCCCCCACTCCGGTGGCGCCTCTGGTGTGGTGATCGTTGCCGGGGACTCCGGACCGCAGATCTTTGTTGCGGACTCCGTACCGTAGATCGTCGCCGCGGACTCCGGACCGTAGATCACTGCTGGAGGAACCGAACCACCGATCGTCGCCGGAGGATCCTGACTGGGAGCCCTCGCTGGAGGTTCTGGACTGGGAACCGTCGCTGGAGGCTCCGGACTGGGGACCGTCACTGGAGGCTCCGGACTGGGGACCGTCGCTGGAGGCTCCAAAGGAGGCTCCAAACTGGGGACCGTCCCTGGAGGTTCCGGACTGGGGACCGTTGCTGCAGGCTCCGGACTGGGGACCGTTGCTGCAGGCTCCGGACTGGGGACCGTCGCTGGAGGCTCCGGACTGGGGACCGTCGCTGGAGGCTCCGGACTGGGAACCCTCGCAGGCGGCTCTGGACTGGGAACCCCTGCTAGAGGCTCTAGACTGCGGACCGTCGCTGTAGACTCTGGACTGCAGACCGTTGCTGGAGATGCTGGACTGCAGACCGTCGCTGGAGAGGCTGGACTGCAGACCGTTGCTGGAGACTCCGGACCGCGGATCGTCGTCGCGGACTCCGGACCGTAGACCCTCGCAGGCGGCTCTGGACTGGGAACCCCTGCTGGAGGCTCTAGACCGTCGCTGGAGACGCTGGACTGCAGACCGTCGCTGGAGACTCTGGACTGCAGACCGTTGCTGGAGACTCCAGACCGCGGATCGTCACTGGAAGCTTCGTGCAATGGATCATCACTGCAGGCTCCGGGCCATGGATCATCACTGCAGGCTCCGGGCCATGGATCATCACTGGAGGCTTCGTGCCATGGATCATCACTGGAGGCTTCGTGCCATGGATCATCACTGGAGGCTTCGTGCCATGGATCATCACTGGAGGCTTCGAGCCATGGATCATCAATGGAGGCTTCATGCCATGGATCATCACTGGAGGCTTCGGGCCATGGATCACCACTGGAGGCTCCGGGCCATGGATCATCACTGGAGGCTCCGGGCCATGGATCATCACTGGAGGCTTCGTGCCATGGATCATCACCGGAGGCTTCGTGCCATGGATCATCACCGGAGGCTTCGTGCCATGGATCATCACTGGAGGCTTCATGCCATGGATCATCACTGGAGGCTTCAGGCCATGGATCACCACTGGAGGCTTCGGGCCATGGATCATCACATCACCGGGCTGGAGAGACGCACTGGAGGCATGGTGCGTGGAGCTGGCACAGGGCTTACCGGGCTGGGGAGATGCACTGGAGGCCTGGTGCGTAGAGCTGGCATAGGGCTTACCAGCTTGGGCAGACGCACAGGAGTCCGGGTGCGTGGAGCTGGCACAGGATATACTGGGCCGTGGAGACGCACCGGAGGTCTTGAGCGCAGAGCTGGCACAACCCTTCCTGGCTGGATGCTCACCCTAGCCCGGAAATTGCGGGGCGCTGGCACAGGACGTATTGGGCTGTGAAGGCACACCGGAGACACAGTGCGCAGAGCCGGCGCAGGATAACCTGGACCGAAGAGACGCACCGGAGACCAGGAGCGCTGAGCCGGCACAATCCATCCTGGCTGAATGCCTACTCTAGCACGGAAAATGCGGGGAGCTGGCACAGAGCGCACCGAGCTGTAGATGCGTACCGGAGACACATTACATGTAACTGCAAAGCATGGTGCTTGAAGGGTCACACACTCCTCAAAGCGACTGTCCTGCTCCAGACTCCAACCCCTCCACTATTTCGTCCCTCTCCACTGCCAACCACTCCTCGCTCAAACGGTCCAAGAATTCTTCCTCGGTCTCGGACTCACCCCATAGCACCGACGCCCACGTCATCTGCCCCCCCCCCCCCCCCCCCCACCATGTTTTGGGGGGGCTGCCTCTCGGGTTTCCGTTGTGTCCTCTCCTCCTGACCATGCCGTTTGGTCCGTTTGTGGTGGGATCTTCTGTTACGTCCGTCGTTAGATGAATGAGACCAAAGCGCAGCGTAGAAAGTGTTCATGATTTTTAATACTGAACTCCGACAAAACAACAAAATACAAAACCGAACGTAAAGTTCTGCAGGGCTAGAAAGCAACTATGCAAAAACACGATCCCACAAACTCAGGTGGAAAACAGGCTGCCGAAGTATGATCCCCAATCAGAGACAACGATCGACAGCTGCCTCTGATTGGGAACCATGCCAACAAAGAAACAAAGACAAAGAAATAGAACACATAGATGTTCCCACCCAAGTCACACCCTGACCTAACCAAATAGAGAATAAAAAAGGCTCTCTATGGTCAGTTTGATAACGTGCGTCTCGGTGAGAGGAGTAGGAGTCAGGCGCAGGAGAGCAGGGATGTCTGAGAAGCGTGTTTAATCATATAGTCCACCAATACAAAAATGGCACCGACGAAAATCCCAAAACCACGCTCACGATACTCAGCAACTCATGCAAACGCATGGAGGAACAAACACAGTTCCGACACTTTACACACTTTACATCGTGTTCACGATTTACGCATCGTGTTCACGATTTATACACTCAAGTCTAATCCCACACTCAAGTCTAATCCCACACGAACTAAGGCAGGCAACAGGTACCCTATATACACACAGAAATAAACGCAATTGAAACCAGGTGTGAAAAGAATCACAGACAAAAACAAACAGAAAAAGAAAAAGGGATCGGTGGCGGCTAGTAAACCGGCGACGCCTACCGGCGAGTACCGCCCAAACAGGGAGAGGAGTTACCTTCGCTAGAAGTCCAGACAGTCAGGGCTGACACCGTTGGTACTTTAAAAATATGATGTCAGATCAGTTGTCGTCTGAGTCATTGTTACTGATGATAGGACAACATAAACTGTATCTTGGAAAGTCTACACATCAGATTCACATGGAATTGTTGTGCAATTTAAATGTTTAAATATTAAACTATTTGTGAAAAGATTGCATTTAATTTTTGTTTTTAAAATAAGAGAATTGTTTTCAGAAGTAAAATATGCTCAATCGGTGGCCACGCCCACGTGATTAGGCATTGGTTGGAAATGATGAACCAACCCCTTTACTACATTTCTATAAGAGCCCCTGTGACCCAATACACGGCGAACTAAGCCAACCTCAGCGTGAGCTCTGGTTGCACGACTACAACCTAATGAAATTAACATTGTGTTCCCGATGATGTGAGGACTGATGTGCATACGTTTAGAAGGGCGAATTTCAACGTGGAGGTGACGATCGCCACGCTGGAAGGATGAATTTGACTATACCAGCTAGAATATAGCATGAGCTTATAGTATGGCAACTTGGTATGAACTTTGAACTCTTATTCACTAAAGGAGTGATACATCCTAGACGTCGAGTTATCAGTAGCAGCAGTAAATGTGTGTGGCCTACGAAAGGACGAACAATCTCTTCAGAACGACAGGGTACTACAACTTTTCCGTTCTACCACACGACGACGGTGCTACAACGTATCCGTTCCACCACAAGATTACAGACTACAACGTATCCGCCCAGAAATATTATTCAAAGGACAATGGAGATCTCTGCTGGGCAACCCAGCCTTCCATCTTCGACCAATCCATCGAAGCGCAGCTCAGAGTAAATATATTTCTTGCATTTTCCTTTTCCGAATGGGCGTTATTTAGAATGCATAAGATTCTGTATTTACGATAGCATTGCTTCATAAGGTCCGATAGAGACCCAATCCTTTTGTTCCTTCCGCACTTTCATTCAAACCCAAGACCTTTTCTTTGTGTAACCAGCCGTCATATCGGTTTCGTCCGCCAGGGACGTTTTCTTTTATGACATAATTAGTAATCAATCTTTGATCCATCCTGTGTATATGTAATTCTGTGTGATTATTTAGGTATTTAGTAAATAAATAAACAACATTTTGTATTGCTGATTGAACTTGTTAGCCAGGGTTTGTGAAGATAACCAAGAATTTTACGACGTTCAGATGAGACTGAATAAGGTGACGATTAATAATTGACTGCTATTGATATAAAATATTACCAGGTCTTTAAGAGTTTATTCGGAAGACAACAGCTCTATAAACGTTCTTCCGTGGTGCCCCGACTTCCTAGCTAATTACGTTTACATGATTAGTTTAATCAGGTAATATTAATTACAGCGAATTGATTTTATAAAGTAGCATGTCATATAATTTAATCCATAGTAAAGACACGACAATTGAAAGCAGTAGCTGTACAGTAGCGTGCTATAAATTACTTCAGAGCTCAGGCCCTGTGCTCCACAGAGCTGTATGGGTTTTGTTTGACTGACAGACGTGTTCTGAACATGAGTACCGCACGGGACAAGAAGTTGCCCCATCACTCCTGCATTTTTAGTTGTCTGAGTGAGGTAAGGCCTGTAAATTAAAAGGACTCAATGTGTTCTGAAAAATGAGATGGTGAGGATTATAATAAATACCACTTTGATGTCATACAAGCAAGCCAAACACCTGCGAATCCAAATTTGCACACTTCCATATCATAAAACTCATGTCATATACAGCGTCAATGTTTATGATAACTAGGTTTGATATAAGCTACAAGATAACATGGCATCACACTGGGTTGTTCTGAACAGAATGAGCCTATGTTAGTCTATTGTGAAGAAAATTTGCCGTGGAACATGCACTTGAACACACACGACTCCTTTCTATGCTCACTAAAATGACTCTCTTTCTCTGAATTGCCTTGTGAAAGGTTAACACGGTAAGATGGCATTTTATAACTTAGCTAGTCATGTTGGCAATAGAACAAAAAAACACCTTATCATTGAAGACTTTTCTTTGAGCTCTAAAAGTGCTTTGAAATTATGTAGGAACTGTGCACACTTTCGGAGAGGTGTGTGGCCACTTGGAGACATTGCCCACAGGTGTAAAGGGTTAAGGCCTCGCTATCTGGTAGTAATTATCATTCAATAGCATCAGTCAACAATGTAGCAGCAGCCTAAAATGCTGCTAACCTTTATCCTTCCTGCCCTGATTATTCACAATAGAAACGTGCAGCCTTATTGCATATTCCCACCTTCGACACAATATGTGTGTATCGTATTTCCTCTTCCTTGAAGAATTACATACATTTCTCTCTCTCTCTCTCTCTCTTTCATCATTCACCTTGCATTCTATGTTTTCTTTATTCCATCAGGACCAAATATCCATTTGTTGTATACAGAGCTTGGACAATGGCCCAAACATCCCAGTATATCTTTTGGAGATCGATTCCACAATGGAATTGATTTAAGCTTTAAATGGCTGGCGGATCTCTGTCATTCTGTCTCTCCTGAAATGCATAACCATTCATCTGATTCCATCTGTACCATTTGCCCACAGTCCACAACATGACAAAGTAGCAACATATCCATGCAGAAGTAATGGGACTGCACACACCAAGGACAGAACGGACGATATGTCTTTTCAACCTCTCTCTTTTTCAAAGTAACGGACAATATGTCTCCTTTTCAACCTCTCTCTCTTTCAAAGTAATGATTGTATCGTGATTTATCTTGTAACAATTTGATAGCGCTAATATGAGGGTCACAACATTAGGAAATTGAGGCGAAACAGTTTTTGTAAGGAAAGGAAAAGATTGGGTTATTGTGGTAATAACATTGAGCCACAGAGGAGACCTTTGCTTTATATGAGATATGTGGACTTTGAAGCATCCCCCCCAAAATGACCGACTGCTGTATTTGTTCTGTTTTTCTCTATGTACAACTAACCAAACCGAGTTCTGAAATCTATCAGAAGTACTGCCAGTGCGTTTTCCATAGTTGGACAGCCTTAGTCACAAGGCGTAAACTTATGAGTAAATCCACTTTCAGTTAAGTGCTCAGGCTTTATTCTGATCAGGCTATTGATTCAAATGTCTTCTTCTTCTCTGTCCATCATAGGGAGGAGGCCATCATGTCCACATACTTTGACACAGTAGATGATCTCCTGGCGTCTTTCGGCCCGGTACGAGACTGTTCCAAGGACAACGGAGGCTGCCGGAAAAACTTCAAGTGTGTGTCGGACCGCAGAGTCGACTCAACAGGCTGTATAGTGAGTTACTGTCACCTCTGTAAAACCTCTCGAAAGAAATGTAATTCACACATTTATTCTTGGTATGACACCATGAGAATTGCTGCATAATGAAGTGCTATATGTAAGTGTAATTTCTCAGCTGTGTGTAATTTCTCAGTTAGAGGATTCATAACCTCCCATAATTTAGAGGATTTATGTGATTCAGTTTGACTTCATTGAGTTTAGATGCTTTAGGCAGTTGAAGATCTGCTAATTAACACATACACATTGATACAGAGGAAAGGGAGTAGGCGTCAGTCGTTTCCCACCACATTCTGAAGAGTGTTAGCCTGTCTGGCTCTGGCGTTCCGCCAGCGGAACTCCTCCCACATTCCACTGAAAAGGCAGAGCGCAGAATTCAAAAGATATTTTTTAGAAATATTTAACTTTCACACATTAACAAGTCCAATACAGCAAATTAAAGATACACATCTTGTGAATCCAGTCAACATGTCCGATTTTTAAATGTTTTACAGCGAAAACACCACATATATTTATGTTAGCTCACCACCAAATACAAAAAAGGACAGACATTTTTCACAGCACAGGTAGCATGCACAAAGTCAACCTAACTAACCAAGAACCAACCAAACTAACCAACAAACAACTTCATCAGATGACAGTCTTATAACATGTTATTCAATAAATCTTTGTTTTGTTCTAAAAATGTGCATATTTCAGGTATAAATCATAGTTTACATTGCAGCTACAATCAGAAATTGCACCGAAAGCAGACACCAACGTCAAATACCTAAATACTCATCATAAAACTTTTCTGAAAAATCGATGGTGTACAGCAAATTAAAGACAACCATCTTTTGAATCCAGCCAATATTTCCGATTTTTTTAAGTGTTTTACAGCGAAAACACAATATAGCATTATATTAGCTTACTACAATAGCCTACCACACTACCGCATTCATTCATCAAGGCACGTTAGCCATAGCAATAGGCACGTTAGCGATAGCGAATAAACCAGCAAGATATATAATTTTGACTAACCTTGATAAGCTTTATCAGATGACAGTCCTATAACATCAGGTTATACATACACTTATGTTTTGTTCGAAAATGTGCATATTTAGAGCTGAAATCAGTGGTTATACATTGTGCTAACGTTGTGCTAACGTAGCATCTTTTTCCCACAAAGTCCGGATATTTTTCCGACACTTTTTCTGACACACATATTCTGACCAAATAGCTATTCATAAACATAACTAAAAAATACATGTTGTATAGGAAATGATAGATACACTAGTTCTTAATGCAATCGCCGTGTTAGAATTCTAAAAATAACTTCATTACGACATCCAGCTTAGGTATAGCGAGAGAGTACCCAAAAGCTGGGCGCAAACGACTAGTTCACATGTACGGCAGATATATGAAATAACATCATAGAATGGGTCCTACTTTTGCTGATCTTCCATCAGAATGTTGTACAAGGGGTCTTTTGTCGGGAACAATCATTGTTTGGTTTTAGAACGGCCTTTTTCCCTCTCGATATAGCAAGCACACTTGCCAAGTGGCACGAATCTCTCCATCGTCAACAAACGGAAGAGAACGGAACACGGCAAAACTCCCGAAAAAATTTCAATAATCTGATTAAACTATATTGAAAAAACATACTTTACGATGATATTGTCACATGTATCAAATAAAATCAAAGCCGGAGATATTTGTCGTCCATAACGTCAGCTTATCAGAAGGCAAATCCAGGTCCCTCCTCGCACTTTCCAGAAAACAGGAAACTGGTGACACGTCATGCCAAGAGCTATGATTCAAGTCCAGATCAAGTTACACACTCAATTTCTTCTCTCACTGCTTGTCGACATCTAGTGGAAGACGTATGAAGTGCATCTAAACTTAAATATCAAGGACTTTAATAGGCAGCCCCTAGAACAGTGCATCGATTTCAGATTTTCCACTTCCTGTCAGGAAGTTTGCTGCAAAAGGAGTTCTGTTTTACTCACAGATATAATTCAAAAAGTTTTAGAAACTAGAGAGTGTTTTCTATCCAATAGTAATAATAATATGCATATTGTACGAGCAAGAATTGAGATCGAGGCCGTTTAAATTGGGCACGATTTTCCCCCAAAGTGAAAACAGCGCCCTCTGTCCTCAACAGGTTAAGCATTCCATGATGATAATGATCTTGGGAGATGTTTCTAAATTTGTAATTGGCAAAAGTGTGAACGTTCACACCACCTTATTCCATATTGCCATATATGGCTCCATAAGCAAGTCAAACAGGTGTACAACGAAGATGTTATGATCCCAAGCTTACTCAAATCATATATATCCCAAAAACTGAAATTTCAGGAGTAGCTACATTCCCAGAAATGTTAAAAGTTATAGGCTGTCATAGTGTAGCCTACACTCTTAGAAGGGTTCCAAATGGGTTCTTCAGCTGTCCACATAGGATAACCCTTTTTGATAACATATAGAACCCATTTTGGTTCCAGGTAGAACCATTTTGGTTACACTTAGAACTCTCTGTGGAAAGGGTTCTACATGGAACCCAAAAGAGTTCTACCTGGAACCAAAAAGGGTTATTTAAAGGGTTCTCCAATGGGGATAGCCGAAACCCTTTTAGGTTCTAGATAGCACCTCAGAGTGTACTGTAGGAAACATATTACAGTTGATTTGATATGCAATACAGTACATATTTGTGTGAGCGTGGTTGGTCGTTTGCATATTTACAATGGGAGGAGAGATGGAGGAGAGACCGGAAAGGTCCAATGCCAGAGGTTTGACGGGAGTTTGGGCGGGCTCGGAGTCGTGAAACAATTACATTTATAGGCCAGTTGGGTAGCTGTGTGATGGATGGCTGGATCATTAGGGGATAGGGTGCTGCTGTAATTTGACTGGCCTCTGGGCTGTATGTCCCTAAGAATGAGAGCCAAACACTGATACTACAATTTCTACTGGGACTGTTAAAATAATTGGTGAATCGAGAGAGATTTGCTCAACAGCACAACTCTTGCTATGCTACTCTGAGAGCCAGCTTAAAAGGGATGTTGCCTCACACAACTATCAGAGAGTAATTGTTTTACCCACAAATGTAATTTATTGCTAAATATTGCCTTATACCACTCAGAGGTCTTTCATATGAGGATTCCCCAACACAGTGGACAATGGTGTTCTTATAGTGCAACATTGTGTTAACCTGTTGCAGCTTACTTTACATGCCTCCAATTTGTAAAGACATGGAAACATACATATTTTTTCTACAGCCATATACACTGACGGGACCATGCACATGGGAAACTGTTGAGTGTGAAAAACCCGGTAGAGTTGCAGTTCTTGACACACTCAAACCAGTGCGCCTGGCACCAACTACCATACCCTGTTCAAAGGCACTTAAATATTTTGTCTTTCCCATGAGGGTACAACACTCATGTAGAGCATTGAGCACAGCTTTATTTCAGGTAATAGATAGGTAATAGATAGGTAATAGATAGGTAATAGATAGGTAATAGATAGGTAATAGATAGGTAATAGATAGGTAATAGATAGGTAATAGATAGGTAATAGATACGTAATAGATACGTAATAGATAGGTAATAGATTTGGTAATAGATTTGGTTGTATCCAAATCATTGAATTTCCATAATGTTTCAAATGTTTATCTCTTTAGAGAGGTAGGTAGAGTCACTGCATACAACTCAGTGTTAACCCCTCAGGTCTTACTCCATACATGGTTACCATGACAATTTGACTTGTTCTCGGAACCATATACTGTATCATAAAAATGTGCCATGCTTGAGAAAAAGGCATCTTTAGTCACCAGGACTTATAAATGGTGATGTAGTACTTGCTCTTTATTTTTTGTTTTATCATCAAAGGTGAGATTTTTCATGAGTGCATTAGATAAAACCTCAGGACCTAAGCTCCTGTGGCTGAATCCTGAAGTTCATAAATATGTAGTAACAAATAGGGCAAGATTTATCTGCTTTAACAATGAAAAATAACTATGAAAAATATTAGTTGGCACTAGCGTCCACTAAGTAGCGTTATTAATTGAAAGTCACGTTTTTTTAACATGAATCTCTGGAGTTAACTGCCAAAATAAAGGAAACACCTACATACATTGTCTTAATAGGGTGTTGGTCCACCACGAGCCAGAACAGTTTCAATGCACCTTGCCATAGATTCTACAAGTGTCTAGAACTTTTTCCCACAAGAAATTCAATAATTTGGTTTTGTTGATAGAAGTGGAAAATGCTGTCTCAGGAGCCACTCCAGAATCTCCCAAAAGTGTTCAATTGGGTTGTGATCTGGTTAACTGAGATGGTCATGGCATATGGCTTATCTATTTTTCATGCGCATCAAACTATCAAAATACCACTCGTGCCATGTGGATGGGGGCATTGTCATCCTATGGGGGCATAGCCATGGTAGCCAAAATAATGTCCTACCCAGCATTTTTATAAGCATAATGTAATTTTAATTGCTTAATTAACTTAGGAACCACACCTGTGTGGAAGCACCTAATTTCAATATACTTTGTATCCCTCATTTACTCAAGTTTTACCATTATTTTGGCAGTTACCTTGACATCTTAACCATATGGCTCAAATACTTAGTGCACGTTTCATTCCATAACAATAAACATTATGTATAGGTACATCAATTGAGTTATGATGGTGCTGTAAATTATCTCTCTGCTACGTGTTCTTTTCTGAAACATATACCCCCATGTGTTATTTTTCTTCTACCGTCTTTTCAATGTATTCACTCTTTTCCCAATTTACCGCTTTTCATTCAAACTTTCAAAGTGAGATGTGAGCTACATGTCAACTCTACTAAGAAAGACATTCCTCTCAATGTGTGATGATCCCTTCAGAAGCTAGGCTAGCTTTTCATTTCATATGTTGTTTCTTACCTTAAGGTTGACGTTGAATTATGGCTTCATCTTTTATGGAATAAAACTATAGCACTTTTTCCAAAGAGCAAAGACTCAAGACAGAGAGACAAATGTCAGCTAGCCCATCAGAGAGAACAGAAGGAGGTATTATTTTGACATAATTTGTCTAATGCCACATGGTTTTCATCAATATCATGACAGATTTAGCATTGATTAAGAGGTATGACATTACCATCAGAGGGGAGAAGAGCATTGTCAGACGGTGGGTGTAGCTGGTGCATGAAGTCAGACGGTGGGTGTAGCTGGTGCATGAAGTCAGACGGTGGGTGTAGCTGGTGCATGAAGTCAGACGGTGGGTGTAGCTGGTGCATGAAGTCAGACGGTGGGTGTAGCTGGTGCATGAAGTCAGACGGTGGGTGTAGCTGGTGCATGAAGTCAGACGGTGGGTGTAGCTGGTGCATGAAGTCAGACGGTGGGTGTAGCTGGTGTATGAAGTCAGGCGGTGGGTGTAGCTGGTGCATGAAGTCAGACGGTGGGTGTAGCTGGTGCATGAAGTCAGACGGTGGGTGTAGCTGGTGCATGAAGTCAGACGGTGGGTGTAGCTGGTGCATGAAGTCAGACGGTGGGTGTAGCTGGTGCATGAAGTCAGACGGTGGGTGTAGCTGGTGTATGAAGTCAGGCGGTGGGTGTAGCTGGTGCATGAAGTCAGACGGTGGGTGTAGCTGGTGCATGAAGTCAGACGGTGGGTGTAGCTGGTGCATGAAGTCAGACGGTGGGTGTAGCTGGTGCATGAAGTCAGACGGTGGGTGTAGCTGGTGCATGAAGTCAGACGGTGGGTGTAGCTGGTGCATGAAGTCAGACGGTGGGTGTAGCTGGTGCATGAAGTCAGACGGTGGGTGTAGCTGGTGTATGAAGTCAGGCGGTGGGTGTAGCTGGTGCATGAAGTCAGACGGTGGGTGTAGCTGGTGCATGAAGTCAGACGGTGGGTGTAGCTGGTGCATGAAGTCAGGCGGTGGGTGTAGCTGGTGCATGAAGTCAGGCGGTGGGTGTAGCTGGTGCATGAAGTCAGGCGGTGGGTGTAGCTGGTGCATGAAGTCAGGTGGTGGGTATAGCTGGTGCATGAAGTCAGGTGGTGGGTGTAGCTGGTGCATGAAGTCAGACGGTGGGTGTAGCTGGTGCATGAAGTCAGGTGGTGGGTGTAGCTAGTGCATGAAGTCAGACGGTGGGTGTAGCTGTTGCATGAAGTCAGACGGTGGGTGTAGCTGGTGCATGAAGTCAGGCGGTGGGTGTAGCTGGTGCATGAAGTCAGGCGGTGGGTGTAGCTGGTGCATGAAGTCAGGCGGTGGGTGTAGCTGGTGCATGAAGTCAGACGGTGGGTGTAGCTGGTGCATGAAGTCAGACGGTGGGTGTAGCTGGTGCATGAAGTCAGACGGTGGGTGTAGCTGGTGCATGAAGTCAGACGGTGGGTGTAGCTGGTGCATGAAGTCAGACGGTGGGTGTAGCTGGTGCATGAAGTCAGACGGTGGGTGTAGCTGGTGCATGAAGTCAGACGGTGGGTGTAGCTGGTGCATGAAGTCAGACGGTGGGTGTAGCTGGTGCATGAAGTCAGACGGTGGGTGTAGCTGGTGCATGAAGTCAGACGGTGGGTGTAGCTGGTGCATGAAGTCAGACGGTGGGTGTAGCTGGTGCATGAAGTCAGACGGTGGGTGTAGCTGGTGCATGAAGTCAGACGGTGGGTGTAGCTGGTGCATGAAGTCAGACGCAGGAGAGCAGAGATGAGTGAACAATGCACTTTACTCAAGAAAATAACACAAAGTAAATAAATACCAATGTGCGAATAATTACGGTTGCCACAAAACACGGGTGAAAACAGCACAGGGAAAAAAACAGCCGGAAACGTACCGACCAAACAATAAACAATCACACACAAAGACATGGGGGAAACAGAGGGTTAAATACATGACCAGTAATTGGGAAATGAATACCAGGTGTGTGGGAAAACGAGACAAAACAAATGTAAAATGAAAAATGGATCGGCGACGGCTAGAAGACTGGCGACGTCGACCGCCGAACACCGCCCGAACAAGGAGAGGCATCAACTTCGGCAGAAGTCGTGACAAGCATTTGAATAAAAGTTAAGGAAAATAGTTTTGATTGACAACGAATGAAGCACATTGTGTGGGCGACTTAGCAAAGTGAGATGCAATATGGGGACTCAATCAAGCTATGCAATTAGTGTTTAAATACAGTAGGCATTTATTGACTAATTCTACTATATTGTTATTGTATTTATAGGTACTTTTAACAACCCATAACACAACATTTTAAGACATCATTGGGAGTCCTTGTCATCTCCAAATTACTTAGGAAATTGCTACAAAGAGATGAGAACTAAAGCAATCATATTTTGGCTCTTTTTGTGAAAACGAATCCTTTTAAGTGTGCACTCCACCTCTCTGTCTAAGATGTTATTACTGAGAGAGTGGATGAGAAGCAGATATATAAACCTCTTAAACTGGCCAATTTGAAGGGTTCAGGGTGGGAAATGCTATAGTAGGTGGCTTTGGAAGACACACAACATAATAACTATAACAGGGGAAGTGGTGGAAGGGCAGGAGAAGAGGACGTTGCGATCAGATGAGCCTGTTTCATTTAACACAATGAACCACGCTAGAACTCTATGCCATTGTCTAAATTGTCTTACATTTCTGCTACTGCTACTGTCGATGATTCAAATACCCTGCAACAGGCCACATTCCCCGGTCTCTTTATATTTGCAATTAACATTCATGCCAAGCAAACGGTTATCAATCTTTTGCTTAAAAATCACTTACCAATGTGCAACTCTATTTCTGACTGTCCGGATTTGGTTCCTTCAATAGCCTTTGAGTGCTTTGTCTACAATACATCAAGTTGTTTTTCAATGGTGCTCAGTATACATAATATTGTCTGATGACAAATGATTGTGATTTTCTACATTTGTAATATTTTTTTTTTTTAATAAATGCAGACACTCTTATCCAGAGCGACTTACAGTGAATACATTTTGAGTGGATACATTTTCCTACTTTTTTCCGTACTGATCCCCTGTGGGAATCAAACACACAACCCTGCTCACCAACTGAGCCACACGGGACCGTCTCCTTATGTATTTCTCCAGTGGTCATGGTATTTCAGTTGACTAAACCCACTGCAGCTATGCACTATTAGCACTGTAATGTAACGAGGTCTCACAGGTTTCCCTGTTCTTTGCTCTTTATTTATTGACATGCTTTCATTTCCTCAAAGCACTGTCTTGACATATCACTGGTTCTGTTTTGATACGAATACTGACTGCCCCATTAAGACCCACATGGTTTATCGAAAACCTTGTATATGACACAACACACTGGTGTCAACCTGACTCCTCAGAGAGAGGAAATAGCTAAAATGTCCAAAAACCAGCATGTTTGATTGCATTGCACTTTTAGTGTGATGACACAACCAAATGTTTTGTCATGGTTTCAGTTCACTGTCAGAAGTGTGACTTTTTTGAGTTGTGTATTTAGTGTAGCCTATATTCTTATCACACAAAAGCGATCTGCAGACATGAGAGAAACTGTCGCCATGCCAATTGAATCCAATATGCCTTCATTTCAAGGAATTAACATATACTTTATCAGAGTAATGGCAAAAGCTAATCTTGTCTGGTGTATATTTCCCTGCACTCCAAGGATAATTATCAAGTATTCCTGCAGTACATCTGAAATATATTATGAAATAAAAGAGAACAAGCGATAGACTAAAAGCGTATTAATTAACGGACTATCGACTGAGGTGCAATAAACTGAGTTCTAGCTTTGGGTTGATAAGGATGAATCTGGTTCCCATATGTGAAATTCTAATTAATTTCCTTGCATAATTCAGATCTCATTTGGAACGTTGCTGAATGGCCGCTGTTCCACCTCGCTAATTTGTTGCTAGCTTGTTAATTAAATTTTTCAGTCCATATTCAAGCAAGTTGGCTATGCGATCCCAATGCCTCTCTGCCCATTTCCGTGTGCACTTTTTAAAGCATCAGTTAGAGTCAACTTGGTTGCTATTGCTATATATGAAAAGGTAGCATGTTGTTGTCAAACTGCTTGACTTTTCTTTATTCCTGTTTGTAGGAGTGGTTTTTGAGAACTGCAGGTTATTCCTCCAAAGTGAGTGATAACTTTACCGATTCACACATAATCTTGAACATTGCCTCCTGTATTGTGCCTCATCCTGATATATATCAGATATTAAACTGCTTTATAACAGAGCCTGTTCCTGTCTTCGTTTGGACAGCAATGAGTTTGATAGAGATTCATGTTGTGTTTTAATAGGAATTAAAGGTCTTGTCTGTCTTAGATTATGAATCAAATAAATCCTTGTTTATTACCAACAGATCTTAAACATAATTTAACGATTGTTATCCCCAACAAAGCTGATTGGTCCCCTTTAAAAGATAACTAACCGTTTGAGCTTCAATTGTAAATCGATTCTAAGCATGCCCTTTAAGGCGCTGAAAAGGTGGCAGTCATTTTGATGATTAAAAAATAACAACTCAATTTGTTCAAAGGTTACGGTGGCTGTTTCAACTGCTGCTCATGCTGGAAGCTAATTATCCTCCTACTCTCTAGGAAGTAGGCTGCTATTTGGTTTCTGCTTTTTGTTGGCACCAACACAAGGTACCAGTGATCAAATGCAATCACTAGATAGAACAATTAATAAAATAGTTATAAAATCCAAGTGTTCCCAGCAATAATTGTATGTTTATAATTTAGCAAAGAAAGGCTACCAATCTCTGTCAAGGCCTTTCGATTTCCGTGTATTTTTTCCCGCTCCAGTTTGGGCATTATGATGCAATCAACGTGCATCTGTTTGTGTGTGTGTCTGTGTGTCTGTGTGTGTATGCGTGTGCGCACTTCTATGAGTGCTTTCATATTGGTAGGCATGTGTGTGTGTGTGTGTGTGTGTGTGTGTGTGAATGTTTATGTATGCATTTGATAAATAATACATTTTCATCATATAATCATCATGCTCCATACCCCAGTAGGGTGCTGCCATGGCAGGTATCCACTCTGATAGCATAGAGGGATGAAGATTAAAATTACAAAAATGGGTCGTCTCATGTCATTTCAGCAAGCCATGACATCCACCATCTCAGATTGTTCTGAAATTGTTTCTGCAGGTAGAAACATGACATATTAGCATTCCTTTAACATTGTTTTGTCTAAATATAATTAGACCTCTGAGAAATTCATCTAATTGACGGCACCCAATTTGGTCTTTTAAAAAAAAGGTGATAAATATAGAACCTAAAATCAGATTTGAACCAAACCCCCGCCAAATCCACCCCAAAAGTATCAGTATTAGTTCTCTCTGTCAGACAAGTAAACTCTGCAAAAAAAGGAACATCCTCTCACTGTCAACTGTGTTTATTTTCAGCAAACTTAACTTGTGTAAATATTTGTATGAACATAACAAGATTCAACAACTGAGACATAAACTGAACAAGTTTCACAGATATGTGACTAACAGAAATGGAATAATGTATCCCTGAACAAAGAGGGGGTCAAAAGTAAAAGTAACAGTCAGTATCTGGTGTGGCCACCAGCTGCATTAAGGAGACTGCAGTGCGTCTCCTCATGGACTGCACCAGATTTGTCAGTTCTTGCTGTGAAATGTTATCCCACTCTTCCACCAAGGCACCTGCAAGTTCCCAGACATTTTTGTGGGGAATGGCCCTAGCCCTCACCCTCCGATCCAACAGATCCCAGACGTGCTCAATGGGATTGAGATCCGGGCTCTTCGCTGGCCCTGGCAGAACACTGACATTCCTGTCTTGCAGGAAATCACGCACAGAACAAACAGCATGGCTGGTGGCATTGTCATGCTGGAGGGTCATGTCAGGATGAGCCCGCAGGAAGGGTACCACATGAGGGAGGAGGATGGCGTTGAGATTGCCTGCAATGACAACAAGCTCAGTCCGATGATGCTGTGACACACCGCCCCAGACCATGACGGACCCTCCACCTCCAAATCGATCCCGCTCCAGCGTACAGGCCTCGGTGTAACGCTCATTCCTTCGACGATAAACAAGAATCCGACCATCACCCCTGGTGAGACAAAACCGCGACTCGTCAGTGAAGATAACTTTTTGCCAGTCCTGTCTGGGTCAGCGTTGGTGGGTTTGTGCCCATACGCGACGTTGTTGCCGGTGATGTCTGGTGAGGACCTGCCTTACAACAGGCCTACAAGCCCTCAGTCCAGCCTCTCTCAGCCTATTGCGGACAGTCTCAGACTGATGGAGGGATTGTGCGTTCCTGGTGTAACTTGGACAGTTGTTGTTATTCTCCATTCTGTACCTGTCCCGCAGGTGTGATGTTCGGATGTACCGATCCTGTGCAGGTGTTGTTACACGTGGTCTGCCACTGCGAGGACGATCAGCTCTCCATCCTGTCTCCCTGTAGCGCTGTCTTAGGTGTCTCACAGTACTGACATTGTAATTTATTTCCCTGGCCACATCTGCAGTCCTCATGCCTCCTTGCGGCATGCCTAAAGCACGTTCACACAGATGAGCAAGGACCCTTGGCATCTTTCTTTTGGTGTTCTTCAGAGTCAGCAGAAAGGCCTCTTTAGTGTCCTAAGTTTTCATAACTGTGACCTTAATTGCCTACCGTCTGTAAGCTGTTGTTGTCTCAACGACCCTTCCACAGGTACATGTTCATGAATTATGTATGGTTAATTGAACAAGCATGGGAAACAATGTTTAAACCATTTACAATGAAGATCTGTGAAGTTATTTGGATTTTTACGAATTATATTTGAAAGACAGGATCCTGAAAAAGGGACATTTCATTTTTTGCTGAGTTTAGTATTGAGCTGCAGCTTGGAGTAATATTTATTCATGTTATGTAATGTATTCTCAGTTAATTTAGTTTCGTTTTTTACATGTTCAGAAAAATTCTAATTAACTAAAATATAACTAAAACATAACTAAAATGTGTAAGGTTTATGTTCTATCCTTTATCCATATTGCCAGGTTCTGACCACTAGATAGTGATGTTCCTGCTCGTTTTTGAAGAATCCTCCCTCAATATTAAAGGGATAGTTCACCCAAATTACAAAATTGCATATTGGTTTCCATACCCTTTCAGGAGTTTATGGACAAGGTGTGACAGCAACCCATGCTTTGGTTTTGTTTACCTGGTCACTGTTTTAAATGTTAACTTTGTAGCATTTGTGGCAGAAATCCAATGCATGTCAATGGTACCTACACTTAATGATCAAAAGTGCTCGTTGAAAAGTGCTCGTCAAACATCTAATTTCAAAATCAGGGGCATTAATATGGACTTTGTCCGCCCCTTTGCTGCTATAACAGCCCTCACCTTCTGGGAAGGCTTTCCGCTAGATGTTGTACCATTGCTGCGAGAACTTGCTTCCATTCAGCCACAAGAACATTAGTGAGGTCAGGCACTGATGTTGGGCGATTAGACCTGGCTTGCAGTTGGCTTTCTAATACATCCCAAAAATATTTGATAGGGTTGAGGTCAGGGCTCTGTGCAGACCAGTCAAGTTCTTCCACACTGATCTCGACAAACCATTTCTGTATGGACCTCGCTTTGTGCACAGAGGCATTGTCATGCTGAAACAGGAAAGGGTCTTCCCCAAACTGTTGCCACAAAGTTGGAAGCACAGAATTGTCTACAATGTCATTGTATGCTGTAGCTTTAAGATTTCCCTTCACTGGAACTAAGGGGCCTAGCCCAAACTAAGGGTCTTAACCCGAACCATGAAAAACAGCCCCAGACCATTATTCCTCCTCCACCAAACTTTACAGTTGGCACTATGCATTGGGGCAGGTAGCGTTCTCCTTGCATCTACTAAACCCAGATTCGTCCATCAGACTGACAGATGGTTCAAACCTGGTAGTATCAGGATGTAGGCTGGGACACAAACCAACCAACTTCAATTACACATGTATTTGAACAGGGGAATAAAACATCACGAAATTCACTGAGAATACATTACATAGGATGAAGAAACAATACTTCGAGCCAGAGATCCATACTACTTGTCTGACATAGAGAACTAATTCTATATACTGGTTGTTGTGGTGGGATTGGAGTGGGGTGGTGTGGGTGGCTGTTGACCATTTCTTTGGACTAACTCATGGTTAGAAAGAGTTTGGTCCAAATCGGATGTTAGGTACTATATTTATTAAATATTATGTGAATCCTATATATTAAAATGATCAATTTGGGGGCAATAAATTACCTTAATTTCTCTTAGATCAAATTATATTTCTACAAAATAATGTTGCAGGAATGCTAGTCTCATCTGTTTCTAACAATATAAAAAAGGAATAATCTGAGATGGTGGGTGTCAAAATCCTGTTCTTTTCGAGATGGAACGACCCAAATGAAATGTTTATTTTCCCTGGTCTGTCTGTGAAGACGGAGTCCGCTGTGAATTAAATATAAATGAAGCAGGACTAATAAGATTGTGTTTCCCAGACTACCCCACATGGAGCCCCGGGGCATATGTTTGGACCAGCGGGCAATCTTATTAAAAGTTTCCACAGACTCTGCTTCCTCTCTCTCTTCCCTCCATCGTCAGCATTCAAACTGACTTCCAACAAACTCCCTAGCACAGTGTTGATTTGCAAAGAGGATGGACGCCAGCATTGATGTGAGTAATGCTGTCCCTCACAGCTCATTGAAATGCAGATACAACTATATCAAAGGCCTGGAGAGCTGTGTTCAACCTGTGATGTCAAAACTTAAAAGAGAGGGAAGGAGGAAAGATAGAAAGTATCACGGCCATCTTGTTCAATTTCCTCCCATCCTGAGTCTGGACTTTGGGCCATAAATCTCCAGCTAGGAGGCTGTTAGTTACCCCACCACTCGTTTGTACTTCGAGGAAATGGAAATGGTCTATTAATTGGTATTCTGAATTAAAGCTGGTGGCGAAAGCTCCCTGCCTGTGCCTACATGATTAATGCAAATATGTGCCAACGATAAAAACCTTGCACAGCATGTCTCAGCGGTCAGAGTTGTGGTGGTATTTTCTCTTTGACTCTTTTAGGTCTGCTTTACAACACCCCATGTCAGAAAGGAGTGAGACATACAATGGTATTGCCAGCCACGCTTGGGCTTGAATTCCATTAAGTGACTAATTTCCTTACCCTGTCTCAAACTCAGAAGACCTATTTAATGCATTATGGAAATATATTCCCCATGAAGCCTATGTTTTGAAGTCACCGCTCATGTTTTTTCTTTGCCTTTGTTTCCTGTAAGCGAGGGAAATGTGGGTTCTTGTTCGAATTGCTGTATATAGGAAGATTACTGGAAGCATATGCTTGTAAAGCGAGCAAGGGACTCAACTTGTTCTCTACAGCAGGCCTACACAAAACCGCTCTGCAAAGATATGTGTGAATTGAATAGTACTGCATCAATGCCCCCTCCTCGCTCACTCAATGCGCAGATAATCTGAGAGATACAAATACTATGTGGAACCATTGCTGTAACTGCATTTCCATTACTACATGTTTAGCTGATGTTGCACATAAACACACCATAGAATAATGCTCCGTAAATGTAGAGCTGTTCTGTCACAGGTAAAGGCTGAGTTAAGGCAGACGTTTCCCCTTCTGACAGACAGGCATGAGAACTAGCCTGCCTGGGGGTGTGTGTCGGTAGAGTGCCAACCCTGACACAGTCAAAGAATAAGCTAACCTTCAAATTGGCAAGGTTTGCCCCAAGGAAGCACGCATTGATCTGTGCTGAAGTGCACACACCTCCACACTCTTGATGTGCTCAATAGTCTTGCTGGGGAGGCCAGGAGAAGTTCACGTGACTCCGTCAACTCTGTGGTTGTGTTGGTAAAACTTCAACGGTTACAGCTGAAGTATTCATCCGAGAGCTAAGAGGCTCAGTTAGTTCTGCTGCATTCATTGTAGCCACAGATACAGTGTCCATCTTCTTAATGGATGTAGTCAAGGGAAGAGCAGATGGCATAATTTTATCAGCACATCACTCTGTTCACTTTTCCCTTTGGGACATCTTTGGGAATGTTGTTTGGGATGCAGTATGGCACTGATGCGTCATTGATTTCAGACCCATTTTATAATTTTATTCATGCTGTCAAATTGAAAAGATTTGGGGGAAATAATAGACAAGTCTTGGTTCACTAGTTATGCATTGCTAAGCACTTTCCCCATTATAGTACACCCCATTCGAATGTGGAGCACACTTTGAAAGTCAAGAATTAAATAATTTGTTCTGAGCAAGAAGCAAAAACTGTGTTATGTTGCCCCTACTTAGTATGATATTGAAGAGACGTCTGGGGGAAAACATTGCCTCTTACCCCTCCCCATGAGCTCTGCCTTTTTCTTTATCCCCCTTATCACTGCTTGTCCCCACGGTCCTGCGTTCTGGAAAGATGCACATCACAACTTTTCCTGCCCCACTGAACAGCTCTGCTCATTAATCTACATTTCAATGGGTTATAATTTCCTGCAATTGCCTTTTCATAATTCACACCTCATTTCGCTCACACTGGTGGTTAAGCCTTGTCATTTATAGTACGGGGGGAACACTATTTAGGGGACACACATGGCACACCACAGAGACAGTCTGCGTGAAGTGTTTACATTAAGTCCTCTCCATGTCACTGAGGCTGGAATTAAATCCAACCCGCAACTTCTTGACGCACGGATCCCTTTAGCAGGATAATTTTCGTAAACAACCGCTGAATTGCAGAGCGCCAAATTCCAAAAAAATACAAAAATATTTATTTTCATGAAATCACAAGTGAAATATACCAAAACACAGTTTAGCTTGTTGTTAATACACCTATCGTGTCGGATTTTGAAAATATGATTTACAGCGAAAGTAATGTGAGTTTATCGATCACTAGACAAAACATTACGAACAGCTAGCAGCAATGTAGATTGGTCACGAAAGCCAGAAAAGCAATAAAATTAATCGCTTACCTTTGATGATCTTCGGATGTTTGCACTCACGAGACTCCCAGTGACACAATAAATGTTCCTTTTGTTAGATAAAGATTTTTTTTATATCAAAATACCTCCATTTGTTTGGCGCATTATGTTCAGTATTCCACAGCCTTAGGCAAGTCATCAAGGCTTGACGAAAATTCCATATAGTATCCGTAAAGGTCGTAAAAACATGTCAAACGTTTTTAACAATCAATTCTCAGGTTGTTTTTAACATCAATAATCGATAATATTTCAACCGGACTGTAAACTATTCAAGACTGGAGAGAAAGAAAATGTCGAGCAACGAGTGTCTGGCGCAACAACTAATGGAGGGACATCCGCCAATCCACTGACGTGTTTTGGTAAATCTCGCTCATTTTTCAAAATAAAAGCTTGAAACTATGTCTAAAGACTGTTCACACCCTGAGGAAGCCACATTATTCTTCCAAACATAAAAATTCTGCCCCCTAGCTTCAAGAGGATAGCATTGCTCCTGATTCAAGAAAATGTGTTTGAAACAAAAAATAACTATTATTTTGACCCAGAGTTTTTGGTAACCTGCAAAGCTTGATCGAATTCCACCCAAATTCATGCTCCATGCAAACATATTTTTATTCTGGGTGTTGTCCTTAATATTAACTCAGGACATGGATCTCACTGGGCTCAAAGGGCAGGGATAAGGCTTTAGGCCGACTTTTATTAAAGTTTTTCACGTTGAAGTGTATTGTCTGAGTCAATCATTGTGCTGTGTAGTGTTCATGACTCCATCGGCCATAACAAAAGGCTTATTATTTTGCTTGGCTTAGTAGTGGAGTCCTCCAGAAACACACATTTTCTAACTATTTTTTATAAAATAAGATACTGCATTATCATCACAGGACTTTCTATTATCCTGAATATCTGTATTTTGAAAAAGGAAGGCCACACACATCATTTAACCTCCCTGATCCCTGAAATAAAAAAGGATGCATCGCAATAGCATGTAAACACATTGATTAATCAAGGGTCACCACGCAGTAAGAATGACAATTGAATCAGTGCTTTTGTTTGATATCATAATCACAGTATAATCAAGGAGTCAAGGCAGATCTTTCATCCCCTGCTGGGCTGTGTTTTATGTGTTAACTGATAATATCGTGTCAGGGTAAAAAGAAAAAAAGAGAAGCAATTCAATCACTCAGTCACAGCCCGACTGCACATTAAAGCGATAGAAAAAGTATTAAATCCAGTGACTTTATTCCCAACTGGCAGAGCAGTGCTGGGTTAGATATCCTGCGAAAGATTGCTGTTTCAATTTCATTCCCCTCTAATAGTTTAATGAATGCGGGAGCAACATTATTGTACTTAGAACCCTGATATTATCTCCTATCTGTTGGGACTAGATGAAGATGGAGGGAGAATAACAAAGCATCCTTTATTGAATTGAGCTCTAGCCGTGTGTGTGTGTGTGTGTGTGTGTGTGTGTGTGTGTGTGTGTGTGTGTGTGTGTGTGTGTGTGTGTGTGTGTGTGTGTGTGTGTGTGTGTGTGTGTGTGTGTGTGTGTGTGTGTGTGTGTGTGTGTGTGTGTGTGTGTGTGTGTGTGTGTGTGTGTGTGTGTGTGTGTGTGTGTGTGTGTGTGGCATTGCTACTTGACCATCTGGCATTACACATGGACATTTGTGGACAAATCCAATGAACATTTCATTCCAGGAAAAGGCTTAACAGTTTTTGAGAAACCTGACGACACCAAGAGATTAAATATACCAAAACAAGACAGTACAGTCTAAATCCCTGTAGTCATCACTGCCTTTGGTTGACACCGTTCCTTAGCTAAACACAGCTGTGTCATTTCACTATGAAATTAAGCATTGGAGAAATTAAAATAGTCAACATAACAGCTGGAAGAGACTTCACGTCTCTCTGAGGGGATCGTCTGTCTTCCGTTTTTTTGGCACTCTTGGCACTCTCCTATGGATTTCCATGGGCATACATCTCTTTCACCTCCAAATCAGATCAAGCTGTCAAATAAATACACATTTTGATGTCTATCATCAGACAATATGATTTACCCTGTTAGTACCCTTACAATAAAGAAGTGTGTGTCCTGTATTGCTCTCAAAGTATATTCTACCTGGTTTCTGTTACTTAAACATCCTAGTACATCGCCGTTCATTATCAACCCATTAGTTTTCTCCTGTATTTCCTCTATCTTGCCCTATCATTGCTAATTCCTTTCTTACCATATGGTATATGGTGACACATGGGGGTCAACGACAGCTATCACCTTCCTGACTATTACTTCATATGCCGGGTGCTAAGATGTAACTTAAAAAATAAAGCATTTTAATGTGTCTGTCATCCTAGGACCCAGTCATTAAGAAAAAGGATCTTAGTAAATTGCACAGAGCCTGATTAAAACTTGGGGTGTTGAAAGGTGATTAGAAAAAAATGAATGGCTAACTGTCACGTGATGTGGTGTATTGGGCCTCGGAGGCGTGTGTGTGTGTTCTCTAAGTTCCCATACTTATCCCCTTTGGGCTCATGGTAGATCAGGATATAGCGCTGGGCGGTCATTTATGGAGCAGCCATTGGGCGTTTACTGTTGCCGTTTAGGAATACTGGGTAATTGTTTTGCCATGTTTTATTTGTTTTCTTAAACTGCCTCATTTTATTTGTTTTCTTAATCTGCCTCATCGACACCGTGTCTATTGCCCATACTCCAACGCTGATCAATATCGCAGCCTGACAGGCTCGTATAACAGCACTTCTAAGGCTATCCAGTGTGAGTGAGTCAGCGCTCCCTCTACCCTCTTCTATCCTCCCCTCCCACACTTCTCCTCCTCACACTCCCTCTCCTCCTCCATCTCTTTCTACACCATCTGAGTGCTTTCTTTCTTGTCCCCCCCTTCTCCACTCTGCATTGCCATACAGTACACGGTAGTCACAGATGAGACCCAGTATCGATTAGCTGAGCAGCAGTGCACTGGTGCGTGTAATCCTCTATAGGAATGTTATGGACGGAAACGTGATAAGATAAGGTCTGTTTGTATCCCTATAGAACCTGTAGTGAAGTTGAGGTGCTGTCAGATCTTAGTGAGGAGCAATAAGATCCTGGTGGCATGGAAATGATAGATTCTGATCAGACCCATGTGCCTGCATGATGTTATGAGCAATATATTACTGTATAGACGCCATAACGACAAGTTCTAACAGTCAAGATCCAGAATTATACTGTGGATGACAGACACCCATGGGAGCAGTACAGTATTGATTGGTTTAGCTGCATTGGACTGTGGTGTGTGTGTGTGTGTGTGTGTGTGTGTGTGTGTGTGTGTGTGTGTGTGTGTGTGTGTGTGTGTGTGTGTGTGTGTGTGTGTGTGTGTGTGTGTGTGTGTGTGTGTGTGTGTGTGTGTGTGTGTGTGTGTGTGTGTGTGTGTGTGTGTGTGTGTGTGTGTGTGTGTGTGTGATGTCACAGGGTTAATGTTAGCCATAGCCTGATACAGTATGAACTCATTTCCCTAGCACACCAGGATTCAGTGCACTTTTCCAACAAACCCTGAGGATGTGTTTATCAGCCTTGGATCTTATCAGTCTACAGTCTTCTTATCACAGGAACACACCATAACTACTCTATCTGCAATACAGTTATACTGCTACACTAAATGTCTCTTTAGCATGGCCTTATTGCAGATAGCTGTGAGCAATCATCACAAGGCTTTTGACATAAAAGGGACTTTGAGAAAGATTAATTACACCTCCTGAAATAGGTAGTTCAAAAATATCTCACTCCCTGAAATTGACCAATTTCAATGAGATACATGTCATTTTAAGGCTCTATATTAAACTCTACACTACTCTAAAATCATACAATATGTAAAATCCCTCTTTTTATCAGAGCTGGCCATATAGCCTAGGCCGATGGTATCTCCTCACATGTTCAGTCTTTCGGCCACTTAGCAGCCATGAGATGTCAGTGAAAGGGTGATGTCACACTCTGAATGCTATCCCACAATTCCCAGGGGTGACACTCCACTCTGGCCTCCCAGACATCTACCCATCCATCAGGATCGAATTATCTGTCAGCTGGTATTATGTTTGACATCAACATCACTCTGCTGTTATTATGGCTGCCCATCATCCAAATAAGATAAACCCCAGATATGTCCCAACAACAATAACAGCCGCCACTACAATCACAGAGCAGAGATGTTACTGAGTTGTTTAGATTTTCATCAAATAAGAGGTATTTGGGGTGTTTGCATGCACTAATACAAATGTCCACGCATATTCAGTGTGTTTTTTAAGACTTGAAAAGGGGTTTTATTTGTGATTGTGTACAGTAGGTGTTGCATCAGATTTGGTTTTGGATTAGATAAAAGGATGGTGGTCCTGTCAAAATCACAAAACATAGAAGATAACCTATTGTTCTGTCCCTTTTTGTTGTGTAATCACACCATGAATGAAGGCCTACACTAAACAGGTGCAATTGGCGGTGGGTTAAAACATGCAGGAAATGACTGCTACATTTAGGACAAACCTACTTCTGAAAGGTTGTCAGCAGTTGTATTGTGCAGTCATCTAATTACTAAAATGTCAGAGACTGTCTGGTAGTACCGCTGTGTGATAGCAGCACTGTCAGGTTATCACAGCACTAAACACCCTAAACTCTGCTCTGCTCTAGCAGAGCTTTCAAATCACTCTACTAATCTGAAGTAAACACACACCATATAGGCCTCAAGTCATTTTAAATAAGTCACTTTTTATCAGGCCAATTTGGGGGGATTATATCTAAGTACTAGCGTTTGCTGATTTGAATGGTATTTTGAAGTGCTGTATGCACTTATGCCACATACTTGTGCTGTATGTAATATTCCTTATCCAAGTGAGAGTCTCTATAATTGGCTTGCAGTTTATCCATGTGGTTGAGATTCATTTGGAGAGCTCTGTTCTGATTACTTTCCCTGATTAGCCAATCAACACTTCATCAAATCCCCACGGACTCTTGAGGGGAACCCTGGGAGATGGAGTTCTTCATCACTTTTCTCATTTTTGTTAATTAAAGCAGACCATCTCGCTGTCTGTCTCCTGGTAATTGCTGGGTCCTGATCTGAATAAATACACTACATGACCAAAAGTATGTGGACACCTGCTTGTCGAACATCTCATTCCAAAATCATGGGCATTAATATGGAGTTGGTACCCTCTCTGCTGCTATAACAGCCTCCACTCTTCTTGGAAGGCTTTCCACTAGATGTTGAAACATTTCTGCAGGGACTTGCTTCCATTCAGCCACGAGCATTAGTGAGGTCGGGCACTGATGTTGGGCGATTAGGCCTGGCTCGCAGTCGGCATTCCAATTGATCCCAAAGGTGTTTGATGGGGTTGAGGTCAGGGCTTTGTGCAGGCGTTAAGATTTCTCTTCACTGGAACTAAGGGGCCCGAACCATGAAAAACAGCCGCATCACATTAGTCCTCTTCCACCAAACTTTACAGTTGGCACTATTCATTGGGGCAGGTAGCATTTATCTGGCATCCGCCAAACCCAGATTTGTCCGCCGGACTGCCAGATGGTGAAGCTTGATTCATCACTGCAGAGAACGCATTTCCACTACTCCAGAGTCCAATGGCAGCGAGCTTTACACCACTCCAGCCGATGCTTGGCATTGCTCATGGGGATCTTAGGCTTGTGTGTGACTGCTCAGCCATGGAAACTCATTTCATGAAACTACCGATGAGCAGATATTGTGCTGGCGTTGCTTCCAGAGGCAGTTTGGAACTCGGAAGTTAGTATTGCAACCGAGGACAGACAATTTTTACACGCTACGTGCTTCAGCACTTGGGGTCCCGTTCTGTGAGCTTGTGTTAACTACCACTTTGTGGCTGAGCCGTTGTTGCTCCTAGACATTTCCACTTCACAATAACATCACTTACAGTTGACCAGGGCAGCTCTAGCAGGGCAGAAATGTGACGAACTGACTTGTTAGAAAGGTGGCATCCTATGATGGTGCCACGTTGAAAGTCCCTGAGCTCTTCAGTAAGGCCATTCTAGTGCCAATGTTTGTCTATGGAGATTGCATGGCGGTGTCCTCAATTGTATACACCTGTCAGCAAAGGGTGTTGCTGAAATAGCCGAATCCACTAATTTGAAGGGGTGTTCACATACTTTTATATATACGTATGTATATATATGTATGTTGACAACATATATGTATGTTGACCTCTCTCTCTCTCTCTCCCTGTTTCTCTCCCTCTCCTGTGCATCTCTCTTGCCCCTCCAGTGTCCCGACGGGCTGCGGCCGATGAAGGACGGCTCAGGTTGCTATGACTACTCAAAGGGCACGGACTGCACAGACGGCTTCAATGGGGGCTGTGAGCAGCTGTGTCTCCAACAGCTAGTGCCCCTACCAGACAACCCCAGCTCCAGCAACATCCTCATGTTCTGTGGGTGAGTCAGCCAGTTGCAGGACACATACAGCATCAGGGAAGAAGCCCCTTTAAAATGTCTTCTTTCCTGGGCAACCTGGGTCCAACAATATGTTCTGTGGGTGAGAAGTAGGCCATTGTTGATAACACAAGTAGAGCATAAGAGCAGCTCTTTACAATAGGTTGTCTAAATCAGCTGCTATTGAACTCTAAGGTGGTAGAAAGACAGCTATAGCCTTTCACCGAAATGGACGGGCAAAAAATACTGTTAGAAACAAATGTGAGAGTGATCCTCATTTATACATGTCAACTGTGAGATTGATTCTCATGTTCACCTCTTAATTGGCAGTTTATGAATGGTCTATAGTATAGAACGTTGATATGGAATTCTACTGTAGGCTACTTCACGAGTCTGCCAGTGTGTCTATGTTCGTTTCATTAGAATTAAGTAAATGTGTGCTTTGTGGATCATAGCCATTTCTGAAGTAGACAATGCTGAATGTGCAAATCCAACCACAGTTTTCCTTTAACGCAGACCAGTCTGGGTTTAAATGTTTGATGTGCTTACACAATGGCTTTCATTTGAAATATTAGACAGCTAACAATACATACTTCTGCAATCTATTAGTTCTTTGAGCTCGGTACACGTTCTCTACTGGGAAATTAGGATATTGTGTGTGAGTTGAGTCCATAATACTAATGTCTCTGCCTCTGCATGATGTGCTTGTTACACAAACTCCCCTCCCCAACCCAGGTGTGTGCAGGAGTACAAGCTGGGAGCAGACGGTCGCTCCTGTCTCCTTCAGACAGAGAACTGTGAGGGGCCAAAGTGCCAGAGGCAGGACATTCGTTTCAATGACACCCTGTTTGGGGAGATGCTGCACGGCTACAACAACAAGAGCCAGCAAGTCAACCTGGGACAGGTCTTCCAGATGACCTTCCGGTAAGTTCTCCCCCAGAGGAGGATATGTCATCATTATTACTGTTGTGTACCTGTGGTACCTTCACAGGGGATGTTATCCAAGCCATATCACTTTGTGACATCTGGCTTTGGCTTGTCGCCTTTGGGATACAGCTAGGTGGCAGGAGCTTTCCCAAAAATGTTGTGGCACCTGCAGTGGTATTGGGCTGATTCTTGATGGCATGTTGCTTTGACTATTTTGACCTGTACTTTACACCACTGGGTTTTTAGACAGGGTGGCATGACAGAGATAACGAATTAGGCTAAAGCAGAAACAGGCTGGTGCCCAGACTTTTTCGTTGGTTAAGTAACTCTATGGACCCTTTGTGTTAGTTTTGTCCTCTTTTGTATGGTTGAAGTCAGCATTAAAACTACCAAAAACAATGCATCCAAGTTGGATCCTTGGGACATTCGTTCTCATCAGTCCCACTACACAATAATAATCCCAATGAGATATTGGCGGTTCGAATTCACAGGATGTATTCCAGAGAGACATTTCAGGATAAGTGTCAACATGAGTAAAAGCAGTGTTTTCTTTTATCAGTACAGATGAGTGAGATATCTACACGGTGGACAATCCTATTTGCAGCTCTAACACAGCACAGCACAGCGCTGAAGTTTCTCCATTAGAGGATGAGTGTTGAGACAGACAGCACTGTCAGCCCTCTCAAAGCCCCAGTGTCTGGCTGATAGCAAAGACAAATGTTAGCTGCAGGGGGACGCTGCCATAATCAAAGACAACGAGGCAGAGACTGCCTGCTTGTCTGAAGCACACACACACCAACATGCACGCATACAGATGCATGTGCACACACTGTTGCTCGCACACACACGTGCGCACACACACTTATAAACACACATATACACACACTTACTCTTACTCACTGCTCTACCCATTCTCTGACTTGTAACAAGCCAAGAAAGTGCCTTTCAATCAAGCACTGTTGATGAGCCCTGTCCAGTGATGATAACAGGGATGATAATGCTAGTCTAAGCAGTCCAGAAGATTTGTTTCCGCCATCAGGTCAACCCAATCTGCTTCTCTTGACTCTCATCGATCTGACTGAATTGTTCTATGGATTATATGGCTGCTCTCATCTCTTCCAATTATGATCATAGGATAATCCACAGTCTGAACAGCTTTCTCCCACTCTATAAATATTGTGTGAATGACTGTATTAGTCCAAGCAGAGGAGAGAGTCAACATTGACAAATGTCAGATATTTTTTGTTCTGAATGACTGTGAACAAGGGGACTCATTAATTTCAGAACAAACTAACTCAAACGGGTAAACTAGGATGGCTGTTATTGTATGATATAATAAGTTATTATTCAAATGTCACAACAGCAAAGCCAAGCTGAGGTGTGAAAGTCCATAATCATGTCCAGAAGCTATTGTTTGTTGCATGTAGCAGTATGCAGGTGTTGAAAAGTTCTGACACACTGTTCTTTTCATCCCAATTAACCCTTGGATAAATATGTTTTGTCTTAATAATTTTCTGTCATGATGTAATTTTGTCCTTTAAAGCTGTAATTCCTAATGGTGAAACTGTTGCTGCAACCTAGACTCAGGGGTAGACGTAATATAGTAAATGTAAATCTGTCTCCATTTAGTATGAAATGTTATGAATTGCAATTTTTTTGTAGCTAACGTTAGCTAGGTGGCTAACGCTAACATTAGTTAGGTGGCTAGACTAGGGATTAGTAAGGTTAGGTTTAAAGTTAGGAGTTAGAATAAAAGTATGAAGGTTAGGGTTAGCTGTTGCAAAGTAGCTAAAAAGTAACAAGTAGTTGCAAAGTTGCCAATTAGCTAAAATGCTGAAGTAGTCCGTGGTGAGATTTGAACACGCAACCTTTGGGTGGCTAGATGTTCGATGTTGCTATACGCCTACCCATCCACCCTGACCAACCTCCTGTGATGCGTGATGCTCCCCACCTCTACTTCGTCAACAAAACCAAAACAATAACAACAGCCGTGGGGCGGACAGTGGCACTGGTTCCATTTTTAAAACTGCAATATATAACTTTTTTAGGTTCAAAAGCTGCAATAAGTCACTAGTGGTCATCCAATGTGATGCAACAGTAACAATATTGTGCCTCTAGCCTGCCTGAGAACCGCTATATTCATTGGTTCTCATTTTCCCTGTCGGGTCGGATTTTCCCGCTAGATTTTATGCTGCTCATAATGAGCATTGTGGGTGACTTTAAAACAGTTTGAGTTTAATGGCTGTGATAGGAGAACACTGAGGATGGATCACCTCCACAATGTTACTCCACAATGCTAATCTAATTGACAAAGTGAAAAAAGAAAGCCTGTGCATCTTGTTTGCAATAAAGCACTAAAGTAAAACTGTAAAAAGTGTGGCAAAGCAATTAACCTTTTGTCCTGAATACAAAGTGTTAAGTTTGGGGCAAATCTAATACAACACATTACTGAGTAGCACTCTCCATATTTTCAAGCATAGTGGTGGCCGCATCGTGTTATGGGTATGCTTGTAATAGTTAAGGACTGGGGAGTTTTTCAGGATAAAACATTTCCAGAATGGAGCTAAGCACAGGCAAAATTCTAAAGGAAAAGCTGGTTCAGTCTCCTTTCCAGCAGACACTGAGAGATGAATTAGTTTTTCAGCAGGACAGTAACCTGAAACACAAGGACAAATCTACACTGGAGTTGCTTACCAATAAGACAGTGAACGTTCCTGAGTGGCCTAGTTACAGTTTTAACTTAAATCTGCTTGAAAATCTATGGCAAGACGTGAAAATGGTTGTCTAGCAATTATCAACAACCAATTTGACAGAATTTGAAGAATTTTTTTAAGAATAATGGGCAAATGTTGCACAATCCAGGTGTGGAAAAGGTGATTCTAACAAGTATTGACTCAGTGCGTTGAATAATTATCTGATCAAGATATATTAGTGTCTTATTTGTCGTCGATTTTTCTTCAGATTTTTCTTCCACTTTGATATTAGAGTATTTTGTGTCGATCTTTGACAAAAACGGACAATTAAATCCATTTTTAATCGTACTTAGTAGCACAACAAAATGTGGAAAAAGTCAAGGGGTGTGAATACCTTCTGAATGCACTGTAGCTAGGGCTGTGCCGGTCACAAAATTTCGTCAGCCGGTGATTGTCAAGCAACGACCTCCTTTTCCATGTGGGAAAAAAATGGTGGACAGAGACTTGCTAGCTACGTTAGCTAGCTAGCTGGGATTTTCTACAAGGAATATGCCTCCCGAAAAAAAAGCTTCTCCCAAGTGGGTGTGACACCTACTCCAGTTGCCTGCTGCACTGCTGTTTGGAAAAAATAACGTTCCCAATGTAAGCTGCCTATTTCCCAGATGCAAGAATATGCATATAATTGACAGATTGGGATAGAAAACACTCTAAAGTTTCCAAAACTGTCAAATTATTGTCTGTGAATATAACAGAACTGATTTTGCAGGCGAAAACCTGCGGAAATCCAACCCGGGAAAAATCCCTGTTCCATTGCCTGCCTTTCCTTCATTTAAAGGGATATCAACCAGATTCCTTTTCCTATGGCTTCCTCAGGGTGTGAACAGTCTTTAGACCTAGTTTCAAGCTTTTATTCTGAAAAATGAGCGAGATTTATCAAAACGCGTCAGTGGATAGCTTAGTTCATGCACGCGAAAGTTGTAGCTCGACATTTTCTTTATCTCTTTTATTGAATAGTTTACCGTCCGGTTGAAATATTATCGATTATTGATTTTAAAAACAACCTCAGGGTTGATTATAAAAAAACGTTTGACATGTTTCTACGAACTTTACGGATACTATTTGGAATTTTCGTCTGCCCTTCATGACCGCTCGAGCCTGTTGATTTCTGAACATAACGCACCAACCAAATGAAGGCTTTTGGATATAAAAATAATATTTTTCGAACAAAAGGAACATTTATTGTGGAACTGGGAGTCTCGTGAGTACAAACATCAGAAGATCATCAAAGGTAAGCGATCAATTTGATTGCTTTTCTGACTTTCGTGACCAATCTACATTGCTGCTAGCTGTTCGTAATGTTTTGTCTAGTGATCGATAAACTCACATTGCTTTTGCTGTAAAGCATATTTTCAAAATCTGACACGATAGGTGGATTAACAACAAGCTAAGCTGTGTTTTGGTATATTTCACTTGTGATTTCATGAAAATAAATATTTGTAGTATTTTTTTATTTATTTGGCGCTCTGCAATTCAGCAGTTGTTTACGAAAATGATCCCGTTAAAGGGATCCGTGTGCCAAGAGGTTAACCTCTTTGGGCGAGACGTGCTGGCACACCACGACAACATCCGGTGAAATTGCAGAGCGCGGAATTCAAAATACAAAAAACGTAATATTAAACATTCATGAAAATACAAGTGTCTTGCATCGCTTAAAAACTTAACTTCTTGTTAATCCAGCCGCTTTATCAGATTTCAAAAAGGCTTTACGGCAAAAGCATACCATGCGATTATCTGAGGACAGGACCCCGCATACAAAAGCATTAAAAACATTTTCCAAACCAGCAGAGGCGTCACGAAAGTCAGAAATAGTGATAAAATAAATCACTTACCTTTGAAGATCTTCCTCTGTTTGCAATCCCAAGGGTCCCAGCTACATAACAAATGGTTGTTTTGTTCGATAAAGTACTTCTTTATTTCCCCAAAAAGTCAGTTTAGTTGGCACGCTCGACTCAGTAATCCACCTGTTCCCCTCGTTCAAAATGCACACAAAGGAATCCCAAAAGTTACCAATAAACCTAATCCAAACAAGTCAAACAACGTTTGTAATCAATCCTCAGGTACCCTATTATGTAAATAAACAATACAATTTAAGACAGAGAATAGTGTGTTCAATACCGGAGATAAATAACGAAGTGTACTCCCTCATCCACGCGTGCTACAAGACTACAGTCAAAATGAGAGCCACCTAGAAAAACTACAAATTCCAGCTCATTTTTCAAAAAACAAGCCTGAAACCCTTTCTAAAGACTGTTGACATCTAGTGGAAGCCATAGGAACTGCAATCTGGGAGGATTTCCTTTGATTTTCCCCTAGACAGCCATTTCAATGGGTGGTCACCTCAAAAAACAACAAATCTGGATGGATTATCCCCGGGTTTTTGCCTGCCATATCAGTTATGTTATACTCACATACATTATCTTAACCGTTTTAGAAACTTGAGAGTGTTGTCTATCCAATACTACCAATTATATGCATATCCTAGCTTCTGGCCCTGAATAACAAGCAGTTTACTTTGGGCACCTCAGTCATCCGAACTTCCGAATACTGCCCTCTATCCCTAAGAATTTAACAGTTTGAGAAGCAATTGTGTATAAATTTCCCGGCGGCATCCCATTTGTGTGGCCATAATGCACCCTAAAAAAATCAATGCCTTTTGCAGCCCTTCTGCCTAAATTTCGCCCACTCCGAAGCACCTCTCATCTGACTCACACAGCTCTCCATCACTTGATTGGGTCTTTCTCACAGACTACAAGTGAAGACCGACACATCGGGGACGCAACTGTGCTCTTCTTTATCCAATTCCGAGGTGCATATTGAAGATATTGGATGAACTGTCGACATTTACTTTTCATCAGCCAACAATATGAGTAGGCCTAACGAACAGCAAAGCACTAGCCTATGTCAATCTACTATACCCCATAGAACAAAAGTTGACCTATTCTGTGCGAGAAATAAATATTCCAAACATAGTCTGGGACGTTTGTAGGATATATGATAGATTTAGTACAACCACTAACATCAAAAATACTTTTTTACTCGATGTGGCTGACGCAACATATCAGAACTTTTAGCTTAAGATGTTGATAAACTAATAGTTTATTTCTTATAAGCACAGCAATGCGCACACGGCAGTAGGCTTTAAGCGTGACATTTCCATTACCGGGAAAACACCATTAGCAAAAGTGACCACAAATGCACTAATGCATGTAATGCTTTTATTATAAAAGTGCATTTTTATGGTGAAAATGATCTTCCCCAAACTTGAAACTCACGCGCTGCATTCAGTATGTGTGCCAGTTAGGCTCTACACCTGTTGTAAAGCAGATTGTGCTTCATTTTAAGAAGTTATTTGGCCACGTTACTATTGGATAGGCTAGATGAGGTGTGCGACTATGATTCGAAAATGTCAGAAAAAAGGCATTGTTTCTTGCCTTAAGCTGGGCATCATTCACAGGTGATAATTTAAAATTCAAAAGTGATTGGCTAATATTGTTACCCATCAGACTATTCTTGATTTAATATTGTCTTTATGTATACTAAATAATAAATGTGTGAAATTCATTTTGATTTAGAATGGACCATTATCATGCACCAGTCTTGAAACAGGGGCAGGGTAAAAATACATGTCATCTGTAACGGCTTTCTTCCTGGGATGAAGGAGAGGACCAAAATGCAGCTCAGTTAGTGTTCAACATGTTTAATTTAACGAACTGTGAACACTTACAACAATACAAAACAACAAACGTGAAAACCGAGACAGTCCTATCTGGTGCAGAACACAAACACAGAGACAGGAAACAACCACCCACAATCCCCAACACAAAACAAGCCACCTATATATGATTCTCAATCAGGGACAACGATTGACAGCTGCCTCTGATTGAGAACCATATCAGGCTGAACACAGAAACAGACAAACTAGACACACAACATAGAATGCCCACCCCAACTCACGCCCTGACCATACTAAACAAATACAAAAACAAGGGAAAACAGGTCAGGAACGTGACATTCTGCACTTAAATAGTGAATGGAGGATGCTTTTCCTGTGGTTCATTTTCATGCCAGCCAGATAGGCTATACTCCTGTTGTTAAGATAAGCATTGTGCTTAATATTTGCTTAATATTAGGAAAGTAGAGAAATAAATATAGTAGGCATAGCCTATAGAAAGCTAAAGGGATCGTCCTCTTTCTTAATAGAATATTTTTTATAATTTTTTAATAGATCAATTACATAGCCTATAGAAATATTGCGCAACATGAGCTCATGGGCTCTCATGAAGTGTTTCATTAGGTTTTTGAATACATTCGCATTGATGTCAGAATGATTAGAGTGACAATAGAGTGCTAAGTACAAAGCAGTTAGCAAGTTTGGTAGGCTACTAATGACCATCAGCAGCATCAGAGCTAGGAGAAGCCTAATTACCATATCTAAACGGTCACGTGGAATTTGACTGCCTTCATGACTCATGACCACCCATGTGGCGGTAATACGGTCTCCGAAACAGCCCTAACTATAGCTCAATTTTGTGTATTTTACTTTTCTTGTGTTTTTACTTTTGCTTTTATTATAATTTTTTACTTTGCATCGTTGGAAAGCGCTCATAAGCAAACATTTCACACACCCGTTGTATTCGGCACGTGACAAATAACATTTGATATTGATTTGATTTGTTTTCCGTCAGTGCGTATGTGCTTTCTGATGTTTTCCATTCTGCTCCCTAAGACGAGAATACCTTGACAATGTGGGTGACTAAGAACCTGAAAGAGTAAGAAAAGGCCTCTCTTCTCTTTTTTGAGACAACAAAAGATTTCCCCCTGCTGTGTATGATTGCTACTGCCAAAGGTATTTAAATAGCACGGCTTTCCTCTAAGCATCTACTTTCAATTTCTTCGGGACTTATATCTGGGAGGGAGTTAGAATAAAAGAAGCACGCAAGGTGATGCGAGGTCACTAACCAGGTTTCCATCCAACCCTTTTATGTGAGTAAAAGTACATTGGATAATTTTTTTTAGGACAGGTCTTATGAAAACAGATCGTTTGTTGGTGAAATTTCCAAATGTCGACCAAACAAAATACACTAGATATTAGGATATTTTGTCTGTAAAAGTAATTCATAATTACGCTTTTATGCACATATATTGATATAATATCAATTATTTCGAAGTAAACTTGGAGTCACGCGATGATATGTTGTGTGGTCCTCCCACTATGACTCTGGAAAGCATGCACTTTATTAGGCTACAGATGAAGTTATGATGAACTTCACAGGGTGGTGAAAGTGCATGGTGAGGAGCTTGATGCTCCTTTCCAATAACTATTGAGGATCTTATTCTGGTGATATGTTGACCAGTGCTTGGCTGCCTTTTGACAAATACAAATTATCTCGCTCTTTTGTCCATAATAACGTCATAATGTAGGCTAAACCCGAACTGTATCTGTGACCTGTTGGCTAGAGCGCCCATGCCAAAACCAGAGTGGGCGCATTCGCAATTTAACATATTTTATGACAAAAGCATAAGTAGATTTGTAGATGCAATGGAAATCCATTTAACTTGTATCTTCTATACATTACGTGGGAATTTCACCACAAAAGTTATTTTGATGTGCACCACATCATTTCACACAGCCAAGTCAATTAGATGGAAATAACATTACAACAATTTAGGGATATTTGGGCAACTTTTTTCCCCTATGTATTATCTATTACCAGATCTATTGTGTTCTCCTACATTCCTTTCACATTTCCACAAACTTCAAAGTGTTTTCTTTCAAATGGTACCAAGAATATGCATATCCTTGCTTCAGGGCCTGAGGTACAGGCAGTTAGATTTGAGTATGTCAAGAAGGAGAGTGATGGAGTACTGCATCAGATGACCTGGCCTCCACAATCCCCCGACCTCAACTCAATTGAGATGGTTTGGGATGTGAAGGAGTGAAGAGTGAAGGAAAAGCAGCCAACAAGTACTCAGCATCTATGGGACCTCCTTCAAGACTGTTGGAAAAGCATTCCAGGTGAAGCTGGTTGAGGGAAAAGCATTCCAGGTGAAGCTGGTTGAGAGAATGCCAAGAGTGAGCAAAGTTGTCATCAAGGCAAAGGGTGGCTACTTTGAAGAATCTCAAATATATTTTGATTTGTTTAACACTTTTTTGGTTACTACATGATCACATATGTGTTATTTCATAGTTTTGATGTCTTCACTATTATTCTACAATGTAGAAAATAGTAAAAATAAAGAAAAAACATTGAATGAGTAGGTGTGTTTAAACCTTTGACCGGTACTGTAGTCGAACAGTAACTGAATGCCTCAATGCTTGTCTGCCTGCTTTATTTTTTTCGCTTTTTATTTATTTATTCAGGGAAACCCATTGAGACCATCGTCTCATTCCAAAGGGGTGCCCTGGTCACAATACAGCAACCAATACAATGTTAAACAAAACAGCATTCAATACAAACACAACACTTATGAAAAAAGTTACAGTCTTCAGCTACTAGGTCCTCAATTAACACCCTAAACTGCCCGAACGGCACTGGAACATCTAATTGTAATGAGTTCTGAAAATTGCAGTGAGGCGCATTAAAACTAAAAGCGGATTTACCTGATTCGGTGGAGACCTGAGGAACCTCAACCCCTGTGAACTGGTTTGATAACTCATCTTTTTATACTTCAACAACAATGTTAGGTAAGTTGGAAGCTTGTGTAGTAGAGCTTTGTAAACAAAAAGGGAATAGTGAAGTGATCTACGGGAATTTAATGAGTATTTTTTTTATATAGCCCTTCTTACATCAGCTGATATCTGACTCAACCTGACTCAACCAGCTGACTCAACCTTTTGATACAGGATGCAGTAATGAGTATTAAAACTGTCACCTGTGATAAAGCAAAGAGCGCTATGGTAGACGGCATCCAAAGGTTTAAGAGTAGTGGCTGCTGCATTCTAGTAAACTGTGTCACCATAGTCAAGAACTGGCAGGAAAGTTGACTGTACAATCTTTAAATCTTTCAATCTCAGCCTTTTAACTAGCTCATCAGTTTTCTTAAGTTTTAAAAATCCTTGTCAATCCAAAAGCCCAGATATTTATAGGCGGGAACCCGATCGATGGGAGAACCATTCAATTAATAAATATGTAGTCCATCTGAAACAGTGGCAAACATAACAGTAGCGTCAGCAAACCACTTGCAAGAAGCCTGATCCAGCCCTACTTCAGTCAACATTTGAATGAGAGTACACTGCTCAAAAAATAAAGGGAACACTTAATAAACAACACAATGTAACTCCAAGTCAATCACACTTCTGTGAAATCAAACTGTCCACTTAGGAAGCAACACTGATTGACAATAAATTTCACATGCTGTTGTGCAAATGGAATAGACAAAAGGTGGAAATTATAGGCAATTAGCAAGACACCCCCAAAAAAGGAGTGATTCTGCAGGTGGTGACCACAGTCCACTTCTCAGTTCCTATGCTTCCTGGCTGATGTTTTGGTCACTTTTGAATGCTGGCGGTGCTCTCACTCTAGTGGTAGCATGAGACGGAGTCTACAACCCACACAAGTGGCTCAGGTAGTGCAGTTCATCCAGGATGGCACATCAATGCGAGCTGTGGCAAAAAGGTTTGCTGTGTCTGTCAGCGTAGTGTCCAGAGCATGGAGGCGCTACCAGGAGACAGGCCAGTACATCAGGAGACGTGGAGGAGGCCGTAGGAGGGCAACAACCCAGCAGCAGGACCACTACCTCCGCCTTTGTGCAAGGAGGTGCACTGCCAGAGCCCTGCAAAATGACCTCCAGCAGACCTCCAGCCATGCACATTTGTGGCCTGCTGGAAGTCATTTTGTGGCCTGCTGGAGGTCAAGTGCACCAGTCCCTCCTGCAGCAAAGCACCCCCACAACATGATGCTGCCACCCCCGTGCTTCAGGAGTTGGGATGGTGTTCTTCAGCTTGCAAGCCTCCCTCTTTTTCCTCCAAACATAACGATGGTCATTATGGCCAAACAGTTCTATTTTTGTTTCATCAGACCAGAGGACATTTCTCCAAAAAGTACAACCTTTGTCCCCATGTGCAGTTGTAATCCGTAGTCTGGCTTTTTATGGCGGTTTTGGAGCAGTGGCTTGTTCCTTGCTGAGCGACCTTTTAGGTTATGTCGATATAGAACTCGTTTTACTGTGGATATAGATAAGTTTGTATCTGTTTCCTCCAGCATCTATACAAGGTCCTTTGCTGTTGTTCTGGGATTGATTTGCACTTTTCGCACCAAAGTACGTTCATCTCTAGGAGACAGAACGCGTCTCCTTCCTGAGCGGTATGACGGCTGCGTGGTCCCATGGTGTTCATACTTGCATACTATTGTTTGTACAGACGAACGTGGTACATTCAGGCTTTGGAAATTTCTCCAAGGATGAACCAGACTTGTGGAGGTCTACAATTTATTTCTGAGGTCTTGGCTGATCTCTTTAGATTTTCCCATGATGCCAAGCAAAGAGGCACTGAGTTTGAAGGTAGGCATGGAAATACATCCACAGGTACATCCCCCAATTGACTAAAATGATGTCAATTAGCCTATCAGAAGCTTCTAAATCCATGACATAATTTTCTGGAATTTTCCAAGCTGTTTAAAGGCACAGTCAACTTAGTGTATGTCAACTTCTGACCCACTGGAATTGTGATACAGTGAATTATAAGTGAAATAATCTGCAAACAATTGCTTGTGTCTTGTGTCTTGCACAAAGTAGATGTCCTAACCGACTTGCCAAAACTATAGTTTGTTAACAATACATTTGTGGAGTGGTTGAAAAACAAGTTTTAATGACTCCAATCTAAGTGTATTTAAACTTCTTACTTCAACTGTATATAAGTTCTTAGCTGACATTTGGCCAGTGATTCAAAAACTTTGGAAAGGCAAGATAATATAGAGATTGGACGGTAGTTATCTGAATCAGAAGCATCTCCTCCTTTGTGTAGGGGGGGACGTGTGGCGCATTCCAGATCTTATGGATAACACCAGAAACAATTGTCATATTAAAGATATAGGTAAAAGGTTCTGCAATAAGTGGGGCAGAGAGCTGCAGTAAGAAGTTAATTAGCCCCTATGGGGTTTTAACATCAATCTTTAGCAAAGCACTTAGTACATCATAGACATCAAATAGTTGAAATAAAAATAAAAAATGTAAGTCTATTAGTGCATCATTCTCTACAATCTGTTCTGAGGTGACTAGAGGACCCTCTAGTGGAATGAGAATAATTTTCAGAGTATGCTTTAAACAGCTGAAGTAAATGGTCATTTAAAGCACCACACATTTCCATGTTGTCTTGTATGGGACCAGATGCTGTCAGAACCTGCTGTGGAAATGATGGGGGGGGGGGAATTTTGCTTCAAAGATTTGAGCACTTTCCAGAAGTTAGCTGGATTACCACCACTATGCTATACACAATTCAAGAAATATGTTGATTTTGCTTTCCCAATAACAAGATATCTCAAGGACTCCCAATCAGACGTAGAATGATTCAGTTTAGCCTTAGCCCAAGCAAAATGAATTTCCTGTAATTTCACAAACAACTCATGCGTGAACCAAGGATTATATCTGTCTTTCACCCTTAGCATTTTGTGCCGAGCATGTTTATCTGCAAAAGAGTTAAACAGGGAAATAAAACAAATTAGGGCCTGATCCGAATCAGTGATAGTTGGCACAATCCACCAGTCACTCAACCTCAGCTCAGACAAAAACATTTGCTCATTAAATTAAAATAAATGTCTCTTTCTAGTAATACATGAGCGAGATTTAGGTAGCTTAACAGCTCTTATGCAGACAATTTAAGAGCACATAGGGAGGGCGATAAATTCCCACTAGTGTCAAATGGGCACTATTACCAAGGCCCACATTTAGGACTAGACATTGAATATGCTTAGGGACAGAGTTGGTAATGGATACAGACACATTTAAGTTGCTCTATGGCGACACCCCGTCCTCTGCCAACTCTATCCGATCTAAAAACATTATTACCAGTCAGAGACACATCAGAGTCCAGTATAAACTTATTTAACCAAGATGCAGTTATAACCAGAATGTCTGCTTTGGTTTGAGAAGCTAGAGTTATATAACAAGCCACGGACATATACCTAATAATCTGTCCGGTGAGTGTATATATTGTCATCACTTCTCTATCTACTAAAACTACTACTAGTAGCACTACTACTACTGCTACTACTACCGTTACTACTAATACCACTACTACTGTTACTACTGCTACTAGCACATAATGCCACTGTTAGCTTATTGATAATAATTAAGTTATAAAGGTCATGTTGAACCGAAACCCAAGCACCCAGTAGTCCCAGCAGCAGTGTATGGAGGTGCCTGAGGGTAGCCTGGCAGACATTCTCATCAGTTCCCCCTCACAGCATCAGCAGGCCTGCTTTGTCACCAGGATGTTCTTAAGTGGAGATAGAACCAGAATTGACTTTGACAGATTCATTTTCATCCGGTGAGAATGGGTGTACCAGCGAGCCACTGGGGGATGACTGGGCAGGTTATCTCCTTTAAGATGGCCGCCGGTGAGGACTGGTATCGGTCATGCTTTGCCCTGTAGATGCCATTTGAATACAACAGACTGATCTGTTGGGTGTGACAGAGTACAACCACTGTGTTTTCATTTGGATGAAAACATGTTGTACTGCCCGAAGGGTGACATTAATTTAGGGTGCAGTGTTGCTTTGCTGTCTATCTAGACAATGTAATAATTCAGAAAAAGAACACCATATAACCAATTTGTTGTGAATCAATTTAAGCTGTTCTCAAATGGTATATTAACTTAAGTTTCAATTATCATATTTTGAGACTGTTTGAACTGCAGATGAAGAATTGTTGATTTCTGTTGGCAAAAAGAGAAGTTATTTCACTTGACATTTGCCTTTAGTGTATTAATTGTCGTGGATTTAAGGATTTGAAAGACAGACACCAAAGAAAATGATCCATTTATTTCCCAAAGACTGTTTGTATTACTGTATGTCATCTCTTCAAAGTTGCTTTAATCTTCATCAAGGCTGTTCAGTCTTTTGTTTCTTGAATAATACAAAGAGTCTCAACGTTGTTCTTTGTTTTTCTGTGCCTTGAAGGATACACTCCAGTTATAGACATATTTATCATTTCTCTCTAGAATGATGGTAATGCACATTCTAGCTATGTCCTCCAAATTCCCCCTATAGTATATTTGATGTGTAGATTCCAACCCCACCACTCTTCCACCCCTATACCCTGTCACCCACCTCACTCCCCTGCATCAATAGCCCAGAGTGAAATGTGGGAGATAGAAGGGAATTGTATTATTTATCCCTGGGCGATCACAAATAGTGTTTTATATTAAATATTGCTTCTGATTTATGATGGTGTTTGGCAAACATTGATATTTAAATTGGTCTCGCTTTACCACACTCCTGTGTGCATGCATTTGCAATTGGATTTGGATTTGGATTTTAAATCGACTTCATGCAATTATTACCGTAATACAATTGTTTGTAAGCATATACCCCGGAAATCAGTGTATATGTATTGGCAATGTCATAACTCTTTTATAAAATGACTTTAATATACAACAATTATCTGACCTGCAAATAAACATTGATCTGAGAATATTTTAGCTGTCAGATTTAATCTCATTCACTGCTGTGAACATATGAGTCTGAGTTAGCAGTAGCTGATGTGCTCTAATATATGGAGCAGGATTTTAACAATGTGCTTCTTCTGCTTTTAAGGTTTCCCTGTCTGTGTTTGAGTCCATCCTGTCCTAAACTGTCCTGATACCTAGCCATCCAGTTATCCTATCCTGTCTCATCGACACACGTGGCCGGGGTGGCTCTCGCAATGCGAGAGGTGGGGGGGGTGATGACTGCCATCCATCAGGCCTGGCGACAGCGTTCAGCCTTGTCACCGCCAACCCCCGTTCCTTTTACCGCCGCCACTCTGGGGACACGTGAGATGAGAAAGAGACTGAGCTCATCTATAATAGCTGACACTCAATCACCCAGCGTTCACTCAGCGGGTGGGGAGACAAATACACACACACACACACACCGATACACACGTATGTATGAGCTCACACTAAGACACACACACACACAGGAGGAGAGGACAGCAAAGGAGAGCTCACAGTAAATGTTTGGAGCTATGCTGCCACCTGAGTCAGTACAGAGACACACCGAAAGAGAGAGAAATAGAGAAAGGAAAAAGGATAGAGACCCCTCTCCAAATTACATGCTGAGACTACCAGACAATGAGTGTCTACGTTTTAGAGGCTGGGAATGTACTCCCGGGCACAAAAACCACGCCTCCCATGTTCCCAGCTAATTTCCTGCATTTATCTCCTTAGTGTACAGTCTCATCCTTTTGTCAACACCCGTTAACAACAGCTCTCATACGCTCTCTCCAACGCAATGAGACGCCCTGAGACTAGTATGCTGACTATTCAGGTGGAGGGTTAAACTTGAGCATAGAGGGTATACAGCTCCACAGCTGCCCAAGGCTCACTTCACTGTGTTGTCCCTCTTTCTGACTACTGCTCCACATACCCGCTGCAGTGGCTCAGGCTCCTACTAGGATAATTAGCCCTTCTGTTGGGTTCTTTTCTGTGTTTGTATTTCTCTCCTTTCTTTTCTCTGTTGGCCCAATGCATATGTCCTGGTTGTCTCAGAGCACACAAAGAAACCCATTGATTCTGGTTTCTCGCTATGATAGAGAACTATTGCAGAATGCAAACACTGGTAACAACAAAGTACAAAAGTTAAGATTCTTCCCTCAAGCCTTCACATTGCAACCTCACTATCACGCTGTCTGTCCATGCCAGCACATTTTAACAGTATCCTCCTACACTATTAAAGCGTTCAGGTCTTGGGCTTTCCTTTTCCTCCGTTGGCTTCCTTCTCCTCCTAATCTTGGGAAAGCAGGGGGAATGTCCTGAATGGGACCTCAGACAGATGTTCTCAGTGCAGTTTATTTACTGAAAGCCCCATGATTAGTCCTCTAGCGCAGCACACTGCAGTGCTGTGAGGATGCAGGTTTGGAGCTTTGGGAGATAGCAGCAGTAGTTGCAGCAGCTAAGACAGCCTCACTGGCCACAATGATAAATCACACTCCAAGGTTGACCTAACAGACCTAATGTCAGCTAATGTCAAACTAACTTAGCTGACTAAAAGAAAGGGAAAGTGGGAGAGAGTGAGGGAGTGAGATGGGAAAAAAACATTGTTTTCCTCAATGAAAAAGTGGCTTGGCTGTTACTCTGCACCCACTCCAGGACCGAATGGCAATATAAGATTATTGGGAATTATACCTTTGGTGTTCTCATAGGGTACAGTTTACCATAGGCCAGGCCCTGTCATTTGTATGTTAATGAAAATAGGGTACTACTCAATTCCCTGATAATTCTGTTATAAAATTAACCGAAGACTTCCAGTGCTGTGAGAATGTATGTGGGTTTATTTAATCATCAAAGTACAGTTTGTTGCAAGACAATGTAGCATGTTTTTTTCCAAACCAAGTGGCCGGGCTGCAGTTGGACTGAAACCCACACTTTGTGCTGTGGCTTAAAAGCCAATAGCAGGTACCAGTCAAACCAGTCATTCAGCAATGGGTCTACAGTAGATTGAACACCAATAATGAGACCACCATTTGACTAACTGTTATCGTCGGTCCAATTTTGCCAGATTCTAAAAGCGTGTGTTCCCTAAATTATGGATTCATGTTTCCCAGTAAGGAGGTATAGGCTGTAGAGAATGAAGTGAGATTTATGGGTTTATAGGCTGTTATCAGCTTTCAGGGCCCGAGTCCCATTTTTAACGCACTGCAAAACCCAACCATGTCTTTTGAATGGATTGAACAGCCTGTTCATTTCCAACTTACATCCCTTTTAATTATGTCCCCTAAAATTGACAGACCACTTTATTTTACCTCTTGTTTTCCCCAATTCTGGCGACAGATTTGTGTTCAATCCCTTACACCCGGATATTATGCCTGTCTCTCACCATGACTGTTTTATGTGTTTGTTTATCAGGGCGCTCCTGCTCTACATTCTCTGTATCATATCCACTCATATGGAAAGAGAGAATTACTTTATTTTCAGTAATTAGCCCATTTGGTCAGAAGCACAGGCCTGTGCACTAGTCTGATAAAACACCAGAGCCTGCATGAACCACTAAATCATTATGATTCTGGAGACAGAAGGAGAATGTGGTGTATAAATTAACTGTCGTGCCTGTTAAGCGTTATGCTAGCCATCCAAAACAGCCTTAAAACCCTTTCAGGGTACTAGCTGCTGAGGGTTGTGGGTAACTCTCAGGGCTGCGGCTAGCCCCAGAATGGTGCCTTAGTTTATTGATTCATCTACTGCAGGAGTCGAAGTTCTGAGAGGGTTTTCAATTGACTTGTTTCATGTAATCTAGAGTCGTAACTGACCTCTCACTCTAAAGAGAATAAATTAAGTTTATCAAGTTAAATTAGTTAAACCACCTGCTTCAGATTCGCACATCAATGAATGTTTGATGCTAGTAGACTAATTATAGTTTATTAGGTACAATTTCCATACGCTCTGCCATTGGGTATAATGATATACATAATCCCACGTTAATTAGAACCTTCACACTGAGTATATTATGTGGCATAATCACGTTGAATCACAACCTAAGATGTCACTCTGCTCAATCTGTAATGAAACAAGCACCCCAACCAGCTCTTAGCTGTCTTGGCCCATTACTAGTAATTAAACGCATGGCAGTTAGCGTGTGACTTGGGAGTGGTGCAGGGACTTACAAAGACTGTATGTATTAAGATGCGTAATATTAAAAAAAGAAATCCCTTGATCTTATACCCAGCACTCATTGGCTGCCTGATTCACCAGATGAGATTAGGCTATTTTTCTGGGCCATTCAACTCAAATGCTTCCATACAATACATAAATTGGAAGTAATTTACTGAAACGCCTAATTTACTGAAACGTAGGGGTCTCTACCACGTATGTCCCGAGTGGCGCAGCGGTCTAAGGCCCTGCATCTGAGTGCTAGAGACGTCACTACAGACCCTGGTTCGATTCCAGGATGTATCACAACCAGCCATGATTGGGAGTTCCATAGGGCGGTGCACAACTGGCCCAGCGTTGTCTGGGTTAGGGTTTGGTCGGGGTAGGCCGTCATTGTAAAATAAGAATTTGTTCTTAACTGACTTGCCTAGTTAAATAAAATTAAAGTTATTGCAAATGTAGTTTTCTGAAAAGCTACACAGCATGTCCTTCTCTATTCCTCTGTGTCCATTGAACCTACAATAAGGACAAGCTGCACTCTAACATCTGAATTAGTAGTGACATCTATTGAACAAAATAAGTACTTCGTCTTTCACTTAGATTTTTTTCCCACTGCAATGCTGCTCTCCTTGTTAAATCGCCTGTCTATTTAGAAGCTGTAATTAACTACAGCATATAGGCTACAACGAAGGCATGCTGGTGTTAGCTAGGTTACTACTCATTTCATTTCACTTTCTCTCCCATCTTCCTCTATTTCTCCAAGAGAATAAATGCTCTGAGGCGCTCCTCGTTGCTTTCAATGTAATGAAGAGGCAGTGTTTCGGGCCGGAGGACACTAACTACCGATCATGGTTCTCTGGCCCCCCTCATGGCTGATTTTACGTGTGTGTGTGTGTGTGTGTGTGTGTGTGTGTGTGTGTGTGTGTGTGTGTGTGTGTGTGTGTGTGTGTGTGTGTGTGTGTGTGTGTGTGTGTGTGTGTGTGTGTGTGTACGTGTGTGTGTGAGAGAGAGAGACCTCCACAGTCCACACCTCAGTCAGAGAGTGAATGGGTGGAATAGGAGAGTATACTGTATGCCCACGCGAACTGAAGCTAATGTTGGCTGTAGAGTGCATCCGTTTGTCAGGGGGTGTGACGGAGAAAGAGAGGAGAGGGTACAGTAGAACTTGGAAGTATCCATAATGACGGCTGAAGAGCTTATTAGCATTTCTCACCCACAATATCATGTTTTGTCATTCGACGTTGGTTGCTTTTCTTTACATGAGCTGATTTGTTGTATCAGTTTTATTGGGTTATCTGTGAAGACAGTCTCAGTGGTTCTTTAGTTGGATGGTTGCTCATCAAGATTCATTGTCATTTTCAGTGTCATTTTGATCGCCTGTTCCTCAAAGACTACTGTTGTCATTCCCATCATAGAAAAAGTAACCTCATCATAGGCTTCTCTCCACCAACAACTCACCTGCAGCACACACTTGATCAATGGCACCAACTCTTGAGTTTAATCAATGATAGACTCAACATTGACAAGTTTCACTGATACGCTTAGATTAAATCATTCTACACGGGCGTGGGAGTTAAATAGATTTTAATGAGAGTCTTATGCAAGGTAAACAGCCCTGACTTCGGTATTCCTGCCGCATTCACCTAATAACGCTTTAATTCTTAATTTGTTTTCCTCTTTTATGAAGGTTATAAAGTGTAGAGTGGGCTGAGGCTCAGCATGGAATCACTCTGGGGTGGCATTGCAGCTTCATCATTGTTATGGCATGGCTGCTGGCCCTGTCTCATTACCCAATCATTCAAACAACACAATATTAAAGCTATTAAGCATATTACACAGCATTTAGATCAATTTCTCCATCACAAGACTCATAAATCTCATATGGTAAAGATTGTGGCTGTGGATTGGTGGATTGTTCTCAAGGGCAAATTTGGCAAAGTGGGAAAGTTCTGGAAGCAGTAGGATGGAAAAAAGGATGGACTTTTGAGCTAGTTCTTTCTGAATGCTCCTTGCTCTCAATATTAGCGGAGCAGCCATGGGACCCATTATATGATCATTTCTGAGCGTGTGAGAGAAGACTGTCAGTACTATCATACAGTAATAGCATAATATATCTTTGAGCAGAAACTTTTCTTGTTCTGAGAAGTGATATTTCAAAAACCAATAACACTGTCTTGTAGGCCTACCTTATATCATTATCATCAAATGTAAATGGATTGCCAGAGCATCTTTTTTCCACATTTTGTTACGTTACAGCCTTCTAAAATTGATTAAAAAAAAAATACAAATCCTCATCAATCTACACACAATACCCCATAATGACAAAGCGAAACATAAAAAAATACCTTATTTACATAAGTATTCAGAACCTTTGCTATAAATTGAGCTCAGGTGCATCCTGTTTCCATTGATCATCTTTGAGATATTTCTACAACTTGACTGGAGACCACCTGTGGTAAATTCAATTGAATGGACATGATTTGGAAAGGCACACACCTGTTTATATAAGGTCCCAAAGTTGACAATGCATGTCAGAGCAAAAACCAAGCCATGAAGGAATTGTCCGTAGAGCTCAGAGACAGGATTGTGTCAAGGCACAGATCTGGGGAAGGGTACCAAAACATTTCTACAGCATTGAAGGTCCCCAAGAACACAGTGGCCTCCTTTATTCTTAAATGGAAGACGTTTGTAACCAGCAAGACTCTTTCTAGAGCTGGCCAAACCGGCCAAACTGACCAATTTGGGGAGAAGGGCCTTGGTCAGGAAGGTGACCAAGAACCCCGATGGTCACTCTGACAGAGATCCAGAGTTCCTCTGTGGAGATGGGAGAACCTTCAAGAAGGACAACCATCTCTGCAGCACTCCACCAATTAGGCCTTTATGGTAAAGTGGCAAGGCGGAAGCCACTACTCAGTAAAAGGCACATGACAGCTTGCTTGGAGTTTTCCAAAAGGCACCTAAAGGAAACAAGATTCTCTGGTCTGATGAAACCCAGATTGAACTATTTGGCCTGAATGCCAAGTGTCATGTGGGAATGTTTTTCAGTGGCAGGGACTGGGATACTAGTCAGGATCGAGGGAAATATGAAAGGTGCAAAGTATAGAGAGATCCTTGATGAAAACCTGCTCCAAAGCACTCAGGCGAACGTTCACCTTCCAACAGGACAACAACCTTAAGCACACAGCCAAGACAACGCAGGAGTGTCTTTGGGACAAGTCTCTGAATGTCCGTGAGTGGCCCAGCCAGAGCCAGGACATGAACCCGATCGAACATCTCTGGAGAGACCTGAAAATAGCTGTGCAGCGACGCTCCCTATCCAACCTGGCAGTGCTTGAGAGGATCTGCAGAGAAGAATGTGAGAAACTCACCAAATACAGGTGTGCCAAGCTTGTACCGTCATACCTAAGAAGACTCGAGGCTGTAATCGCTGCAAAAGGTGCTTCGACAGAGGAATGAGTAAAGGGTCTGAATACTTATGTAAATGTGATATTTATTTTTGCCAATTTGGAAAAAAATTATCCATCTGTTTTCGCTTTGTCATTATGGGGTATTGTGTGTAGAATGATGAGGGGAACAAACGATTTAATACATTTTTTTAAAAGGCTGTAACGTAACAAAATGTGGAAAAAGTCAAATACTTTCTGAATGCACTGTATGTTTATCAGATTTGACTTATTATTAAAAAAAGAAATAGATACGGCAAGTCAATAGATGATTTTCTTTTTTTATTTATTTTCCATAATGTCTGCTAGCTATTTCATAGCGCTGAAAAAAATGTACCACCAAAATGTCTGGCCAACAATCTGGCAACCCAGCGCTTATGTTATCTTCCTCACAAAAGCTTGTCTGGCTGGCTTGTGTTGTCTGGATGCCCATTTGGGTGCCCTGCCACATCTTCCCCCTGTGCTCGTTCAGTCTGTGGCAGCTCCTAACAAGCCCTCTCTGCACTGCCTTTTGTGCTTCTCTTCCTCTATGAGGGATAATAATTACCCCATTCAGGCCCACATCAAAACACCATTGCAATCCAGGCTTTTTAAAGGCTCCGCACTGCAAAATATGTCACATGTCTGTGTGTGGGACTATGGTTTCAGTAGGCTATGTGTTTGGAATGGGTTTATCTTGTCTGATTAACACATACTCTACAAACTGCAGCTGCTAGCAACTAGTCTCAGCCATAAGCAACTGACTGTTGGCAAATCAATGCTGGGTTTTACAGAGAATCTGTATTTCAGTGGAATGTTTTTTATTTGTCCATTCTTCCCCCACCTTAATGCAATATACTGCATTTTTGTTAGTGTCTGACATTTTTTCTTATAGTTTTTTCTTACACCTTACAACAGGGACTAGCCCAGACCAATTATGGTCTTTCCAATAGGACAATACCTTTAAAGGTTGAAACACCTTGAGAGAAGGCATCTGTTTTCAAGACACAGGTGGAGTTTGTGTCTTCCTGTCTGCAAGGCAAAAACATGGTTGGTACAGAAAATATCTGTTGGAAAAACCTGCTTGTCTGCGGTAGTACGGGCTGCCAAGTGGTTCTGCCCACCGCCATTCGCTACTGTCTCACGGTCGGAGCCTTAGATTTGCAACACCAATCAGAGAAAGTGTCATAAAGAAGTGTGTTACATCATATCTGCCCATTTACTGTGTGTGTGTGTGAGAGTGTGTGTGTGAGAGTGTGAGAGTGTGTGAGTGAGAGTGTGAGAGAGTGTGAGTGAGACCCCCAAAACGAGTATATAATCACGGTTGAAGTTAGACTCAACCTGTGATTATATATACCCTATCTGATCCGAAGAATGACAGCCCCCTCTCTGTTCACAGTGAAAACACACTAAATAGGCTTTCTGCTGAGTTATTCTGAGGGGTTTGGATCAAAGCATCCCCCCTACTGAGAGACCCAGGGAACACCCACATTGTGATTAAGTGCTTTATTTAAACAAGAATGACTTAAGAACAGCACAACGTGGCTCTGGTCTCTGGTGCTTACTTAAAGTACGTAACATAGCTCCCCTGTCAGTTCCTTGAACTTCAATCGGCATTGAAACAGTCCGTATCATGTTATTTATGGTCCTTATTGATCTCATGGTCCAATTCGCTAAGTTGGAAAATGAACACTGCATTATAGCTATCCGATTTGATCTGCAGCAGGTCTGGGTTCAGGTAGTATAAGAAATATTTTTTTGTGTTAGAAATAGTTAGTATACTTTGAGTGTTTGCTTGAGCCTGCTTGAAGTGCCAGATGGGTGGGGTTAGCACTTTTGGGAGTATTCCATCGGTTCCATTGTGCCAGGCATGTTCAGCCAAGCACAGCTAAAGTATTTCAAATATTAAAAATACTATTTTAACCTGAGTTGGATCTGCATTTGGGTGCTATGAAGTACAATGCATTCGGAAAGTATTCAGATCCCTTGACATTTTCCACATTTTATTACATTATGGCCTTATTCTAAAATTGATTAAATATTTTTTTTCTCTCATCAATCTACACACAATACCCCATATTGACAAAGCAAAAACAGGTTTTTAGATATGTTTGCACATTTATAAAACATTTAAGACTGAAATATAACATTTACATAAGTATTCAGACCCTTTTCTCAGTACTTTGTTGAAGCACCTTTGGCAGCATTTACAGCCTCGAGTCTTCTTGGGTATGACTCCACAAGCTTGGTACAGATCCTATCAAGCTCTGTCAGATTGGATGGGGAGCGTCGCTGCACAGCTATTTTCAGGCCTCTCCAGAGATTTTTGATCAGGTTCAAGTCCAGGCTCTGGCTGGGTCACTCAAGGACATTCAGGAACTTGTCCCAAAGCCACTCCTGCATTGTCTTCGCTGTGTACTTAGGGTTGTTGTCCTGTTGGTAGGTGAACCTTTGCCCCAGTCTGAGGTCCTAAGCGCACTGGAACAGGTTTTCATCAAGGATCTCTCTGTACATGCTCTGCTCATCTTTCCTTCGATCCTGACTAGTCTCCCAGTCCATACCACTGAAAAATATCCCCACAGCATGATGCTGCCACCACCATGCTTCACTGTAGGGATGGTGCCAGGTTTCATCCAGAAGTGAGGCTTGGCATTCAGGCCAAAGACTGCAATCTTGGTTTCATCAGACCAGAGAACCTTGTTTTTCATGGTCTGAGTCCTTTAAGTGCCATTCGGCAAACTCCAAGCGGGCTGTCGTGCCTTTTCCTGAGGAGTGCCTTCCGTCTTGCCACTCTACCATAAAGGCCTAATTGGTAGAGTGCTGCAGAGATAGAGCTCTGGAGCTCTGTGAGAGTGACCATTGGGTTCTTGGACACTTCTCTGACCAAGGCCTTTCTCCCCCGATTGCTCAGTTTCCCCATGCAGCCAGCTCTAGGAAGAGTCTTCCATTTAAGAAAGATGGAGGCCACTGTGTTCTTGGGGACGTTCAATGCTTTGGGTACCCTTCCCCAGAGCTGTGCCTCGACACAATCCTATCGCGGAGCTCTGTGGATAATTCTTTCGATCTCATGACTTGGTTTTTGCTCTGACATGCACTGTCAACAGTTGGATTATATAGACAGGTGTGTACCTTTCCAAATCATGTCCAATCAATTGGATTTACCACAAGTGGACTACAATCAAGTTGTAGAAACATCCCAAGGATGATCAATGTTAACAGGATGCACATGAGCTCAATGTCGAGTCTCATAGCAAAGGGTCTGAATAATTATGCAAATTAGGTATTTAAAAATATATATACACTACCGGTCAAATGTTTTAGAACACCTACTCATTCAAGGTTTTTCTTAATTTTTTACCATGTTCTACTTTGTAGAATAATCGTGAAGACATCAAAACTATGAAATAACACACATGTAATCATGTGGTAACCAAAAAAGTGTTCAACAAATCAAAATATATTTCAAATTTGAGATTCTTCAAATAGCCACCGTTTGCCTTTGACAGCCTTGCACACTCTTCCATATGTGTTATTTCATTATCTACAATGTCAAAAATAGTAAAAATAAAGAAACCCCCTTGAATGAGTAGGTGTTCTAAAACTTTTGACTGGTAGTGTATGTTTTATTTAATCAATATAAGAATAAGGCTTGTCGTAGCTGAATCAGAATTAGTTAGGTAACATAGATAAATAAGATGTTTTATTTATTTTATACTTGTCATTAGAATGTCTTCTTTTGGACTATACTGTTGGCAGTTGCATTTTCCTTTCTCTCTAGGGAAAAGTAACTTGGGGCCCAGAAAGGGGAAAGGTCAGGTTTGTCTTTTACATGTCTGATAATATGCAGAATATCAGAAAGGGAGAAGTCAGGTGAACATAGGTGAATATATCTGTGAAACCATGTGAAGGGCTCCACTATGTCTGTGCTCCAGTCACCCCCTCATTTGGATTATGGCAGTGTCTGGAACCATTGTATTACCTCTCTGATGTTGCATCAATCTTGACCTAGTATATGACCTAGAGGCTCACTCCCCTCCGTGAGCTTGTCCAGGAGGGGTTGTATTTGAGATGGGGGTATCTAGAATTAACAATTGATATATGCCATTGGATGAGGTAATGTTTTGGTACTAGGAAGTACCAAGAACGAGAAGTAGAACCTCGTCTAAGAGACCAAACTGAACGATAATTTATAGCTAATGCTATCTGGCTATGGGATACTCATCTCTCAAGTAAAATGCCCTTTGAGAAGTCCCTGAGATCTGTGGTTCGTCATGGGAGTTGAGAGGGGTGTATCTTGGCTATAAAAGATAGTAAGTATTCTTTTGTAAGCACTCTAAGAATTCATTTATAGACACTGAATTGATCTGAGAGTCAAAGGGCTATGATGAAGCTCATATAATTAAAGATGGAGTTTAAAATATAACTCTGACTTGTGTGTGGTTTGTAAACTCTCCTCATTTAGTAATACAGGAAATTACCACGACAGGCTGTAACGTAACAAAATGTAGAAAACGGGAAGGTGTCAGAATACTTTCCGAATGCAAGCTAAGTATGCATGTTGTTGACTTCACTGAGGCCATAAAAGCTTACCTTCACCCCGGACCACCTCAAGTTCCATTGACTTCTCATGAGGTACAAGAGAGGGAAGTCTGGAGGATTTAACCAAACAGTACATGACTCATAGGAGATATGTGTGGTCGGAAAATATAATTAAACTTGTACATAATCTAGTTAAACATTGCATTTCTACAGTAATACATATTTAAATATTCAAGCATTGCGTCCCGTATTGAGTCTCGTATTATTCATAAGCCTGTCCATTTAAATGAGGGTGTCAGTGTTAGGAGTCGCTCTGAATATATCTACACGAATAACACAAATACAAGCAGCCAGCTACAGAGGAGCAATTCCCGGAAGCTGAAGTGAACAGGAGAGAGAGAGAGTTTCCAGAGTCAGTGTGTGGGTAATATCAATTTTTTATTATGGTAATGCACCGCCAAATTATGTATGACAGTGGTGGTGGTGTACTGTAGCCTAAGGAGCAAAGCAACAAATTGTGGTGTGGCGTTTTGGCTGCTAGGTAGGTGGGTGTGTGGCAGGACTCAGGGCACTCTCAGAAAGCGGATGGCTAAATTAGTACACACGGTTTGGGAGTGTTTATCCCTCAGTTTACGCTGTTGTTGAAGTTCACTGCAAGGTTGAGGCTGGCTGAAAGATATGCAATTCATTCTCCATATAAAAAGCACATCAAAATAATCCCAGCATTTTCATTTGTTTTCAGAACTCATAGCAATATAGTATTGTGTGTCATTATGCTAAGAGTCAGACTGCCAGGCGATATTGTAATGTGATTCATTTAATATGCATGGCTCCTCCACTATGCTTCTTAGATTTCCCCTTACAGCAAAGCCCTTGGAAGACATCTGGTTAAAAGGACTAGATGAGAGAATATAATAACCTGTGATATCTCTGATGGTTTCTATTGGGGCCTGAGCGCTGCTCTGATCCCCTTACCAGAACACATGTGGTTTAATAAGGATTCACAACCAGCCTCACTTGTTCACACAACCATTTGTTCAACAGCTACAGCTGTCGGCAGCCATAGTGATCATTGCCCTCGTTCTGCTTTGAATAGTTGCCAGTGTGTGGTGAAGAGACGGAGCTCCTTCAGTACATAACATTGTCAGCCTGTAAGCATTTTATTCACTGTAAAGAAAGTGGTTATGGTAAAATAAGGAATTTAAGGGCCTCCCCAGGCTGTGTTGAGGCGGCACACAATTGGCCCAGCGTCGTCCGGATTAGGGGAGGGTTTGGCATGCTGACTTCGGTCGCAAGTTTTACAGTGTTTCCTCCAACACATTGGTGCGGCTGGCTTCCGGGTTAAGTGAGCAGTGTGTCAAGAAGCAATGCGGCTTGGCAGGGTCGAGGACACATGGCTCTCGACCTTCGCCTCTCCCGAGTCCGTATGGGAGTTGCATTGATGGGACAAGACTGTAACTACCAATTGGGGAGAAAAAGGGGCAAAAAGTACAATAAAAAATAAGGAATTTAAGAGTCAATTAAAGGGTTAGGAATTTGACTTCAGAAGGGTTGGCACAGCTGGGGATACAGGGGAATAAATGATTATATATTATGTAATAACTTTATACTCCAATCAAAAATAAGTCATTAATGATTATAGAGTATGAAGGACAGTGTTCTCAATGTTATCTCAGGTTGCCCAATCGCATGTCATCAGGCAAATTGCTGAAACCTTTTAGGCAGGGCCAAACCTAACATAGCAGGCATAGTAAGAAGCCAGAGCACAGCCCACACCTTAGATTGAAAATACTGTTTCCCTGCCAATGCCGCTAGGGCATTATTATATACACAATGCAGAGAAAGAGTAGCCTCTAGTGGCCGAGATTCACATTGCACCAGGTTGAATCCCCCCTCCTTCTCCTCATTAATTCTGTATTAAAGGAGTGTATAAAGAGGTGGTTTTGGACTCTATGATTATACACCCATGAGAGCACATCATCCTTCACCTTGGCCAATATCATTTAGTAAGGGTGGATATTAGGATGCCGAAGCAACACAATTTGGCAATGGATCATTTCACCAATGCTTGGAGGACATCTTAAGAGGGGAATTACTGTAGTGTAATGGAGCTGTAAGATATAACTTACACATACACACACACATTATATGCACTTAAAAATGCTGCACATGATATCAAGGACATTTTTGGTGGTCTTAAACCAGTAGAAAAGTTAACTTGTTTAAGGTTCCATGATAGAACTTAAAAGCCACACATGTTTATCAGAGTACATACACTGAGTGTACAAAACATTAGGAACGTCGGCCTAATATTGAGTTCCACTCCCTTTCGCCCTCAGAACAGACTCAATTTGTTGGGGCATGGACTCTACAAGGTGTCTAGCGTTCCACAGAGATGCTGGCCCATGTTGAATCCAATGCTTCCCACAGTTGTGTCAAGTTAGCTGGATGTCCTTTGGGTGTTGTACCATTCTCGATACACAAGGAGAAACTGTTGAATGTAAAAAACCCAGCAGCGTTGCATTTCTTTACACACTCAAATCAGTGCGCCTGGCACCTACGACCTACCCCTTTCAAAGGCACATAAATATTTTGTCTTGCCCATTCACCCTCTGAATGGCACACATACACAATCCATGTCTCAATTTTCTCAAGGCTTAAAAATCATTCTTCAACCTGTCTCCTCCCTTTCAACTACACTGATTTAAGTGACAACAATAAGGGATCCTAGCTTTCACCTGGATTCACTTGGTTAGTCTCTCATGTTCCTAATGTTTTGTACACTCAGTGTATATTTTAAATGCAGAGGAGGCTGGTGGAAAGAGCTATAGAAGGATGGACTCATTGTAATGGCTGGAATGGAACGGTATCAAACATATGGAAACCACATGTTGACGCCGTTCCATTAATTCCATTCCAGTCATTACAATGAGCCCGACATCCTACAGCTCCTCCCACCAGCCTCCTCTGTTTAAATGTGATGAAGTAGACAGGTATGTCTGCATCTCTAAATTCATACTATTATTCATCACCCTGTTCATGAATCCCATATTACTTTCTCCATTGGGAGTGCTGTGTAGGTACTGAGAGGGAGTGAGCCTGCTGAATGTGTGTTTGCTCTAACTGTCCCTGACCGCTGTGTGTGTGAGTGGCAGCAAGGAAAGGCCAAGGAGAAATGCAGAGAAAGTGTGTGCCTTTCAGCCTGTGTTTAATTGGTATACATACATTGTTTTCTTATTAAATCCCCCTCCCTGGATATAAAATCAATATGGACACACACACACACACACACACACACACACACACACACACACACACACACACACACACACACACACACACACACAGAGTAGCTCTTGTGTGACTGGAGCTGGTATGGTTGCTCACAGCCAAGAGGTGCCTGCCTGCCTATATTGCCAACAGGATGTGGGAGGAGAGGTAGAGAGAGGAGAAAGAAGAGACGAAGAAGAGAAAATGAACATCTCAGAGCTCAGACAGAGAGGGAGAGTCACCAGGGAGCAGGCTGAGACAGCAGAAAACAATCGCTGCACGCTATTCTCATCCGCTCCAAGAGCTTCTCTTCTGCGTTTAGCGAAGGGAACATGCAGGCTTTGGTGGGTGGTGGGAAATGGAATGTCTAGAACAATACAGATTCAGATACAGTATGCTATTGAAGTCTGAGGAATTGTGTGTGTGTGTGCGTGAGCGTGCAAGAGAAAAAGGAAGCAATTCAGAGAGTAAAAAGAGTTATAGAAAAACAAGAGAGAGAGAAATGTAAAAAGTTGTTGAAATTTCCACATCGAAGCGTGGGCCTGCATATTTATAAACACTGCACCTACAGATGTAGGATCTTCATTTGAGCCAGTTTGCTACAGCAGGAAAATAATCCTGCAGCAACAGGAAATGTGGATTAGAATTAATGTACATTTTTGTAGGAGTTGATACATTTTTCGTAAGGGAAAATCAAGTCTGAAATTTCAAAGTGGAAAATACAAACTTCAGAAGCTTTTTTACACCACACTACAAGTATTACATTTCCTGCATTGCAGTAAATTTCTTCTGCAACAGTGTGATCAATTTAAGATCCTACATCTTGTCTCATTGCTACAACAACTTGTGCTCAACTCAACATGGAAGCCTTTATCTAAATGGAGAGAGTTTATCCCGTTTGGAGGCATGTACTGTAAGCAGCACAAGGATAAGGCTGGGCAGGACAGCTTAGTCTCAGCTCCCCTAATGAACACACAGGGGTACTGAATGAAACATACAGGTCGTAAACACACCATGCTCACCACAGTGGAACACATAGACTACACTGTAAGCCTTGCAGGTGACCAGCTGTGTGTGGGGGTAGAAGAGGAGAGGGGTGGGGTTTGTGTGTGTGGGGGGGGGGGGGGGGGGTACATCCAATAATACCTCATCATACCTCATTCAATCCCATTGTCTGCTTTTTATGCTGGGATTAAAGCTTTTCTCAGCTGGCTAATATTGCAATGCGTAATTGATGCTCCTGCATTTCAGCTTGGAAACAGCTTTTCACCAACAATATTACTAAAACGACCTACTTTGCAGAGAGGAAAAGGAAGAGCCAGAGATGAAGTGGAAGTGTTTGGAAAGCTGGGTTAATTATCCTCCTTAATCCACCATTATGTTTTGTCCATGTTGGCGTCTCCTCCATCATGTTTAAAGATTTGACGTGAGCGAGCGAGACCCTAATCTCACTAAAGTGGTCACCACTCCACTTTATCCACTTTCCTTGAGAGATAATGACACATCTTGAATCTACGAGGGCCACTGTGAATCTCATTCCCATTCTTACCCCAATGTGCCACTTCTCTAATGTATTCAGTACAAAACAGTAACACTTTTCTCCAATAACGAGCATCAAAAATACCTCTCGCTTCCCTGCTGCTCTCCCGGCCAGAACACAAGTCCACTGCAAAGTAAATAAAGGAATTAATAAGGCACCTAGGTGGGCGACAAGGACACAGTCTTGTTTGGGTGTGAAAAATCCATAAAGCTTCATATTGTAGGGGCCGTGCCTCTCCGGGTTCTCTCCCCGTGCTGCGCTCCCAGCTCTCTGATTTAATTTGGTAATCGATATGGTTTCGGTGAGCAGCCAGTAATCTTTTTACAGCACCTCCTGTCCTCTGCTTTCCACTCCTCTCTGCCCTTGAGTTTCCTCTGCAGTCCTGGGGTAAAAGGAGGCGGTGATTGCCTCTAACGGGCTCTGCGGTTGGGGGAAAGCTCTCCTGAAAGTCAATGAGAAGGGGAGATGGAGAGGAGGGTAGACACAGTAGACAGTACTCCAGACAGAATAAATAAAAGTGAGAGTGAAACAGAGAGCGAGAGAGAGGGAAGAAATTAAAAAGTGAAGTAAAAGACAATCTCTGTGTTTCTCTGTGTGTCTGTCTATGTCTGCTCTCCTCCATGGCCCCATAATATTCAGCACAGTAGCACAGCATGGCCATGAGTATTGCATGAACTGCATCACAACACTCACTTGTGTTTTTCGGTCTGAAACTGGAAGGTCAGATTTAAAGAAGGGTCAATGCATAGTACAAATACAGATTTCTAGGTTTGTAGATTGTGGTATTGGACTTGCCTCTTCCTCCCTTTCCATCTAATTTCTTGACCTCTCCCTCCATCCCTCTCCCTATCTCCTTCCTTCCTTCCCTCTCTCTTATTCCTTTTCCAGCTGAGAGAGAAACAGAAGTGAAGAGGTTTCTCTCCCTGCAGCTACCTGTCCTGTTCCCAGTCTGTCTCTCTCTCTCTCTCCTTCCTTCCTTTAGAGGGCAGCCAACCGGCACACTCTCTCACACTTCAAAGTCAGTCAATTCCCCCATACTACTGCAGCCAGACACTGGTCTCTTTTGGAGACTGCCCCTACTTATACCTCTACAGTATCACACTGCAATGGAACATCCTTGTATGCTGTTGAGAGACCTGATCCAACCAGCGAGTTGTAGTACCATGAGTTTTTCTTGAACTGACCAGGAAAAACCCACATTCCCAAGCCATTGCATTTATCACTCTTGAACTGTATCTAGTAGCTTCAACTGTGAACATTCAATTTCTTTAAAGCCTCTGTAATCCTTCCAGCAATCCATGTGGTGCAAAGCAACATTATGTTGCTGCTTGATAACCCAGACATTGTGATGAGAGACAGGGCCGGCTCTAGGCATAAGCTGTTGCTTAGGGCCCCCAGCCGATTTGGGGCCCCCGACCCACAGTCACTCAATTAGAATTGCATGAAATGTGTTATAAAATTGCTAAAATCTTATCTCCGCCCCATGGAAAAATGTGTAGAATTGCAGCAAACTTGCTTTAAAACGGAAACATTTTCTCTGAATCCCGACGAAAGCAGGGCCACTAAAATGTTTTGCCTGCGGGATGGGGGTCCTCGAAACAAAATTACACGTAAAGCCCCCAAAAGGCTAGGACCGGCCCTGATGAGAGGATATGAAGGTGTTGTTTGATCTGAGAATCTCTCTCCATGCAGTGTTAGTTGTCTTGCACTGTGTCTATGACTATCAGGTAGCACCACCTGTCCCTCTCTGTTGGAGCGTCTGAAACACAGTGGAGAGAAGGGATGATGAATGATGAGATAAGCCACGCTATTGCACTAGGCACTCTGATGGAGGAGATGAAAACCCAACAGTGTCTCACAAGGCTAACTGTTTTTTGTGTGTTTTTCTTTCTTTCTTTTCGGTCTCTCTTGCTCTCTCTTTCAGGGACAACAACTTCATCAAAGACTTCCCCCAGCTAGCAGATGGACTGATGGTTATCCCGTTACCTGTGGAGGAGCAGTGTAGAGGAGTGCTGTCTGAGCCACTGTCCAATGTACAGCTCCTCACAGGTGTGTGTTTGTGTGTGTGTGTACACGTGTTAGCCTGCCTCATCCATCTTTGTACACTCATACCAGTGTGTACAGAAAATATCCTGTACGTAACCTATATTTCATCATCAAATATCCTTATTTTTTCTCAAATGTTCCTTCCAAAAAATGTAGAAGTATCTACTTCGTCCAGGTTTTACAGTATTTTCCAATTACGGCTGATTTTCCTGTAAGCTCAATATTTAGAAATCATGCAGCATTCTCTGCTCAGTAAATCCATAGGAGTGACATCAGAGTGCAGGGTCAGCTAGAATGACACTGTTCCCAGTGCACTGTATTGTGCTATTGTTCCTGACATCCCAAAGTCTCTTAGGTAGGCACACACTCACTTGCATACCTCTCCAGGCCCTCTAAAGGCTGACACCTGCACCTTCTTCACCCCGTGTTCCCTTCCCACATCCCCTGTGGGGGCCGAGACTACTCTGTCAGTTGGCTTGAAACCGCACCTCAGGACTACTCCCTAATCCGTCCATTAGCTGAATTGGCTGCAGCACTTGGTTCCCCGTTGGCCTGTGACTAGTTCCCAGGAGTGTCTGCTACTCCTCTCCAAACACACACTGGGAATAAATAAGTGCTTTAGGTTTAAGGGAGGATTTAGTTGTTGTTGTTCTCTCCGCTCCTGTGTTCTAATGGCCCTGTGTTGTGCCAGACTCATATGAAAGTTTGATAATGCAATTACGGAGGCGAGATTGCTCTCGCCTTAATGCTGGAAATTCAATTGGAGCTACTGCGGCCGTCTGCCATTGATTACACATGGGGTGGGATCTTTCGTAGACAAATGGTGTTGTTGAAAACAACAGAATGTACACTGTACACGGACAGTTTGGGAGGGAGACAAAGCTAGCTAATGCACTTCAGGCAGTTACAAATGTGCTTGTATAACTCAAACTCCGACACAAATGATCCATAGCTTTCAATGCATGATTAATGTGAAACTGAGTTATTTACTCAAATCTTATGAAACAATGTGGTTCTACTTATATTGTGGAAGTTATTCATAACTATGTTAATATGTCTATGTCCATTGCAGGTGATGCTAAGTTCAATGAGGCTATGGGCTACCCCATGGTTCAGCAGTGGAGAGTGAGGAGCAACCTGTACAAAGTCAAGCTCAGCGCCATCACCTTGTCTACAGGTACGAAGCAGACCAGCGTTCAAATGCTATTTAAAATACCTTTCACATACATTTCGAAGTAAGTATTCAGATTTGTTTTATTTGAAAGGACAAGTAGTTGAATGTTGGAATGTATTTGGAAATACAGTTGGAAAGTATTGGTATGTACTGTATTTGAAAATACTCAAAAACACGGACTCAAATATATGCCATTTAGCAGATGCTTTTATCCAAAGCGACTTAGTCCTGCATGCATACATCAAATACCCTCCCGTGCAAGTATTTGAAAATAATTCAAATAGTAGGCTATTTATAGGAAATTATTTGAAAATACTTTTAAATAGAAGTAGTTGATTCAGGCCACATTATTCGAAAATACTTAAGTACACAGAAAATAAGTATTTACAGTGCCTTCAGAAAATATTCATACTTATTACACATTTTGTTGTTACAGCCTAAATTTAAAAAATAAGCTCACCCATCTAGACACAATACCCCATAATGACAAAGTGAAAACATGTTTTTAGAAATGTTTGCAAATGTATTGAAAGGAAATACAGAGCTTGAAGAATTTTACAATCTAGGTGTGCAAAGCTCAGGGGTGTGAATACTTAAGTCTCTAAGAGCTTGCACACTTGGATTGTAAAATTTTTCAAGCTCTGTCAAGATGGTTGATAATCATTGCTAAGACAGCCATTTTCAAGTCTTGCCAAAGATTTTCAAGCCAATTTAAGTAAAAACAGTAACTACGCCACTCAGGAACATTCAATGTTGTCTTGGTAAGCAACTCCAGTGTATATTTGGTCTTGTGTTTTAGGTTATTGTCCTGCTGAAAGGTGAATTTGTCTCCCAGTGTCTGGTGGAAAGCAGACTGAACCAGGTTTTCCTCTAGGGTTTTGCCTGTGCTTAGCTCCATTCTGTTTCTTTTTATCCTAAAAAAACTCCCCAGTCCTTGCCCATGACAAGCATACCCATAAGATGATTCAGTCATTACCATGCTTGAAAATATGGAACGTGGTACTCAGTCATGTGTTGTTCGATTTGCCCCAAAAATAACTCTTTGTATTTAGGACATAAAGTTAATTTCTTTGCCACATTTTTAGCAGTTTTACTGGTGTGCCTTATTGCAAACAGAATGCATGTTTTGGAATATTTTTTTTCCTGTATAGGCTTCCTTCTTTTCACTCTGTCATTTAGGTTAGTATTATGGAGTAACTACAATGTTGTTGATCCATCCTGCATTTTCTTCTATCACAGCCAATAAACTCTAATGGTTTTGAACTCATTGTAAAATCCCTGAGCGGTTTCATTCCTCTCTGGCAACTCAGTTAGGAAAGAAGCCTGTATCTTTGTATTGATACACCATCCAAAGTGTAATTAATAACTTCACCATGCTCGAAGGGATATTCAATGTCTGCTTTTTAAATGTTTTACCCATCTACTGGACCAATAGGTGCCCTTTGTGAGTCATTGGAAAACATCCCTGGTATTGGTGGTTGCATCTGTGTTTGAAATTCACTGTTCAACTGAGGGACCTTACAGATAATTGTGTGTGGGGTGCAGAGATGAGGTAGTCATTCAAAAATCATGTTAAAACACTCTTATGTGACTTTAAGCAAATTTTTCCTCCTGAAATTATTTAGGCTTGCCATAACAAAGGGGTTGAATAGTTATTGACTCAAGACATTCCAGCTTCTCATTTTTATTAATTTGTCAAAATGTTGAAAAACATAATTTCACTAACATTATGCGATATTGTGTGTAGGCCAGAGACACAAAATGTAAATGTAATACATTTTAAATTTAGGCTGCAATACAAGAAAATGTGGAAAATAATCTAAGGGTGTGAATACTTTCTGAAGGCACCGAGGGAAAAAAAAAGATATATATTTATTTGAACCCAGGTCTGGAGTGTCAATTTACTGTCATGTTTCCTGGTGAGCCTATTTAACTACTACTACACTATATCATATTGTACTGAAAACTCAGAGGGAAAATCATACAGGATAGTATTTAGCGCATTTACAAAGCCCCTTTTTCTGCTTCAGCTATAACTACATTTCCATTTGTTCCACATTATTTCCCCTTCACACTTTCCTGGTTCCCAGGCTTCTCCAAGGTTCTGAAGACACTGACTGCCGAGAGCACCAGAGAGGAGCTGCTGTCCTTCATCCAGCAGTACGGCAGCCATTACGTATCCGAGGGCCTTTACGGCTCCGAGCTCAGCTGCACCATCTACTTCCCCAGCAAGAAGGCTCAACAGCAGCTCTGGCTGCAGTACCAGAAAGGTGAGAGGGGGAAACTGCATATGATGCACGTGTCACAAATACTACTGTAATGAGTGACCAAATTAGACCCAGGGATCCAGGTGAGTGGACTATCAATAGACTTAAATTGGTCAGTTAAATCCCAGAGAAAGGTTGAAAAAAAAATATATATATACACTGCTCAAAAAAATAAAGGGAACACTTAAACAACACAATGTAACTCCAAGTCAATCACACTTCTTTGAAATCAAACTGTCCACTTAGGAAGCAACACTGATTGACAATAAATTTCACATGCTGTTGTGCAAATGGAATAGACAAAAGGTGGAAATTATAGGCAATTAGCAAGACACCCCCCAAAACAGGAGTGATTCTGCAGGTGGTGACCACAGCTTACTTCTCAGTTCCTATGCTTCCTGGCTGATGTTTTGGTCACTTTTGAATGCTGGCGGTGCTCTCACTCTAGTGGTAGCATGAGACGGAGTCTACAACCCACACAAGTGGTTCAGGTAGTGCAGTTCATCCAGGATGGCCCATCAATGCGAACTGTGGCAAAAAGGTTTGCTGTGTCTGTCAGCGTAGTGTCCAGAGCATGCAGGCGCTACCAGGAGACTGGCCAGTACATCAGGAGACGTGGAGGAGGCCGTAGGAGGGCAACAACCCAGCAGCAGGACCGCTACCTCCGCCTTTGTGCAAGGAGGTGCACTGCCAGCGCCCTGCAAAATGACCTCCAGCAGGCCACAAATGTGCATGTGTCAGCATATGGTCTCACAAGGGGTCTGAGGATCTCATCTCGGTACCTAATGGCAGTCAGGCTACCTCTGGCGAGCACATGGAGGGCTGTGCGGCCCCACAAAGAAATGCCACCCTACACCATGACTGACCCGTCGCCAAACCGGTCATGCTGGAGGATGTTGCAGGCAGCAGAACGTTCTCCACGGCGTCTCCAGACTCTGTCACGTCTGTCACATGTGCTCATGTGCTCAGTATTAACCTGCTTTCATCTGTGAAGAGCACAGGGCGCCAGTGGCGAATTTGCCAATCTTGGTGTTCTCTGGCAAATGTCAAATGTCCTGCACGGTGTTGGGCTGTAAGAACAACCCCCACCTATGGACGTCGGGCCCTCATACCACCCTCATGGAGTCTTTTTCTGACCGTTTGAGCAGACACATGCACATTTGTGGCCTGCTGGAGATCATTTTGCAGGGCGCTGGCAGTGCACCTCCTTGCACAAAGGCGGAGGTAGCGGTCCTGCTGCTGGGTTGTTGCCCTCCTACGGCCTCCTCCACGTCTCCTGATGTCCTATTACTTTATTAGCTGGTTCTTGTGGCAGGCCACGCAGTGGCCGTCAATGGTGTACACCTTGACTGAGTTGTCAGTGACCCCAATAAGATCTCCCTCTGGAAGCCCTTGCGGTTGAAGATCTGGATGCGGTAGTTCCCCCGGTCGGCCACGAGGACTTCGCTCTGTGAGGTGACGCAGATGCTAACCGGTAGGTTGAACAACCCCGGCAGGTTGTCCTTGCAACCCATCTTCTTTACAAACTGGCAGTGCTGTGGCCCCGAGCTGGGGTACCCCCCTTCATCCATGGACTTGGACTTAAAGTTGCCCGGGGAGGCACACACAGCCTCTTCTACAGACATTAACATATCAATATCTCTATACAGGTCCAGGGGGGGCCCTGCAACCCCCACGGTCCCGCACATGGCATCAACCCCATCCCTGGCTCTAAACGCCAGCAGCCCCTAATCAGTGTTGACGGTGCAGGGCTTGGTGGTGAGCTGAGCCACATCACAGCCTCGGGATGCTCCGTCGTCACCAACTTCAGGGTCCTGGAGCTTGAGTAGCGTAGGCAGGTTCAGCTCCTCCTCAACATTTCCCCCTCCGTCCTCCTCCAGCAGGGTGATGTCGCTCTGCTTTACCCGCATGGTGAGGTAGTTGCATCGGGACACCACCTGCACTACGGCCAGGTTCAGCAGGTACGTCTGCTCCTCAAGGATGTTACCATTCAGCTTTTCCACCTTGGCCATGGAGGCAGCGAAGGCCCGCCGCAGGTGCTCCAGCTCCTCCTGCAGATGCAGCTCAGCTCAGCCTTCACCCGCATGTTCTTTGTCACACTGTCAATGGTCACTTTTTTCTGCTGGATGTGGTCCATGGCTTCGTGGAGGAATGCCAGTTTACCGCCCAGGTCCTTCCGGCGCTGCTCAGCGGCCACCCGGATTGGCTGGACGATGTGGCCCTGCTGCTGGTGGCCCTCACTCTTGCAGAGATCAGAACACGGTGCCGGGGTATGCGGTTGCGGCAGGACTTGCACATGAGGGCGGTGGTGCAGGAGCTGACCCAGTCCAGGATCTTGAGCACAGTGAGGTTGTCGGCCAGCTGGGAGATGCCGCTCATGCAGGAGACCCTGCTGTAGAAGGGACAGCGCACGCCATTGATGGTGCTAGCCAGCAGCTTCTCCAGACACTGTCTGCACACTGTGTGGCCACACTGCAGGAGCTTGGGCCTCAGCTGCTCCTGGTTGTAAGTCTCCAGGCAGATGGGGCATGCCAGGACCTCCCGGAGCAGGTCTGGGTCCAGAGCTGGCGAAGCTGCCGCCATCGTGTTCACACCTGAGGGGAGAGGAATTTAAAAAAGGGACGTCAAAGGTTCAGGCTGTGGCACAATCACTACGGAAGCTCAAGTCTAGTGCCTGGTTACATTGTGTTTAGGAGCATTTTATTTACTCTCTCCATGGTAAAAGTAGTGAGATCGATGTCATTGTTGTAATAATCTGTGTGCTACATTTACTATCCTTGTTAATTGAAATATTTTATATTATGGCTATTTCCCTATGGTGGACCAAGTATTATGTTACACAGACTAAAGTATTCACCACAAAAGAATTACAGACATACACCTCTGATTTATGTTAGTATTAAAAAGTGTATAGTTTTCACGGTCTCACAAAATGGATTGCTTAAAACAGATGTTTTTGTCCCACTACGGACTGACATCTAGAACTGGGATTTTGACACTCGGTCATAAATCAAAAAGCCATGACAAGGGGAAGCATCAACAGAATAATTGTCCATGTATGTTTTAGTAAGGTAAATTGTACTTAACATTATTTTTCAACAGGATACTACTTTCAGGTAAAAACTACTGAATGAGCCCAAAAAGGTGCTGATTGTGAACATATGTTTGTCCTGGCAACAATGATATGTTGAGAAGAGGTTGCATTGCTAACGACAAGTTAAATAACGATGTTGTCATGATTTCTCATTAAAATGGCTGAAAACATAATTAGCATTCCTCTAGTAATGGTGGATTACATTTTGACCACATCATGTTTACAAGTTTAGGGAGGAGTATTGAACTAGTCTACTCAAGAACATGGGAAGAATTAACTTTTGATGCTGGGATACATTTGAGACAGCACAACCCAGTTAGTACTCACTGTGAGAAACATATACTGTAACTCAGGGGCTCCCAAACTTTTTCACTCGGGACCCTATTCCAACATTGGGGAACACCAAGCGCCCCTGCGTGAGCGCCGCGTTTATTTCTATGGGCACAAGCACTGTCCATGACACAAACTGTTCACACATCTCGTTGGCTGAGAGAATTTTGCAGGTTTAAAGCTTATTTCCTGAAATTCTACACATTTTGTAGTTGTAAAGTAAATTCTTGCAATTCTAAACAAACTCAGCAAAAAAAAAGAAACGTCCTCTCACTGTCAACTGCGTTTATTTTCAGCAAACTTAACGTGTAAATATTTGTATGAACATAACAAGATTAAACAACTGAGACAAAGTGAACAAGTTCCACAGACATGTGACTAACAGAGATGGAATAATGTGTCCCTGAACATAGGGGGGGTCAAAATTAACAGTCAGTATCTGGTGTGGCCACCAGCTGCATTAAGTACTGCAGTGCATCTCCTCCTCATGGACTGCACCAGATTTGCCAGTTCTTGCTGTGAGATGTTACCCCACTCTTCCACCAAGGCACCTGCAAGTTCCAGGACATTTCTGTGGGGAATGGCCCTAGTCCTCACCCTCCGATCCAACAGGTCCCAGATGTGCTCAATGGGATTGAGATCCGGGCTCTTCGCTGGCCCTGGCAGAACACTGACATTCCTGTCTTGCAGGAAATCACGCACAGAATGAGCAGTATGGCTGGTGGCATTGTCATGCTGGAGGGTCATGTCAGGATGAGCCTACAGGAATGGTACCACATGAGGGAGGAGGATGTCTTCCCTATAACGCACAGCGTTGAGATTGCCTGCAATGACAACAAGCTCAGTCCGATGATGCTGTGACACACCGCCCCAGACCATGACGGACCCTCCACCTCCAAATCAATCCCGCTACAGGGTAAAGGCCTCGGTGTAACGCTCATTCCTTCGACGATAAACACGAATCCGACCATCACCCCTGGTGAGACAAAACCGCGACTCGTCAGTGAAGATAACTTTTTGCCAGTCCTGTCTGGTCCAGTGACGGTGGGTTTGTGCCCATTGGTGACATTGTTGCCTGTGATGTCTGGGGAGGACCTGCCTTACAACAGGCCTACAAGCCCGCAGTCCAGCATCTCTCAGCCTATTGCGGACAGTCTGAGCACTGATGAAGGGATTGTGCGTTTCTGGTGTAACTCGGGCAGTTGTTGTTGCCCTCCTGTACCTGTCCCGCAGGTGTGATGTTCGGATGTACCGATCCTGTGCAGGTGTTGTTACACGTGGTCTGCCACTGCAAGGACGATCGGCTGCCCAGCCTGTCTCCCTGTAGCGCTGTCTTAGGCATCTCACAGTACGGTTTTGCAATTTATTGCCCTGGCCACATCTGCAGTCCTCATGTCTCCTTGCAGCATGCCTAAGGCACATTCACGCAGATGAGCAGGGACCCTGGGCATCTTTCTTTTGGTGTTTTTCAGAGTCAGTAGAAAGGCCTCTTTAGTGTCCTAAGTTTTCATAACTGTGACCTTAATCGCCTACCGTCTGTAAGCTTTTAGTGTCTTAACAACTGTTCCACAGGTGTATGTTCATGGTTAATTGAACAAGCATGGGAAACAGTGTTTAAACCCTTTACAATGAAGTATCTGTGAAGTTATTTGGATTTTTACAAATTATCTTTGAAAGACAGGGTTCTGAAAAAGGGACGTTTCTTGTTTTGCCATGTCTAATGTGTATTCATGCGATATAAAAGTGACAAAACAATTACAACAACATCTATGAGCTAAAAAACATAAATAGAAAATGTTAGCTGGACATTTGACAAGTTAGAAATATGCAATGACTAACATGACAAGGGGAACTGATGATGCAGACCCAATTTTAAAATTGCACTTTGTGCATTCTACTATTACAACTGTCAAGAGTACGTTTAAAGCCCTACTGAGTTTCTTTAATATATACATTTTTAAATAATGATATGGGGACACGCCCCACTGTTTGGGAACCACTGATACTGTACACTTTAGCGGGCTATATGATTTAAGTGAGGGGGGTGTAGCACTGCCACTGGATAGCACTAGCAGCAGCCAGCTGTCATTCAACTCTAGATTGCTGAAGCTAGCCAGCTTTTAAGTAAACAACTTCTCAGAATCAGTTAGCTTGCTACAGACAACCAATAAGTGTTCTGCCTAACTCGCTAGTTAGCTATACGAATGCAGCGACCTTAGTTTGTGTTATTGTACTGTCAATGTGTTAGCTACTAGCTGTGTTAGCATAACATAGATTGCTCGAATCAAGCAGTCACTACACGGCGAATGCAAATGACAACCGCCCTAGCTTGTTACATGCAATTAATAACTTATAATATTTTGTCATGATGCTGTATTGATTCTAGCGCAAGCTGTGCTAGACAGCTTTATTAGTGGGAGGCCTCCCGAAATCGCGATGTGACTTCCTGTTTGGGGCAGTCCGGTGAGAATTCATGATTGAGTCCATTTTAAAAGTCAAGAATTCACATTTATATACTAGCTAAACTCTAGTTTTATTTGGTTTAAATCTTACCTTGCAATGTCAGGTCTGTCAAGGCACAGGGGTTGGTAGGTCTGCTGCTGCGAGACTGCGGTGTTGACGTAACGCCAGCAAATACTTATTCCCCACCCACCTCTATTTTCATTGGTTCTTGCAACTGCAGCTGGGACAGGGTCCGAAAGTGTTTGGCAGTTATATTAGTGGGGATATTTATGGTATTTGAAGTTTCATAATATGATGTATTGAGTACTGTAGTATAAAATTAAATGGATGTTAATTTGTATAATACTGTGTTTAGTTTTAGTATAGAAACTGCATTAACATAATGGCCAATGCATTATACATAATTTGATTATTCCTGCTTTTTGAATACTTTCAGAATTTTTCTATTTTGTACACCTCTTTAAATCCTGGCTGCACCAGATAATAGATTAACTTTAAAATAAATATCCATCAATCAGGGCAATTATGTTTTTTGAGAGCATTCCAGGCTTTATATGAAATGTAATATGATGCTCTTACATCCTGAAACAATATACACAATAAATTAGGACAGTACGAAGACATCTTGATGTATCCTTTGAAAGTTGAAAAGCATTCATCTCTAGCAGTAGTCTGCTACAGTTATCTTCCTGGACAGATGTGTGCAGCTCTTGCAGTACATAGAAATAGAATATCAGCTGACCCCTAGATGGTAGCAAAGGTCTTATTTCAAAATCAATTTGTAGAGCTCTATCGCAGAGGGCAGGCCTATCTGAATTGCAATTCAGAAAAGGAACTACTGCACATCAATATAAATTAGTTTATTGGCAATTTCATAATGCAATCATAATATTTAGCTATGCATAACTAAAAGGTAAATGAAAATGAGAAATTAACGTAGACTATATGATTTCTTAAGCCTATACATTAAAACGTTTTTTTCTAAACCTTCTCAGTAAACTTTTAATATATTTTCAACTTAATATGACTTTTGAAAAATAAATAGGCTTTAGACTCACAGAACATAAACCTGTTGTGCTGTTTGCTGCAGCTGTGCCATGTTGAGGTCGGTGGTATTAGGAAGCATGAGTCATCTTTGTTTAACAACCAAAAAAACTGTCCACATCTATATCTCTCCCTCCTCATCATGTGTGTATTTCAATGTAATTTCCCTTGAGCTTGAATTTTCACTAATAAAATGCATACATCAACCGACTGTGGATAATTAATAGGCGATATGATTTGGACGTGTGCCAGAGTTGTTAAAAAGGCCAGATTGCGCGTCAAAACACTCCTGAATAGAGAGATTTTATGGGGCAATAATAGCAATGCCAACACCAACAATATCTGTCTGAAATTAGCACAGAGATATCAGACACTTTGCAGGGCAACAATTATGACCGGAGGGTAGGTTCTAAAGAACATACTGTATCCACAAAGGCTCATTATTTAGTGTGAGAGAGAGAGAGAGAGAGAAATTGGAAATACAGACATTGTCATCCTACAAGAAACATAATATGGAGGAGACGAACCCACTGGTTGCCCTCTTGGCTACAGAGAGCTGGTAGTCTTATCCATCAAACTACCAGGTGTGAAACAGGGAAGAGACTCAGGGGGTATGCTAACTTGGTATAGAACAGACCTAACCCTCACAATTGCATGTATTCATTTTTTTATCACATTGGTACTATTTTCACCAAAATGTTGTACAAAACTCCAAACTGGGCACAGTTGTAACGCAGCCAGTCTTTCATTCAAAACTTGTCATTGTGCATTCATTTGGATTGTAAACATCTCTCACCACACAACCATTGATTCAAAATATAATTTAATTGTGAAATGTAATGAGTACATTCTTTTAATTGCCAAAACACAACATAATGATATATTTTCAATGTTGTAGTTTTACCTACCAGTTTTATCTAATAGCAAACGATGCAAATCGCCCATAGAAGTGCTGAAAGTAATATGCTACCGTACTGTAAATGACAGTAGATTACAGTTTGCACATTGCGCAATACACATACTTACATTACCCAACAAAACTGGCAGAAAATCTAGAATTTTCATAATATTTATTGAATGTGAAATCAAAGATGTGATCAATGAAGACATCCTCTACAATCATTAATGCAACATTTATATATATTTTTTCAGATATAATTGCAGCATAGGTGTACTGTCTATAATTAAATGTAAGAAATTAAATGAAACAAATTAAATGAATGAAAGTGTAAAAATATATGTTTAGCACGCATTCATTTGCATCAAGCTTGTCTTGAGCAGTTGGCCATAAATTATTTTCGAGTGAATGTCCTCATTGTTCATGCACCGTGGGAAAAACCTTTTGGCATGGCGAATCCAAGCTTGACATTGGTCTGCATTGATATCGTCGCATGCCTCATCCATGGCCAGAAGGAGGATGGCACGTTCATGGGGATGGCGATCATACACATTCCACCTCCGTGCTGAAAAATGATCCTCAATAGGGTTGAGAAAAGGAGAGTATGGGTGCGGGTATAGGGTCACAAATCGGAAATGGGCCCAAACCATGCCTGAACCACCTTTGCATGGTGGAACCTGACATTGTCCTACACAATGACATAGGTGACCCTTTCACCTTGACAGGCCTGCTCAATTTAATTGAGAACCACATTGAGGTGTGCAGCGTTGTAAGATCCAAGTAATGGCCTACGTCCTACCACACCATCTTCAGAGACAGCTGCGCACATGGAGATGTTTCCCCCACGTTGTCCAGGCACTTGGACGGTCGCCCGTTGGTCAATAAGGTTCCGCCCAAGGCGCCAAGTTTTGTCCGAGTCAAAGCCCGCTTCATCAACAAAGATAAACTTGTGATGGTTCACAGCTGCATAAAGAACCATCACCTTCTATATTTTGGTTAGTTATTTTTTACAATATAGTTCCAATATGATATTGTGAAGTAGCATGTGCATCAAATAGTAACAGTAATACAGTATATAGTGCTGTATCTGAACATACTAGGCCTGCAGTTGTTTCACCCAGTCGTTGTTTCTCTCAAAACGCACCAGGTAAATGTGTTTCATAGATACCTGGTGCCTCTTTAAAAGGTGAGCTATTGTTGGTAGGCTGATGGATGCCTCATTGGCAAAGGTGTCATTGTTCTCCTCAATGGCCTGCTTTATTTCAGACAGCCGTACTGTATGTCATTCCTGGCCCTCACCATTTCCACCACTGCCCACTCCTGCTGGTCGGTCAGCACATGGCAACCACCATGGGGACTTCTGTAAATTCTGAGGGTATAAACAGAGTATACTGTCAATAGATCATACTGTAAGAATAGTGTAGCATGTTTTGTGAATTTACTTGCATTACAATATGCAATTTACAGTAAATGAAATGGTAAAGCATAGTGCATATACTGCAGATTTACCGTCTTTCTTGGTGGAATGTTCTCATGATCGAATTGCCAGTTGATTTGTTCAGATTGGGGTGACCTTATCCGGCAGCCTCTGCCATGGTAAGGCCTCTGTTTACCACATGACCAATGATGATGGCCCGGACTTCATTAGACACATCTTTTCCATGCCATCTGCTTCCCTCTCTCTGACGGGTCCTATGGCCACCTCTTTGACCTGTTTGACAGGTCCTATGGTCATCTCTTAGATCTCTTTGATGGGTCCTATGGCCACCTCTTTGACCTCTGTTGGGGCCCATTCCCACTTCTCCATGGGCTCTTTGACTTATTCCTCTCCCTTGCTGTCTATTCTGTTCCATGTTGAAAGAAATGTGCTCACACGTGTTCACACACCCCCTTTTATATAGTGACCAATTGTGGTGGCCTCTATGTGAAATCCATTAACAGTAACGAGTAGTCATTATGTATGGTTACAATGTGTAATACATGTCATTTAAATGTTTATACTTTGAAAAAACACACATTTACTTTCTGTAGTTCTCAAAATCCAGATATAGTAGACAAACCAGTTTAAAATCTATAGGTTTACCAGACCGTTAAGTGATTAACCATTAAGTGCATTTGGATTAAGTGATGGTCAAATGTCTTTAAACAAATGAGAACAGAATCATATGAAAGGTATTGTGAGCATTGCATTGTGAAAGGCAATTATTTTATATGAAAGCTATTTCTAGATGAAACACTGACTAGGTGAAAAAGGTACTGTGTGATTTTGTGTATTGTACCTAGTCAATTGAAAATGTGCTTAAAGATTTGAAATAACAGCCTTTTTGATGATCTGTTTTGAGTTTTGTATCTAAGATTTGTGACATTTTACCACATACTTGTTAAAATAGTACCAAAGCGATAAAAAAAACTGTAAATTAGTCAAACAGGGTCATTTTAAATCTGGCCAGAAGTTAATAAAAAAACTATCTCAACAGAGAGAAAAGTCCTCATGTCTGTTGCCTATATAGAATCTCTATACTTTAACGATGACAGATTTTCCATCCTAGAGGGGGAGATCAACCATTTCCAGGCCCAGGGACATGTACTAGTCTGTGGTGACCTAAATGCCATAACTGGACAGGAACCTGACACTCTCAGCACTCAGGGGGACAAACACCTACCTGGAGGTGACAGCATTCCCTCCCCAATATTCTCCCCTAGACACAACAATGACAAAACAAACAACAAAAATGTCTCACAATTGCTGCAGCTCTGTCGCAAGCTGGGTCTGTACATAGCCAATGGTAGGCTTCGAGGGGACTGCTATGGTAGGTACACCTACAGCTCATCCCTTGGCAGTATCACTATAGATTACTTTATCATTGACCTCAATCCAGAGTCTCTGCGTGTTCACAGTCAGACCACTGACACCCCTATCAGATCATAGCAAAATCCCAGTCTACTTGAACAGAGTAATACACAATCATGAGGCATCACAGCCAAAGGAACTGCATAATATTAAGAAATGCTATAGATGAAAGGAAAGTAGTGTAGAAACCTACCAAAAAACTATTAGTCAACAAAAAATTCAATCCCTTTTAGATAACTTCCTGGACAAAACATTTCACTGCCATAGTGAAGGTGTGAACTTGGCAGTAGAAAGCCTAAACAGAATATTTGACCTTTCAGCTTCCCTATGAAATATATAAATTGTCAAGCAGACAACCTAAGCAAATGAACAACAATGATACATGGTTTGATGAAGAATTCAAAAATCTAAGAAAGAAATTGAAAAACCTATCCAACCAAAAACATAGAGACCCAGAAAACCTGAGGCTACGCCTTCACTATAGGGAAATACTAAAACAATACAGAAATACACTAAGAAAATATGAACAGCACAGAAATCAGCTCAATGTAATGATATAGTAATCTATAGTGATACTGCCAAGGGATGAGCTGTATTTGAAGAATCCATAGAATCTAACCACACAAAGAGTTACCATCCAAAATGGAGATGTATGCATAACCACTTCTCCAATCTGTTCTGCTCTATAACAAAGAACAAACAGCAAAAACATATACATTATCAATTACAAATCTTAGAATCAGCTATTAAATACTACCATAACCCACTGGATTCTCCAATTACACTGAATCAACTACAGGACAAAATACAAACTCTCCAACCCAAAAAGGCCTGTGGTGTTGATGATATCCTAAATGAAATGATAAAATATACAGACCACAAATTCCAATTGGCTGTACTTAAACTCTTTAACATTGTCCTCTCTTACATCTTCACCAATATTTGGAACCAAGGACTGATCACTCCAATCCACAAAAGTGGAGACAAATTTGACCCCAATAGCTACCGTGGGATATGCATCAACAGCAACCTTGGGAAATTCCTTTGCATTATCATTAACCGCAGACTCCTACATTTCCTCAGTGAAAACAATGTACGGAGCAAATGTCAAATTGGCTTTTTACCAAATTACCGTACGACAGTCCACTTATTCACCCTGCAAACCCTAATAGACAAACAAATAGACCAAAACAAAAGCTATGTCTTCTCATGCTTTGTTGGTTTAAAAAAAGCTTTTGACTCAATTTGGCATGAGGGTCTGCTATACAAATTGATGGAAAGCGGTGTTAGGGGAAAGACATACGACGTTATAAAGTCCAAGTACACAAACAATAAGTGTTTCTCTTAAAATTGGCCAAAAACACAGATTTATTTTCACAGGGCTGTGGGCTGAGGCAGTGATGCAGCTTGAGCCCCACCCTATTCTACATATATATCTACGAATTGGCGAGGGCACAAGAACAGTCTGCAGCACCCAGCCTCAACCTACTGGAATCTGAAGTCAAATGTCTACTGTTTGCTGATGATCTGATGCTTAAAGCAGCACCTAGATCTTCAGCACAGATTCTGTCAGACCTGGGCCCTGACAGTGTACAAAAATAATGGTGTTCCAAAAAAGGTCAAGTTACCAGGACTATAAATACAAATGTCATCTAGAAAACTATCCCTAACTATCCCTAAAACACCAAATAATGCATGCAGAGCAGAATTAGGAGGATACCCTCTAATTATCAAAATCCAGAAAAGAGAATTCAAATTACAACCACCTAAAAGGAAGTGATTCCCAAACCTTCCATAACAAAGCTATCACCTACAGAAAGATTAACCTAGAGAAGAGTCCCCTCAGCAAGATGGTCCTGGGGCTCTGTTCATAAACACAAAAACAGAGCCCCAGGACAGCAACATAATTAGACACATCCTAATCATGACAAAACAAAAAGATAATTACTTAAGAAATAACCAAAAAACAGAGCAAACTAGAATGCATCTCAATTGGGTTGAGGTCGGGTGATTGTGGAGGCCAGGTCATCTGATGCAGCACTCCATCACTCTCCTTCATTGTCAAATAGCCCTTACACAGCCTGGAGTTGTGTTGGGTCATTGTCCTGTTGAAAAACAAATGATAGTTCCACTAAGCGCAAACCAGATGGGATGGCGTATCGCTGCAGAATGTTGTGGTAGCCATGCTGGTTAAGTGTGCCTTGAATTCTAAATTAATCACAGACAGTGTCACCAGCAAAGCACCCCCACACCATCACACCTCCTCCTCCATGCTTCATGGTGGGAACCACACATGCGGAGATCATCCGGTCACCTACTCTACGTCTCACAAAGACACAGCGGTTGGAACCAAAAATCTCACATTTGGGCTCATCAGACCAAATTACATATTTCCACCGGTTTAATGTCCTTTGCTCGTGTTTCTTGGCCCAAGCAAGTCTCTTCTTATTATTGGTGTCCTTTAGTAGTGGTTTCATTGCAGCAATTCAACCATGAAGGGCGATTCACGCAGGCTGCTCTGAACAGTTGATGTTGAGATGTGTCTGTTACTTGAACTCTGTGAAGCATTTATTTGGGCTGCAATTTCTGTGGCTGGTAACTCTAATGAACTTATCCTCTGCAGCAGAGGTAACTAACTATGGGTCTTCCTTTCCTGTGGCGGTCCTCATTAGAGCCAGTTTCATCATAGCACTTGATGGTTTTTGTGACTGCACTTGAATAAACTTTAAAAGTTCTTGAAATTTTCCAGATTTACCTACCTTCATGTCTTAAAGTAATGACGGACTGTCGTTTCTCTTTGCTTATTTGAGCTGTTCTTGACATAATATGGATTTGGTATTTTACCAAACAGTGCTATCTTCTGTATACCACCATACCTGTCACAACACAACTGATTGGCTCAAACGCATTAAGAAGGAAAGAAATTCCACAAATTATCTTTTAACAAGGCACACCTGTTAATTGAAATGCATTCCAGGTGACTACCTCATGGAGCTGGTTGAGAGAATGCCAAGAGTGTGCAAAGCTGTCATCAAGGCAAAAGGTGGCTACTTTGAAGAATCTCAAATATAAATATATTTTGTTTAACACTTTTGTGGTTACTACATGATTCCATATGTGTTATTTCATAATTTTGATGTCTTCACTATTATTATACAATGTAGAAAATTGTAAAAAAATATAGAAAAACCCTTGAATGAGTAGGTGTGTCCAAACTTTTGACTGGTACTGTATCACATGCCTGACTTCTATTTTCCTACATAAGTAAAATCTGGAATATGCCTTTACTACCATTCATTCCAATTAGCTGCTATTTCCACCTCTTTCTGGAACTTTGAGGGTTCATGACAAACCCCCTTCAGTAATTTAATAGTATTTTTATGGTTGTAATCATCCTACACACCTGTAATTAATGCATAAGGGATGTTTTAACCTGTGTCATGTGTAAGTTGTCTGCCTAGAATCTCAGTGTATTTCATTGAGCATGTGTCTGACTGGATCACAGTGGAGCATATATTCCACTTTTCATACTCTCAATCCTATCTAAGGCTTTGGGGTTAATGTTAACTTTCAGAAGTTATTGTCGCAGGTAACGGATGGAGTTGAAGGGGAAAGGAAGAGGGATGGGTGTATATGCGGCCGGCTATAATGTGAGCTGCTCTGCGAAGCCTGCAGTAAACCTGGGATAATCACAGTGTTTTAGGGCCAAGTGATAACAGCTCCTTTCTGTGTTTGTGTTGAGTGCATGTAATTGGACTCTTAGGTCCACCCCTTGAGCCTGTTTACATAGGATGTAGAGGAGAGTATCCCTCCCCCTCCTCTTCCACTACTCCAGTCCCTTCACACTCTCTCTGCTCTGTAGCTGGGCCTGTGTGTCTGGAGCCCATAGCATCACCACAACACCAGCCTATTATCAAACTACACGTACAATACACTGTCTGATGATGTACCGTTTGTCTCACACACTTGCATGTGTTGAATGAAAGAGGAAATGTATCGACTGTCACGCAGCTCTCATCTCCGTGTTTGTCGTTTTTACTATGGCCCAATAAATACAGTACACTGAGTTCTCAAAACATTAGGAACACCTTCAAATATTGAGTTCACCCCCTTTTGCCCTCAGAATAGCCTCAATTTGTCGGGGCATGGACTACAAGGTGTCGAAAGCGTTCCTACAGGGATGCTGGCCCATGTGGACTCAAGTTGGCTGGATGTCCTTGGGTGGTGGACCATTCTTGATACACACAGGAAACTGTTGAGCGTTAGTTCTTGACACACTGAAACCTGTGCGCCTGGCACCTACTGCCATACCCCATTCAAAAGCATTTCAATCTTTTGTCTTGCCCATTTACTCTCTGAATGGCACACATACACAATCCATGTCTCAATTCTCTCAAGGCTTAAAAATCTTTCTTTAAACTGTCTCCTCCCCTTCATCTACACTGATTGAAGTGGATTTAACAAGTGACATCAATAAGGGATCATAGCTTTCACCTGGATTCACCTGGTCAGTCCATGTCATGGAAAGAGCAGGTGTTTCTAATGTTTTGTACACTCAGTGTATATGTCTCATTATAGCTGGTGTTCCTTCTCTCTCTGTGTGGCAGTGGAATGTTTGTTTTTGCGTAGGAGATTCATTTAGAACTCTGTCACTGACTAGTGATCTTATCCTGAAAACATCCGATAATCTGCACCTGTGTTACATTTCTGCTTTTTCCCCCATCTACCCCAGTGGAAGCTATTTTTCACTGATGTTCTGTGAGCTAGTACAGCTCGAAATGTGTTTGTGTGTATGATGGATTGGAACCTGAAGGCATAACTAGCCCTGTACTTGGCTGGGCTTTTAAAGAGCTGTCGAGAAAGAAAGCAAGACTAGTGAGTTTTAAGAGAACGGACACACATGCTGATTAAGTTCACACACTGTATGTTTTCTTTTTCCTCTGTGAAATATTCCGAAGGCTGCACTAAAATGACTTTTACTCTAAGCTGGTCCCAATTACTCTACCTTGAAGAATGTCACTTTCTCTTTTTTGCCCTCTCCCTCCTGTAAAGTGTGGCTAGCACAAACCGTGTGACTGTGTGAGTTTGGCCTTTGGTTAGGGAGTAGCAAGCTAACACATCTGCATGTTATTGTGTTTATGCAGTGGTTCCCACCTCTGGCTCTGCCTGGTGTTCTCCTCCCCCTGTTGATTCAGCTCTAGCTCAGCCTTTTTCCTAGACGTCTGGATATGAGACGGATATGAGTCAGTTGATTGCTCTGCAATTGGAGTAAACCTGTAGGCCACATAATGGCACACAATGAGAGACTGAGGCTGGAATTAATTCACTCATAGTCAACCACAATAACATTACTCCTGTGCAGCAACATGTACAGTTTAGGTAATGGAACTACTTAGACAAGGTATACAGATTGAAAAAACACTACTCATTCTGATATACCATGAAAACATTCATACCCACTTGGTGTTATAAAGACGCCCACAATAAATACACTTTGGGAAGAATTAAGCAAAATCCTCCATAGCACATGATTAATATAATTTCCCCCCATCAGCAGTTTGCCTTAGTGTACATTTGATTCAATGTTGCCATTGCTGAGAGAGCCTCCTCTCTCCAGCCTGTCTGGTCTCTTCTCCCATCAACACAGACAGACAGCACATCTGCTGCCTCCGCAACACATGGCTGTCTCCTTCCCTCCATCCCTCCTTCCTTCCATTCATCCATCCATCCCTCCATCCATCCAGGGAAACACTCAACACTCAATTAACATTTCTCCCTGTTTCACTCCTTTCCAATGTAACATTGTTAGCCCGCTGGCACAGAACGTTATGCGCAGGAATTCCCCGTCGATGAGAAAATCAAACAATGCTTATTTACACTATGCAGGAATAAGTCATCACCCTCCGTTCATTCCCGGTGGAGGAGTTTATGACAATGAGGGATTATTTTGTTTGACCGCAATAGAAAGTAGATCCAGATGGCGGCACATGTGATGTGAGTGAGGCGGTCATGTGAAACTCAGTCAGTGGAGAGTGGAGATGGAGTGGATAGAAAGAAGTGAGTGCAGCTGTCAGTCCTGTGTTATGGCGATTCAGGACATGTGGCAGACATACATTGATGCAAGTTTCTGTGTGTCAGTCTATATGTGTTTGGATCTGGTCCTCTCATCGTTCAGACAACCTTCTATCAATAATGATAAGATCTCTCTTGCGAAAGAGATTTTATTTAAATGAGACTAACCTGTGTAAATAAAGCTAGATGAAAGATAAATTCCCTTGTCTTTCACAAACTGTGTTTGAATTGGTAGGTGTTGCTCCCAACCACTGACACAGGGTCAGCTATTTCTCATAATGGTTAAGGTTAGGACTGATATAATTTGATGTTAGAATATAGACTGTTTTTCAGTTTTCATACCCTGTCCTCTCACTGTCTAAACATGCCCTCTCTCCTTCCCTCTCCTCTCCATCTCCCAGAGGTGACAGACCAGGGCAGCAGGCGCGAGCTCAAATCCATGCCCTTCATCAGCTACCTGTCTGGGCTGCTGAAAACCCAGCTACTGACGGAGGACCTGGTGAGCGGTGTGGAGATCCGCTGTGAGGAGAAGGGCAGCTGCCCCTCGGCCTGCCACCTGTGCCATCAGGCAGGCCGCGAGCAGCCCTTGCCCATCCCCGTCCTGCTGGAGGTCAGCCGCATCGTGCCCCTTTACAGCCTGGTGCAGGACAACGTCACCAAGGAGGTGAGGGGGGACGGTGGGAGGGAGGGATGGAGGGGTGGGATGGGAGGAGGGTGGGGAACCCTATACAGTCTGGTGCAAAGGTGAACTTCACCAAATAGGTGAGGATAGAGGGAGGGAGGGACGGAGAGAGGGGGAACAGAGGAAGAGAAGGATAGTGGGAGCAGAATAGGGATGATGGGGGGAGATTCCTCTATTATCTGGTACAGAACTACATCACCAAATAGGTGAGGGAGGGAAGGAGGGAGGCAGTGGAGAGGGAAGTAGGGAGGAAGTGGAGAGAGATGGAGGGAAGGAAGTAGGCAGTGGAGAGGGAAGGAGGGAGGCATTGGAGAGGGAAATAAGAAAGGAGGGAGGTAGTGGAGAGGGAAGGAGGAAAGGAGGGAGACAGTGGAGAGGGGAGGAGGAAAGGAGGGAGGCAGTGGAGAGGGAAGGAGGAAAGGAGGGAGACAGTGGAGAGGGGAGGAGGAAAGGAGGGAGGCAGTGGAGAGGGAACTAGGTGAGGCGGGGGGAAGTGGAGAGGGAAGGGGGGAAGAAAGTAGGCAGTGGAGAGGGAAGAAGGGGGGAAGTGGAGGGAGATGGAGGGAGGGAAGTAGACAGTAGAGACGGAAGGAAGTAGGCAGTGGAGTGGGAAGGAAGGAGGCAGTGGAGAGGGAAGGGAGGAAGTGGAGAGAGATGGAGTGAATGAAGTAGGCAGTGTAGAGGGAAGGAGGAAAGGAAGTAGGCAGTGGAGAGGGAAGGAGGCAGTGGAGAAGGAAGGGAGGAAGTGGAGAGCGATGGAGTGAATGAAGTAGGCAGTGGAGAGGGAAGGAGGGAGGAAGTGGAGAGGGAAGGAGAGAAAGAAATAGGCAGTGGATAGAGATGGAGGAAAGGAGGGAGGCAGTGGAGAGAGATGGAGAAAATGAGGGAGGCAGTGGAGAGGGAAGGAAGGAGGCAGTGGATAGGAAAGTAAGGAGGCAGTGCAGAGGAAGGGAAGGAAGGATGGAGTGTGGCAGTGGAGAGGGAATGAGGAAATGAGGGAGGCAGTGGAGAGGAAAGGAGGGGGCATTGGAGAGGGAACTAGGGGAGGAGGGAGGCAGTGGAGAAGGAAGGGAGAAAGGAAGTAGGCATTGGAGTGGGAAGAAGGGATGCGGTGGAGAGGGAACTAGGGAATGAGAGAGGCAGTGGAGAGGGAAGGAGAAGGAAGTTGACAGTGGAGCGGGAAGGAGAGGGGAATGAAGGAGGCAGTAGGTAGGGAAGGAGGGAGGCAGTAGATAGGGAATAAGGGAAGGAGGGAAGCAGTGGAGTGGAAAGGGGGAAGGAAGTCGGCAGTGGAAAGGGAAGGAAGTAGACAGTGGAGAGGGAAGGAGGGAGGCAGTGGAGAGGGAAGGGGAAGGAAGTAGAGAGTGGAAAGGGAGGGGGTAGGCAGTGGAGAGGGAAGGAGGAAAGGAGCGAGACAGTGGAGAGGGAAGGAGGGAGGCAGTGGTGAGGGAGGCGGTGGAGAGGGAAGTAGCAAAGAAGGGAGGCAGTGGAGAGAGATGGAGAGAAGGAAGGAAGCAGTGGAGAGCAGAATACGCTAGTGGGAGGAGCTATAGGAGGACTGGCTCATTGTAATGTCTGAAATAAAATCAATGGAAAGGAGGGAGGCAGTGGAGAAAGAAGGAGGGAAGGAAATAGGCATTGGAGAGGGAAGGAGGGAAGGAATGAGGCAGTGGAGATGGAAGGAGGGAAGGACGGAGGCAGTGGAGAAGGAAAGAGGAAAGGAAGGAGGAAGTGGATAGGGAAGGAGAAAGGAGGGAGGGAGGCAGTGGAGAGGGAGGGAGGAGGCTAGTGGGAGGAGCTATAGGAGGACATTGTAATGTCTGAAATGGAATCAATGGAATGGTACCAAACACATCAATCACAACGTGTTTGACTCCGTTCCATTAATTCCATTCCATCCATTACATTGAGCCATCCTCCTACAGCTCCTCCCACCAGACTTCGCTGGTGGAGACGGATGGAGGGAATGAGGGAGGTAGTAGAGAGAGATGAAGGGAAGGTGAGCGGCAGAGAGGGGGCGATGGGGAGTTAAAGAGCTACGTCACCACGGAGGTGAAGGGAAAGGAGGAGGAGGAGGAGGAGGAGAGAGGGAAAGGGGGATGGTTGGGGATGGTTAGTGGAGGAGAGGTGAGATGGGGGTTTGGGGGGGGAACAGCCACGTCTAGAATGATATCATGGAATAGGTGAAACAGAGACGGAGAAAAAGGAGGGTGAAAGGGGAGAGATAGGTGGAAGTGTCAAGACAACAGTATAGTTTACTGGGTGTGAACAGAAATTAAAGCAATTTCGTAGAATATAATTATATTTCAATATAAAATAAACTGGTAAAAATAGATGTGCCATCTGGTCAAAGAGTTCATCCCAAAGTTTATTGTAACTGTACAGGAAATTAAAGGAAATGAAACATATTTTTATAGTTCCATGTCATTTCTTCACACACCCAGTCTTAATGTAGCTGCTTTGATAAGATTACAGTATACAGTATGTTAAGGACATTCTTTCAACACAGTGAACTTGAACACAATCATGTTTGGCTGTAGATGTAGTTATCAAAAATCCCCCTAGGTGGAGCAAGTGGGTTACCTTTCAAAATAAACTGGTATATCGAGAAAGGTGACATCATGGTTTTCTCTTTTGGTGGGGATAAATGTGCGTGCATGTGATTGTGTATAATTTGATGGTTTTCCTTACTCTCTGTGGAATCAACTGTATTGTCTTGTCACGACTGTGTTGTTGTTCTGAGTGACGTTTCCCCCTTGAGAGGAGCCTTTGGTTATTAAACTGGACAAAAATATAAAAGCAAATGCAACAATTTCAAAGATTGTACTGAGTTACAGTTCATATAAGCAAATGAGTCAATTTAAGAAAATAAATTTGGCCCTAATCTATGGATTTCACATGACTGGGAATACAGATATGCATATGTTGGTCACAGATACTTTAAAAAAAGCAGGGGCGTGGATCAGAAAACGAGTCAGTGACCACCATTTGCCTCATGCAGCGCGACACATCTCCTTTCCATAGTTGTCAGGCTGTTGATTGTGGCCTGTGGAATGTTGTCCCATTTCTCCTCAATGGCTGTGCAAAGTTGCTGGATAATGGCGGGAACTGTAACACTCTGTCGGACACGTCGATCCAGAGTATCCCAATCATGCTCAATGGGTGACATGTCTGGTAACCATGCAGGCCATGGAAGAACTGGGACATATTCTGCTTTCAGATCCTTGCGACATGGGGCTGTGCACTATCATGCTAAACATGAGGTGGTGTTGGCGGATGAATGGCACGACAATGGCCCTCAGGATCTCGTCATGGTATCTCTGTGAATTCATACCATAACCCCACCGCCACCATGGGGCATTCTGTTCACAACGTTGACATCAGCCAACCGCTCACCCACACGTGGTCTGCTGTTGTGAAGCCAGTTGGACATACTTCCAAATTCTCTAAAATGGCATTTGAGGTGGATTATGGTAGAGAAATAAACATTAAATTCTCTGGCAACAGCTTTGGTGGACATTCTTGCAGTCAGCATGCAAATTGCATGCTCCCTCAAAACTTGAGAAGTCTGTGGCATTATTGTCCCCAGGACAAGGTGCACCTGCGTAAAGATCATGCTGTTTAATCAGCTTATTTATATGCCACACCTGTCAGGTGGATGGATTATCTTACCAAAGGAGAAATGCTCACTAACAGGGATGTAAACAAATTTGTGCTCAAAATAAAAAGAGAATTAAGCTTTTTGTGCGTAATGAACATTTCTGGGATCTTTTATTTCAGCTCATGAAACATGGGACCAACACTTTACATGTTGCGTTTATATTTGTGTTCAGTGTAGATACACTATATATACAAATGTATGTGGACACCCCTTCATGTAATCTCCATAGACAAACATTAGCAGTAGAAGGGTCTTACTGAAGAGCTTAGTGACTTTCAACGTGGCACCTTCATAGAATGCCACCTTTCCAACAAACCAGTTCGTAAAATTTCTGTCCTGCTTGAGCTTCCCCGGTCAACTGTAAGTGTTGTTTTTGTGAAGTGGAAAGGTTTAGGAGCAACAACGGCTCATGCCGCAAAGTGGTAGGCCACACAAGCTCACAGAACGGACCGTCAGTGCTGAAACGCATAGCGTGTAAAAATCGTCTGACCCCGGTTGCAACACTCCCTAATGAGTTCCAAGCTGCCTAAGAACTGTTCGTTGGGAACTTCATGAAATGGGTTTCCATGGCCGAGCAGCTGCGCACAAGACTAAGATCACCATGCACAATGCCAAGCGTTGGCTGGAGTGGTGTAAAGCTCGCCGCCATTGGACTCTGGAGCAGTGGAAATGCTTTAACTGGAGTGATGAATCACGCTTCACCATCTGGCAGTCCGACGGACGAATCTGGATTTGACGGATGCCAGCAGAACGCTACCTGCATCAATGCATAGTGCCAACTGTAAAGTTTGGTGGAGGAGGAACAATTGTCTGGGGCTGTTTTTCATGGTTCACGCTAGGCCCCTGAATTACAGTGAAGGGAAATCTTAACGCTAAGGCATACAATGACATTCTAGACAATGTTGTGCTTCCAACTTTGTGGCAACAGTTAGGGAAAGGCCCTTTCCTGTTTCAGCATGACAATGCCCCCGTGCATAAAGCGAGATCGATACAGAAATGGTTTGTCGAGATCGGTGTGGAAGAACTTGACTGGCTTGCCCAGAGTCCTGACCTCAACCCCATTGAACACCTTTGGTATGAATTGGAACGCCGACTGCGAGCCAGAGCTAATGGCACAACATCAGTGCCCGACCTCACTATTGCTCTTGTGGCTGAATGGAAGCAAGTCCCCGCTGTAATGTTCCAACATCTTGTGGAAAGCCTTCCCATAAAAGTGGAGGCTGTTATAGCAGCAAAAGGGGACCATATTACTGCCCATAATTTTGGAATGAGATGTTCAACGAGCATGTGTGCACATGCTTTTTGTCATGTAGTGTACCTGAAGATAGTAATTTTGGGGGAATCTCAACCCTAAGGTGATTTAGCTGAGGGTCTGGGGCCGCTTGATATTTAGTTTACCACGTCATCCCTTGTCTTGTGGAGAGGGAGATGCAATTGGGAGGTCCACTGCACTGTGGTGTGTGTGCGTGTTTGTGTATATGTATTTGTGTATGACTCATCTGTTAACTGGCCTGCATTGGCTCTGGCTCAAAACTGATGAGTTCCGTGCCCTCACTCGTAGACACACACACACACAGAGACAAAGACACACACTCTGCAGAATCCAATGTTTGTCCATAAACGTCCAATTCCGAAGGTTAACTTTATTCATTAAGGTTTGGGATAGGGTTAAAACAAAACAAATATAGGCATTAATTACGAATGGTTAAGGTAAGGGTTAATGTTTGAGATAGGGTTAAAGGTTCAACACAGCTGTTTTTGTCTCAATATAAAATAATTTCCTGTTAACAATTAAGTAACTTCGTGTGATTGTTTTCAATTAAAATGGCCATAAAGAATCAAAAATTACTTCTTAGTAAAGATTAACTTCTCAAGCTAGAATTGTGTGAGGACTGTCTGGGAGTGGTCTGAGTGGGGAGGAGAAAACTGAAAATGATGTCTGTTTTTGGCAGAGAGGTTTAGAACTCTCTTTTCTATTGGTCTAGTGGCCTGTTTTGAAGACATCTCCTGACGTTCTGCTTACCTGGACGGACGTCGAATTTCACAGTAGATCTTGAGCGAACTGGCTGCACAGAGATACACACACAGAGAGAGACACACACACACAGACACATACAGCACCACCACCACCACCAACGAGACCATACCGGTCCATGCTCCCCCAATCAAGCATCTAATTACCCTGCCTGACTGACATTACAGCAGGCAGCACAGCAGCAATATCACACACACACACACACACACACACACACACACACACACACACACACACACACACACACACACACACACATGCACAACAACAAAGATCTCAGCCTGTACGTGCCACTCATAACAAGCGCCTTTCTCAGCCACAAAAAAAACAAGCACAATCAATAGCAGACAGCCCCTAGTGGGCTCTGACGATACATAACCGTGAGGAAGAGCAAAGTGTCCTCTTTTTCTCCCCCCTCTTCCCTCTGGTGTTCTGGGGACAGGTGGGAGGCAGACTGCGGTGGATCGCTGGCGAGGGATTATTAGCTTGTTATTGATGTCATCGACCCTACGGAGACAAGCCAGTGCTGCTGTTCTTGGCCGGCTCTCTCAAAGACTCCTGCTTCTATTAGCATAGCAGACACAATGGCCTGGCCATGCATCTCTACTGCACAATAGAGACAGCCCCCTAATTGAGACTGTGCCTTGTGTTTACCCCCCTCCCCCACCCCGACTTAGAAATAGATGGCCATGCAAAATGCTTTCACTAAAATGAGATGAGATTCCATCAGCACAATAAAATAAGGGAATCAGGGTTGTCTATTGTGAAGCGAAAAGGAAAGGATGTTGTCCCTACATAACTACCTGCTGCTCTCAATGCCTAGCTGCCGTCTAGCATCGGCTGCTGCTGCCCTTACTGCCTCTGACGAGGATTGTCATGTTCCTTCCGTCAATCTGCCCATTACAGAGGTAGACAGGTATTATGTTACTATCTGGAATTATCCATCTGTCTGCTTTCTCGATAAACAGACCTACAGGAAAAATGGGGTGAAGGATTAAAACAACAAGTTGTCTGTTCAGGGCCTTCTCGTGTATCAGGTTGATCCTGTTTTCATCCTGGCATTGACATGGCATTCACTGTCCCCCTCCTCACCTCAACAACTCGGTTCCAGGAAATCATTTTTGAGAAAGAAAAAGAAATAGTCACTCTCTGACTTTGTCTCCAATGCTATGATTACGACGGGGCTAGTTTAAGGATTTGACAAAGAAAAGAGGAGGAAAAAAACAATGTTCTTTGAAGCGGTTTTTCATGACATGTTATCTACAAGGTTTATCTCCCAGACGGATAATGACAGAGCCCTCTTACCACCTCTGAGGAAGTGTTGATTCAGGCCTGTTATGAATGTATGTTTCATAACCCCAGATCCTACCCCACACTGAGACTATATCGTACCTATCCTGAGCCCTAACAATAAGCAGTTAGCTATTCTCCCCCTAGAAGAACCCTCCCCTGGCCCTGTTTCAGTGACGGAGCCCAATACCTCAATGGATAAATAAATAAACTCGTGCCAGTAGAGGTTGCCAGCAGGCCTGTGTCCTGCACGGCCCTGATTGAATTATGGCAGACCTTTTGAACAAATTGGCTGTGAGGCTAATGACTCAGAACGCTGTAAATTATGCCGAGTGCCCCCCCCCCCCCCGCACCTTGGCCCCCCCACCACGACACCCACCCCCCACGTATTTTTTTGCTTTCGTAAATGCCGTGTCCTGCACGAGGTGGAGTTCAGACACAGGTTTGGATCATGCAGCCTCCTTAAATGTGTTCATCTCAGGGTTTAGGGAGAATTAATGAGTTTACAGAGGCGGCCGCTCAACTCTTGTTTTTTTGTGTGCTTTCTGCTGAATCCGAGGAGTTGGGGGTGAGTGATGGGATGAGTCTGGTGATGGTGTAATTGAATGAAAACTGTATTTGTTTGGATGTCTTCTTCAAAAATGCCCCCCGGAAACTGTTTACCCCCAAGTGCACCTAGGCTGCAGAGTTATCCAATAAGCTCTAAGCCTCTCTAAGAAAGGTTACAACAACAGACCTGGCTACTGCCACCTCTAGCTATAATTAGTCACCCCCCAAAAAAGTGTGAAGCCACCGCTTTTGACCAAATAGATTTATTTGAACACGAACAGGCTAGAAACCCACAACACAATGCCATTCAAGTTGCCATTAAGCCCGTATCAAATTAGCTTAGAGCATCCTAAGACCAGCTTGGCTCTCCTAAAACTCAATATGGGCCTGTTATAAGGGTTCCCTAGTGACCTAGCTTCCACCCCAGCCCCCATTAACCCTCCTGTGAACCACCCAATGTCCACTAGTTCCTGGAAGTCCTCCATTCGATGGAGTTCCTAGAAACTGGAGATATAGATGTTCGATCCATTTTTAACGGTATTAACCTGAGTGATCTAGAGAGGTCCTCACCACACCGCACCTCACCACTGTCAAATGCTATGCTGCTATTCTGCTCCTCGCTGACTCTCACCACCCCGTATCCTCCAATAAATCAATAGTGCGGGCCAGCTGGCTAGTGTTGTCACATATTAGCCAGAGAAAATGGACAGTAATGTGGCTGGCGTAGATTAGCCAAACAGATTAATATGCTACGAGGTCACCATGATCCCCTGCTCTTCTTGTAAGTGACGATGGCTTTCTACGTAGTGAGTCACACCAGGGTGCCACGCTGTCTGCTGGCTAGTGTGATATGAGAGGATCTGGTGGCGTGGCCCCAAGCAGGATAGGCAATACACTGCCTGGGGCCATCCGGCAGAGATATATCACACTGGTCAGAGTGGAGAAGAGTGTGTAGAATTGAATCAAATCAAATGACTGTTCATGAAAATGAGTGTGGAATAGTAGAATGGAAGTGTTAAGAGGGACAAAAGAACGCTGACTCTGAAATCTATAAGTTATTGATTTGTCATGAAGGCATTACAATAAAGTGCTACACCCTTCTGGCTATTAAAGGCCTAGTGATGTAAAAAAAAAACATGATTTTTCTGTGTTTTATATATATTTCCACACTATGAGGTTTGAGTAACACTGTGAAATTGTGAAAATTATGATTATGCCCTTTTAGTGTGAGAGCTGTTTGAAAAGGCCGCCTGAATTTTCTGCCTGTTTTGGTGGGATGGCGTTTTGGCCTTCCAAGGTGACTTCACCATTTGGTAAATTAGTTAATAGACCAATACAAAAGAGAGTTTCAAACCTCTCTGCCAATAACATCTGGTTTTTAGTTTTCCCTCCTCACTCAAATCACTCCCAGACAGTCCTAGCAGAATTCTTGCTTGAGAAATTGATATTTGCTAAAAAGCTATGTTGGTTTCTTTTTTTACCATAATTTATAATTGAAAACAATCACAGTAAGGTACTCAATTGTTAACCAGAAATGGTTTGATTTTAAGATAAAAAATGGCTGCATTGGAACTTTAAGAAAATGTGTCCTTTGTTCTACTTATGTTGTTAGCATACAATCCCACCCCCTTAAGGTGGCCTCCCTGTCTGACACAGGGCATTTTTCATGAAGTGCAAAGCAGTGGGATATCGCTTCCTCCCCACCCCACCCCCAGTAACACTTTCCACAATTTATATGGATTCATCAGTGTTCTGGGAAGAGCATAATCTACTGTTAGTCAATACAGGATAGTGTATCATCCTATCATCCATTGCCATGCAATGACTCGACTAACGGGATTGGACAGATTTTTATTTATTTTCATTTATTTATTTCACCTTCATTTAACCAGGTAGGCCAGTTGAGAACAGGTTCTCATTTACAACTGCGACCTGGCCAAGATAAAGCAAAGCAGTGCGACAAAAACAACAACACATAGTTACACATAAACAAACGTACAGTCAATAAATACAAAATAAAATAAAAATAGTCAAATCTATGTACAGTGTGAGCAAATGTAGAAGAGTAAGGAGGTAGGCAATAAATAGGCCCTAAAGGTGAAAATAATTACAATTTAGCATTAATACTGGAGTGATAGATGATGATGTGCAAGTAGAGATACTGGGGTACAAAAGAGCAAGAGGGTAAGTAATAATATGGCTATGAGGTAGTCGGGTGTGCTATATACAGATTGGTACAGGTACAGTGATCGGTAAGCTTCTCTGACAGCTGATGCTTAAAGTTAGAGAGGGCGATATAAGACCCCAGCTTCAGAGATTTTTGCAATTCGTTCCAGTCATTGGCAGCAGAGAACCAGAAGGAAAGGCAGCCAAAGGAAGTGTTCGCTTTGGGGATGAGTAGTGCAATATACTTGCTGGAACGTGTGCTACGGGTGGGTGTTGCTATGGTGACCAGTGAGCTGAGATAAGGTGGGGCTTTACCTAGCAAAGATTTATAGATGACTTGAGCCAGTGGGTTTGGCGATGGATATGTAGTGAGGGCCAGCCAACGAGAGCATACAGTTCGCAGTGGTGGGTAGTATATGGGGCTTTGGTGATAAAACGCACGGCACTGTGATATACTACATCCAGTTTGCTGAATTAGAGTGTTGGGGGCTATTTTGTAAATGACATCGCCGAAGTCAAGGATCGGTAGGATAGTCAGTTTTACGAGGGTATGTTTGGCGGCATGAGTGAAGGAGGCTTTGTTGCGAAATAGGAAGCCGATTCTAGATTTAATTTTGGATTGTTGCAGGGGGTGCTGAGATGTTGGTCAGGGTAGGGGTAGCCAAGTGTAAAGCATGGCCAGCCGTGGAAAAATGCTTATTAAAATGGTGGTGACAGTGTTTCCTATCCTCAGTGCAGGAGGCAGCTAGGAGGAGTTGCTCTTATTCTCCATGGACTTTACAGTGTCCCAATTTTGGGGGGGAATTAGTGCTACAGGAAGCATATTTCTGTTTGAAAAAGCTAGCCTTAGCTTTCCTAACTGACTGAGTGTATTTGTTCCTGACTTCCCTGAAAAGTTGCATATCACGGGAGCTATTCGATGCTAATGCAGAATGCTACAGGACGTTTTTCTGGGGTGAACCAAAGGCTGCATATGTTCTTAGTTCTTTTGAATGGGGCATGCTTATTTAAGATGGAGAGGAAAGCACTTTTGAAGAGCAACCAGGCATCCTCTACTGATGGGATGAGGTCAATATCCTTCCAGGATACCCGGGCCAGGTCGATTAGAAAGGCCTGCTCGCTGAAGTGTTTAGGGAGCATTTGACAGTGATGAGGGGTGGTCGTTTGACTGCGGAACCAGTATGCACACAGGCAATGAGGCAGTGATCGCGGAGATCCTGGTTGAAGACCACAGAGGTGTATTTAGAGGGCAGGATGGTCAGGATGATATCTAAAAGGGTGCCCATGGTTACGGATTTGGGGTTGTACCTGGTAGGTTTCTTGATGATTTGTGTGAGATTGAGGGCATCTTGCTTAGATTGTTGGACGGCCAGGGTGTTAAGCATGTCCAAGTTTAGGTCACCTAACAGTACGAACTCTGAAGATAGATGGGGGGCGATCAATTCACATATGGTGTTCAGGGCACAACTGGGGGCCGAGGGGGGTCTATAACAAGCGGCAATGGTGAGAGACTTGTTTCTGGATAGGTGGATTTTTAAAAGTAAAAGCTCAAACTGTTTGGGCACAGACCTGGATAGTATGACAGAACTCTGCAGGCTATATCTGCGGTAGATTGCAACTTCGCCCACTTTGGCAGATCTATCTTGTTGGAAACTGTTATAGCTAGGGATGGAAATTTCAGGACTTTTGGTGGCCTTCCTAAGCCAGGATTCAGACATGGCTAGGACATCCGGGTTGGCGGAGTGTGCATAAATGTGAATAAAACAAACTTATGGAGGAGGCATCTAATGTTAACATGCATGAAACCAAGGCTTTTACGGTTACATAAGTCAACAAATGAGAGCATCTGGGGAATGGGAGTGATGCTGGGGGCTGCAGGGCCTGGGTTAACCTCTACATCACCAGAGGAACAAAGGAGGAGTAGGATAAGAGTACGGCTAAAGGCTAAAAGAACTGGTCGTCTAGTGCGCTCGGAACAGAGAGTAAAAGGAGCAGGTTTCTGGGCGCAGAAGAATAGATTCAAGGCATAATGTACAGACAAGGGTATGGTAGGATGTGAGTACAGTGGAGGTAAGCCTAGGCATTGAGTGACGATAAGAGATGTTTTGTATCTAGAGGCACCATTTAAGCCAGGTGCGGTCACCGCATGTGTGGGGGGGTGGAACATAAGGGCTAGCTAAGGTATATTGAGCAGGGCTGGAGGCTCTACAGTGAAATAAGACAAAAAGTACTGACCAAAACAGCAATAGAGTAGGTATATTGACGTTAGGGAGAGGCATGTGTAGCCGAGTGATCATAGGGTCCAGTGAGTAGCTAGGCGAGCTGTAGGCATGGCGATTCAGACAGCTAGCAGGCCGGGGCTAGCAGCAGGCTAGCAGATGGGCCTCAGGGGAACGTCGCAACGGGAGAGTATGTTGAAACCCCCTTGGATGGTTACGTCGGCAGACCAGTCGTGATGGATCGGCGGGGCTCCGTGTCGGCAGCAAAGGGTCCAGGCCAATTGGCAGAAGAGGTGTTGAAGCACAGGAATTATCTGATGGAAATCTTTGGCTAGCTGGGAGAAGGGCCTAGCTTGAGGTTAGCTCCAGGCTAACTGGTGCTTGCTTCAGGACAGAAACCCCCTCGGACGGTTACGTTGGTAGACCAGTCGTGATGGATAGGTGGAGCTCCGTGTCGGCAGCAAAGGGTCCAGGCCAATTGGCAAAAGAGGTAATCGAAGCCCAGGGATTGCTTGATGGAATCTCTTTGGCTAGCCGGGAGATGGGCCTAGTTCGAGGCTAGCTCCAGGCTAGCTGGTGCTTGCTTCGAGACAGAGACGTTATACAGGAGTAGCCACTCAGATGATCCAGAGTAAAGGTTCAGAGCTTGCGGTAGGAATCCGGAGATGTGATAGAGAAAAGCAGTCCGATATTGGGTGAGGCGGGTTGCAGGAGAGTATATTCAGTCCGTAGATGGAAAATTAGATTTTTTTTAAAAGAACACAAATATATACAAAATATATACGAAGAGAAATTATATATACAAGGGACGGGAAAAAACAATCAAAACAGACATCCCCACTGCTACGCCATCTTGGATATAACAGGATGCAGTTCTGCCCCGTGTTTTAGCTGCATGCAGAATTGTGCCAGGTGATGTGGAGGGATTTTCCTGTGTCACATATTTTGTTATATTCTAAACATGCTTGACTTATTAACACTTCCCATGTATCCCTAAAAGTCTCCTGTCTGTTCTGTTGTTGTTTTTTGGTTGGTGTTACCTCAGTTGAGACTGGATTGCATTACTCTTTGAAACGTTAACACAGGGCCGTAATCGGTTTGTCTATGTTTCAGTTGGGAGTGCAGCTGTGCAGTCAAGCAAGGCCGGCCAGAGCTGGGGTCTCCGCCCAGCCTCCCACAGCATTTGAGATAATTTCTCATGTTTGTCTATGAATCTGCATGCATGTGCTTCCCAAAGGCTTCCTGTTGTGTTTGCTGACGGCCTGGTTCCCATTGACTGAGGTGCGGACTGTAGAGGAGTTAATTCTCCCTCTCTCTCTCCCTCTCTCTCTCTCTCTCTCTCGCACTCTCTCTCTCTCTCTCTCTCTCAGCCAACAATCAGCCACATGGTTGGCATGGGATCTCATTATCTCAAGAAATGCAATCACTTTCATCCCCATTTAATTTCTCTAACCTTGTCTGTCACTCTCAGGAAAGTCATTATATGGTTGCTGTGGATGGCAGTGTTGGCTAGGGCCGAGTGCGCTCCCCCCTAATATGGGTTTATTCTGCTGGCTCATTTAGAGGGGGTTGTGTTGGAGAGTAAATAGGGGGAAAGACCTGACTGACTAACGGCTGGAGGCCTGTTGATCCTATCGGCTCGCTAGAGGCAACCCAGCCTATCTCCCTTACATTACACTAAAAGAATACACACTGTCTTCTCCTTTCTCAGTTTTTCTCTGGCTCTGTTTTTTAAATTCCGTTTCCTCTCCTTTTCTTTCTTTCGCTGTGCTTCAGTCATTCTTTTTTCCTCTCTCTTTATCTCTTGCTGCACAGTCTGTCTTGCCGCTGCACTGTCCAGAGCTGGATCCACAGCACTAAGTGAGTGAGGCTGGGGAACTCAGTTTCCATGAGCTTTTAGAGCTAACGATGCTACCGTAGTTTCATGGGATGCCAACATCGGCTTCTGGAGGCATTCCATTCTCAGTGTCTGCCTCTATATGGCCTGACCTGGTTTCATCTCGATATCCATATCAAATACTGACATTCACATCACAAATCATCTTTGGCGCTTCTCCAGTGAAAGAGAATGACCACATCTGCTTGTGTGTATGTAGGTTGTTCTTAAATTGCGATGGCATTTGGCCGTGACATTTTGGGGGAAAATATGTTAATTTATCTATAATTATTTATTTGGTTAAGTTTATTTGGGTACATCTTCCCATTCTAAATCAACTAATATGGCAACTTTTGACTTAAAATTATTTTAACCATTCTCAAAAAATGTATTTGTCACATGCTTCGTAAACAACAGGTATGGACTAACACTGAAATGCTTACTTATGGGCCCTTCCCAACAATGCAGGGAGAAAAGTAAAGCACGTAATAATAAAAGTAGTAATAGATACACAATGAGTAATGATAACTTATATATACAAGGGGTACCAGTACCAAGTCAATGTGCAGGGGTACGAGGTAATTGAGGTAGATATGTGCATATAGAGTTGAAGTCGGAAGTTTACATACACTTAGATTGGTGTCATTAAAACTAGTTTTTCAAACACTCCACAAATTTCTTGTTAACAAACTATAGTTTTGGCAAGTCGGTTAGGACATCTACTTTGTGCATGACTCAAGTAATGTTTCCAACAATTGTTTACAGACAGATTATTTCACTTATAATTCACTGTATCACAATTCCAGTGGGTCTGAAGTTTACATACACTAAGTTGACTGTGCCTTTAAACAGCTTGGAAAATTCCAGAAAATGATGTCATGGCTTTAGAAGCTTCTGATAGGCTAATTGACATAATTTGAGTCAATTGGAGGTGTGCCTGTGGATGTATTTTATGGCCTACCTTCAAACTCAGTGCCTCTTTGCTTGACATCATGGGAAAATCAAAAGAAATCAGCCAAGACCTTAGAATTGTTTAGGGAGAACTCCACAAGTCTGGTTCATCCTTGGGAGCAATTTCCAAACGCCTGAAGATACCACGTTCATCTGTACAAACAATAGTACGCAAGTATAAACACCATGGGACCACGCAGCCGTCATACCGCTCAGGAAGGAGACACGTTCTGTCTCCTAGAGATGAACGTACTTTGGTGCAAAAAGTGAAAATCAATCCCAGAACAACAGCAAAGGACCTTGTGAAGATGCTGGAGGAAACACGTACCAAAGTATCTATATCCACAGTAAATCAAGTCCTATATCGACATGAACTGTTTGGCCATAATGACCATGTTTGGAGGAAAAAGGGGGATGCTTGCAAGCCAAAGAACACCATCCCAACCGTGAAGCATGGGGGTGGCAGCATCATGTTGTGGGGGTGCTTTGCTGCAGGAGGGACTGGTGCACTTCACAAAATAGATGGCATCATGAGGAAGGGGAATTATGTGCATATATTGAAGCAACATCTAAAGACATCAGTCAGGAAGTTAAAGCTTGGTTGCAAATGGGTCTTCCAAATGGACAATGGCATACTTCCAAAGTTGTGGCAAAATGGCTTAAGGACAACAAAGTCAAGGTATTGGAGTGGCCATCACAAAGCCCTGACCTCAATCCTATAGAAAATGTGTGGGCAGACCTGAAAAAGCGTGTGCGAGCAAGGAGGCCTACAAACCTGATTCAGTTACACCAACTCTGTCAGGAGGAATGGGCCAAAATTCACCCAACTTATTGTGGGAAGCTTGTGGAAGGCTAGCCGAAACGTTTGACCCAAGTTAAACACTTTAAAGGCAATGCTACCAAATACTAATTTAGTGTATGTAAACTTCTGACCCCCTGGGAATGTGATGAAAGAAATAAAAGCTGAAATAATTCTGTTTACTATTATTCTGACATTTCACATTCAGAGAATTTTTACTAGGATTAAATTATGAAAAACTGAGTTTAAATGTATTTGGCTAAGGTGTTTGCAAACCTCCGACTTTAACTGTAACTAGGAATAAAGGGGCAGATAGTAAACAGAAGCAGCAGCGTATGTGATGAGTGAAAGAGGTTTGTGCAAAAAGGGTCAATGCAGTTAGTCCGGGTAGTATTTTGGTTAACTATTTAACAAACTATTTAGCACTCTTATGGCTTGAGGGTAGAAGCTGTTCAGGGTCCTGTTGGTTCCAGACTTGGTGCACCTGTACTGCTTGCCGTGCGTTAGCGCAGTTAGTCTGTTCTCTCTGCTATCTACATTGTGTCCCGCCACCCACCACCCCCACTATTTTACGCTACTGCTACTCTCTGTCCATCATATATGCATAGTCACTTTAACCATATCTACGTGTACATACTACCTCAATCAGCCTGACTAACCGGTGTCTGTATGTAGCCTCGCTACTGTATATAGCCTCGCTACTGTTATTTTTCACTGTCTTTTTACTGTTGTTTTTATTTCTTTACTTACCTATTGTTCACCTAATAACTTTTTTGCACTATTGGTTAGAGCCTGTAAGTAAGCATTTCACTCACAAGGTCTACACCTGTTGTATTCGGCACACGTGACAAATAAACTTTCATTTGATTTGATTTGACTTGGGTGGCTGGAGTCTTTGACAATTTTTAGGGCCTTCCTCTGACACCGCCTGGTATAGAGACCCTGAATGGCAGGGAGTTCTGCCCGAGTTATGTACTGGGCTGTACACACTACTCTCTGTTGCACCTTACGGTCAGATGCCAAGCACTTAAAACCACGCGTTGATGCAGCCAGTCAAGATGTTCTAAATGGTGCAGCTGTAGAACTTTTTGAGCATTTGAGGTCCATGCCAAATACTTTCAGCGTCCGGAGTGGGAAGAGGCATTGTCGTGCCCTCTTCACAACTGTGTTGTTGTGTTTGGACCATGATCCTTAGTGATGTGGACACGCTCAGCCCTCCGTTTACTGTAGTCCATGATCAGCTCCTTCGTCTTGCTGATGTTGTTGTCCTGGCACCACACTGCCAGGTCTCTGACCTCTTCCCTATAGGCTGTCTCATTGTCGTCGGTGATCAAGCCTTCCACCGTCGTCAGCAAACGTAATGAAGGTGTTGGAGTCATGCACGGCCAAACAGTCGTGTTTAAACAGAGAGTACAGGAAGGGACTAAGCACGCACCCCTGAGAGGCACCTGTGTTGAGGGTCAGCATGGCGGATATGTTGTTGCCTCACCTCACCACCTGGGGCGTCCCGTCAGGAAGTCCAGGATCCAGTTGCAGAGGTAGGTATTCGGTCCCAGGGTCCTTAGCTTAATGATGAACTTGGAGGGCACTATGGTGTTGAACGCTGAGCTGTAGTCAATGAACACCATTCTCACCTAGGTGTTCCTTTTGTCCAGTGGGAAAGGGCAGTGTGTAGTGCAATAGAAATTGCGTCATCTGTGAATCTGTTGGGGGGGGGGGGGGTTATGCAAATTTGAGTGGGTCCAGGGTGGGCTGATGGTTTTGATGTGAGCCATGAACAGCCTTTCAAAGCATTTCATGGCTACAGATGTGAGTGCTACGGGGCGATAGTCATTAGATAGATTACCTTGGTGGTCTTGGGCACAGGAGCTATGGTGGTCTGCTTGAAACATGTAGGTATTACAGACTGGGTCAGGGAGAGGTTGCATAATACATCTAATTAGCATAATAAAACATCCCCATCACAATTCATCAGTTTAAGCTAGATATCTTTTTTTGTTGCATTGGCTGCGTCTCAATCAACCGCTTCCGCCTACGTCGCCCTTCCGCGTCTGTGGTGAAAGGTGGCAGAGATAGAGCGGTGTTTGCCTGACCATGAGACATCTTCATGAGACGGTCTTCACACGAAAATGTCTGGTTTGGCCTGCAAAAAAAGCATGGTTTGGTCTACAAAAATATCATGACCCTTCTATGGAAAGATGAGACTCACACGAACACGATGCTCTATGACCCCCCACAAGCATCACGGGACTCGTCTGAAGTGCCAACTTCTGTATGTAGCATCCGAACAGTTTTGGCTAAATGCTGAAATGGAAAGGCGAGTCTCTCACGAACACGTACATGTTGGTTATTTTGCTCAAGGATGTCCACAAGCCTCACAAGACTGCTCTGAAGGTAGCCGGGGTACCAGATCAAAAAATGAATGGAAGTATATATGAAAGCGGCAGCTCTAGCCTTTAGCTCAGTGCGGGTGTTGCCTGTAATCCATGGCTTCTGATTGAGATATGTATGTATGGTCACTGTGAGGACCATACACAGCACATGTACAGATACTATGTGAGAGCGAAATCTTGCATCTCGCTCATCTCAATATCTGCGGTGCTGCTCTAAATAGTTTTGTTAACTTTCTAGTGTTCAATAATAGATAGATATTCGATCAACCAATCAGCCGTCTGCTCGCCTTTATATGTTTAATGACCGTTGTACGCCCACACCATTTTCTTGTTTGGGTACACCCACACCATTCCAAAACAGAAAAGCTGCTTTTTAACTATATTTATTTTGGAAGGAAAACTATTTCACTCATTTTATAGAAATCTGGACAGTTACTTTAAGGTGAAGTTTTGCAGTTTGCCTTATGTTTTATTATTGATAAACAGTTCAAAACAAACAAACACATGTATGATGTGTATCTGTCATTTTAAAGTGTTTTTCATTGTTGCAAAGTCGAGTAATGCTAATGCCACTGCAATTCAAGAATGACCTGTGTGTCTGCGTGTGTGTGTGTGAGTCCTTTTTTGTGTGCGTGTGTGCATGTCAATGCTTGCATGTGTGCGTGTATGTTTCTTTGTTTGTGGTGGTGTGTTGATAGGGTGGTTGAGGTTAGGGGAATACAGAAGACATCGGAGAATCACTCTCCTCTGGATGACTGACTAAGTGTTATGGCTTATTGGGAGGCTTCCTTTGGCTTTGTTGGCTTTATGATTGGACGGGCCTGTTGCTCAGCGTTAATGTTTCCGGATGTTCTCCGGTGTGTCTGTGCCGTGCGTCTCTTAGCCGTCCGTGCAGAGCGGCACTGCCAACCAATTACCGTACATAAATAACTAAGTGCTCCATTGATTGGCCGGTGTGACGGGGAGCCAAAGTGCCTGCGAACTCCCCTGAACTCTGCTTTAGACATGCCAGTGGCTTGGCACAGCACTGACGTCACCTTATTTTATTGACATTTGGTTGGCCTTCAGGGATGATCATGATGGTGCCCTTTATTTTGTTGATGAAACAGCACAATTTAGTTGGAGATGGAAAGAGTTGGAGTGATACACGATCATGATCTTGGCGATGTTTCGGTTTATTGAGATTGAGGAAATGCACTGTTTTGGCCTTTTGGCCCTTACCTTGGTAGAAACTTGAAAACTTTGGAGACAGAAACGTACGACATTCTCTCTCTGTCTCTCTCACTTTCTTTTTTTTCTTCTCTCTCACACACACACACACACACACACACACACACACACACACACACACACACACACACACACACACACACACACACACACACACACACACACACACACACACACACACACACACACACACACACACACACACACACACACACACACACACTGACCTTTGTGTCACCATTCCCAATTACCACAAGACAGGAACATGTCAGTTACATCGCCAAGCTTACTCACTCGTGTATCATCAGATCATCACCGCCCGACTCTTCCTGTTGTGGAGGTAAGAAACTTGAGCCCCCCGTGTGTGACTGTGACGATGCCGGGGGGTACGTCGGTAGGGGGGAGAAGAGGGAAACGTAGAGGTGTAGGAACAGACATCCTGGAGCCTGGATGACTCAGAGTGTCACAGAAGGGCAACGTACAGAAAATAATTGCAATTTTCTCACCTGTTACCTTTCGTAGGCGTTCAAGAGCGCCACCATGAGCTCATACTGGTGCACAGGCAAGGGCGATGTCATCGACAACTGGTGTCGCTGTGACCTGAGTGCCTTCAGTAAAGACGGCCTTCCCAACTGCAGTCCCCTGAGGAAGCCTGTGTAAGTCAGAGCCTACCTCATATCTATCCAACCCTAGGGAGAACTGTTGGAGGTCTGAGACTAACCTTTAATTGTGTCAGTTGTTCCCAACACCCCCGGTGCTCACTCCCATGAAAGAACATTGTGTCTTGTTCTCTTACCCCAGCTTTGTTGTGAGTCATCATACACCCCAGCTATTGTAACCCTCAGAACTTTTGGAGAGGCACAGAATAGACAATGGCTCTCCAGTGGATTTCCACATTAAATTTAATGGACCTACTTGCTTGTTTGATTTGTCGAATGGATACATTGAGGATTCCAACTTGCTCTCCATATCTGGTCTAAACATTTTATTAACAGACTCTTAGGGCTGGTTTCCCCAACACAGAGTAAGCCTGGTCCTGGACTAAAAAACTATTTCAACTGATTCTTTATTGAACACGCTTTTTAGTCCAGGTGTAAGCTTAATGTGCCCAGGAAACTAGTCCCCAGTGTCAGTTGACTTCTCATATTGTTATTGTATTAAAGTGAACCACCTTTCCTCCCCCCCCTCTCTCTCTCTCTCTCTCTCTCTCTCTCTCTCTCTCTCTCTCTCTCTCTCTCTCTCTCTCTCTGTCTCTGTCTCTGTCTCTCTGTCTCTCTGTCTCTCTGTCTCTCTGTCTCTCTGTCGCTCTGTCTCAGGCTTAGACTGGCCCCTCACCTGGAACCCTCCAGCACCATGGTGGCCCTGGAGTGGTTGGATGTGGAGCCACTGATTGGCTACAAGGTCTCCGATTACATCATCCAGCACAAGCGGGTGGAGGACCCCTCAGAGGCAGAGATCTACACAGGTAGGTAGGCCGCTGGTGGCTACATGAATTACACATGATAAACATTATCAACTTATGGTTCCAACAACCTTACAGTATATTTCACTTTGGTCCCACCGACATCAGTTATTGACAGTTGTTTATCCTTTAAGAAAGCCGTAGGGACACTAATGAGTTGATTTACCAGTGACCTGACACATTATCTAACTTGTTGCTCTGCTGATCTGTGGAGGCCTGCCCTTTGTTATTTTCTCACAGACAAGGTTAGACACTCAGTGGGTGAAACCGGAGGGAAGAACGGATGGATTAGACGAGAGCCATAATTGCCACTGACCCTTAAGTCTGGGGGAGTGAGTCAGAGCTTTGGGTGGTAGGGATTTAATAAAGGAGAAGAGATGAGGTACGGCGGTGGAAGTCGGCTTTAGTCATCGGCCACGCGTGTGGCAGGAATAGGGCAATTGGCGTGTGTGACTCATTTCAGTGTCCGAGCAGTCCAGGATACAGATGAGAACACAATTTCTTTCTCTCAATTTCTCTTGATTCTACGGTATGTCTCTTTCACTCCCTCTGTTGCTATCTCTCTCTCTCTCTCTCTCTTTCTAACTCTTACTCAACTTCCTCCAGAAAGCAGAGAAAGTTGGACTGACATTGACTTGTCTGTAGTAAAAAAAAACATACTTTTATTGCTTTAATGTGTGTGTGGATTCCCTGAAACACATGTGGCGGTAACAACAAAGGATTTCAGTGATGGGCGAGTCTTCAATTCCCAGCTATCATCTTAGTGTGTGTAATCAAGGGGAGAGAAGCATTGGCATGGCATCTCTCAGGTTCTCTCTATTGGAAACATCCTCTGGATCATCTATCATAAACCATAAAAACACCCGTCTGAGTGGCTCCCAGTTTTACAGGAGAGATGGAATCAAACCCTCTATTGTTCTCCAAACTGGGTGGATCAGCCGTGCTGATACACAGTTGGACATGGTCGAAGATGGGGGATTTATGGAATAATGGGGACATATACTCTCCAAGACTTTGGAAAAGTAGTGATACCCTAACCTGAATAGTGGATAGACAACAAGTGTCAGCGAGTTCAGATGCTGCGACAGCAACCAGGACTAGTGTGTTTTTTTTTGTCTCTATACCCACCTTGCATTGAAGTCCTTTCTAGGGGCATAAAACGTGTAGTAGTTTTATTTTACTTTATAAACAGAACTGGGATAGATATGAACGGCAGGTATTGAACTTCAGCCCCAGTCCCTGATCACCTGCAGGCTTTCAACCACAGATGAGACTTCCACAGAGAAGCACTGCACGATCAAAAGCAGACCGCTCTGATCTGGGCCACACACCAGCTTTCATACACCTGCCAAGTCATTGAGTGCTCTTCAAAACTGGAGTCAGTTTAATACCTCATATATCTGAAGTTTTGTAACAGGTATGAGACCTTCGAGTAGTTAAATCCATTGGACACTAAATGTCTTTTCCATTAAAAAAAGATACCTACATCGGCAAAAAATGTAAGTCTAGGGGCTTCAGGCTGTATCGTGTTGGTCAGCTGAAGCACATCTACTTCAAGTTGTTTTATACAGATGATATCAGCTAGCCTATGTCAAAAGGATTTGTTGGGCTTGGAAAGACTTCCCTATATTTGGAGTTATTGAGACAGGATTGGATGGATTCCACCTTGGGTTAAAAACTCAGAAAGACAATGATATTCTAGTCTTCACCTGACCCGCACCTTGGGAGTTTTGAGGGTTTTAGGACGTGTGTACATTGTCCTCAGTATAACCTTCTACATGACATTTACTCCTGTGACTTCAACTGTACTACTCCCTTCTATCTGGATTATCTTGTTCTTTGGGAGGCTTAGTGAGATCAAGCTGTTGCACCACCGCCAAACCATCAGCACCTAGTTCCCTTTTCAATCCTCAAATCTGTCTTCAGATCCCTGGCAGACCATCAGTCACCCTTGGGTCTCCACAGGTAAGGGCACGAGGCCCAGGATCAGAGCCTGAAGAAGAGCCTCAGAGCCCAATATCCTTCTATGCCTCTAAGCACCCAAATCCACCTTCCTCTCTTATTGTTTACCTCTTCTCTTAGAGATGGTTGTCACCCCCCTGTCCTTTATTAGACAAACATCATTTATTCTCCCTCTTCTATTCATTTTTGAATGGCAGGTAGTGCCATGACCTATTGGCTTTGTTCAAGTAAAAGCAGCAGTGATTTTTTACATTTATTTTTTATTTCACCTTTATTTAACCAGGTAGGCTAGTTAACCTGTCTAGGATCAGCGTGCCGCTAGCGGCACCCCCCCCCCCCCCCCACTGAAAAACCAGTGCCGCGAAATTCAAAAAAAATATTTTTTTAAAATATTTAACTTTCACACATTAAAGTCCAATACAGCTAATGAAAGACACAGATCTTGTGAATCCAGTCAACATGTCCGATTTTTAAAATGTTTTACAGGGAAGACACAATATGTAAAGATGTACATCTATTACCTAAAAACACATTAGCATAATCCACCATCTTTTATTTGTCCACCAACACCAGTAGCCATCACCAATTCGGCTAAACTAAGATATTTATAGCCCCTAACCAACAAAAAAACTCATCAGATGACAGTCTGATAACATATTTATGGTATGGGATAGGTTTTGTTAGAAAAAAGTGCATATTTCAGGTAGATGGCATAGGTTACAATTGCACCCACCGTCACAAATGGAATAGAAAAACTACTTAGAGCAACGTGTTTACCTACTTACTAATCATCAAACATTTCGTAAAAATACACAGCATACACGAATCGAAAGACACAGATCCTGTGAATACAGACAATATTTCAGATTTTCTAAGTGTCTTACAGCGAAAACACAATAAATCGTTATATTAGCATAGCACATAGCAGCCCAGCATTGATTCTAGCCAAAGTGAGCGATAACGTCAACATCGCCAAAAATATATAAATTTTTTCACTAACCTTCTCAGAATTCTTCAGATGACACTCCTGTAACATCATATTACACAATCCATATAGAGTTTGATCGAAAACGTTTATATTTAGCCACCAAAATCATGGTTAGACAATGTGAAATGTAGACAAGCTGGTCAGAAAATGTCCTTGCTCCACTTAGACAGTGATCTACTCTTATACATAAATACTCATAAACGTGACTAAAAAATATAGGGTGGACAGGGATTGATAGACAATTTAATTCTTAATACAATTGCGGAATTACATTTTTTAATTTATCCTTACTTTTCAATACAGTTTGCGCCAAGCGAAGCTACGTCAAAAAACATGGCGTCCTAAGCCACTAAAATGTTTCGACAGAAACACGATTTATCATAATAAAAATGTCCTACTATGAGCTGTTCTTCCATCAGTATCTTGGGCAAAGGATCCTTTCTTGGGAGTAATCGTCTTTTGGTGGAAAGCTGTCCTCTTGCCATGTGGAAATGCCAACTGCGTTCGGGATGAACTGAAAAGCGTGCCCAGCTATTCACATCGTTTCAAAAATAAATGTCCCAAAATCGCACTAAACGGATATAAATTGCTATAAAACGCTTTAAATTAACTACCTTATGATGTTTTTAACTCCTATAACGAGTGAAAAGATGACCGGAGAAATATAACAGGCTAAACTAACGCTTGGAACAGGAGCGGGTCGGTGTCTTCCACGCGCGTTACGCACCAAGAAAAGACTTGCTAGCTACAGGGTTTTTTCATTTGTAGTGCCTGTGAACGCGCAATCGACCCCATTGGAATCGTCATCACATAAAGGCATCCAGGGGAAGACGTAAGAAGTGTCCGTATAGTCATAGCAATAACAGTGCCCTTTTAACCTGTCTAGGATCAGCGTGGCGCTAGCGGCACACCCCCCCCCCCCCCACTGAAAAACCAGTGCCGCGAAATTCAAAAAAAATATTTTTTTAAAATATTTAACTTTCACACATTAAAGTCCAATACAGCTAATGAAAGACACAGATCTTATGAATCCAGTCAACATTTCCGATTTTTAAAATGTTTTACAGGGAAGACACAATATGTAAAGATGTACATCTATTACCTAAAAACACATTAGCATATTCCACCATCTTTTATTTGTCCACCAACACCAGTAGCCATCACCAATTCGGCTAAACTAAGATATTTATAGCCCCTAACCAACAAAAAAACTCATTAGATGACAGTCTGATAACATATTTATGGTATGGGATAGGTTTTGTTAGAAAAAAGTGCATATTTCAGGTATATGGCATAGTTTACAATTGCACCCACCATCACAAATGGACTAGAATAATTACAATGAGCAACGTGTTTACCTAACTACTAATCATCAAACATTTCGTAAAAATACACAGCATACACGAATCGAAAGACACAGATCCTGTGAATACAGACAATATTTCAGATTTTCTAAGTGTCTTACAGCGAAAACACAATAAATCGTTATATTAGCTTAGCACATAGCAATTAGCAGCCCAGCATTGATTCTAGCCAAAGTGAGCGATAAAAGTCAACATCGCCAAAAGATATTAATTTTTTCACTAACCTTCTCAGAATTCTTCCGATGACACTCCTGTAACATCACATTACAACATGCATATACAGTTTGATCGAAAATGTTTATATTTAGCCACCAAAATCATGGTTAGACAATGTGAAATGTAACTCAGCTGGTCAGAATTTGTCCTTGCGCCACTTAGACAGTGATCTACTCTTATACATAAATACTCATAAACGTGACTAAAAAATATAGGGTGGACAGGGATTGATAGACAATTTAATTCTTAATACAATTGCGTTATTACATTTTTTAATTTATCCTTACTTTTCAATACAGTTTGCGCCAAGCGAAGCTACGTCAAAAAACATGGCGTCCTAAGCCACTAAAATGTTTCGACAGAAACACGATTTATCATAATAAAAATGTCCTACCTTGAGCTGTTCTTCCATCAGTATCTTGGGCAAAGGATCCTTTCTTGGGAGAAATCGTCTTTTGGTGGAAAGCTGTCCTCTTGCCATGTGGAAATGTCAACTACGTTCGGGATGAACTGAAAAGCGTTCCCAACTTTTCACATCGTTGCAAAAATAAATGTCCCAAAATCGCACTAAACGGATATAAATTGCTATAAAACGCTTTAAATTAACTACTTTGTGATGTTTGTAACTCCTATAACGAGTGAAAAGATGACCGGAGAAATATAACAGGCTAAACTAATGCTTGGAACAGGAGAGGGTCGGTGTCTTCCACGCGCGTTACGCAGCAAGAAAAGACTTGCTAGCTAAAGGTTTTTTTCATTTGTAGTGCCTGTGAACGAGCAATCGAGCCCGTTGGAATCGTCATCACGTAAAGGCATCCAGGGGAAGACGTAAGAAGTGTCCGTATAGTCATAGCAACGACAGTGCCCGTTTAAATGACTTCAGAAAAGTGGCCAACGTTTCTCAAATCTGACTCCATGTCAGGGAAATTGCTGTAGAATGGGCTCTGTTCCACTTAGAGACAAAATTTCAACTCCTATAGAAACTATAGACTGTTTTCTATCCAATAATAATAATAATATGCATATTGTACGATCAAGGATTTTGTGGGAAGCCGTTTAAAAAATTAGCCACATTAGCATAAATAGTCTAAACAGCGCCCCCATCCCCAACAGGTTAACTGACTTCAGAACAGTGGCCAACATTTCTGAAATCTGACTCCATGTCAGGGAAATTGCTGTAGAATGGGCTCTGTTCCACTTAGAGACAAAATTTCAACTCCTATAGAAACTATAGACTGTTTTCTATCCAATAATAATAATAATATGCATATTGTACGATCAAGGATTTTGTGGGAAGCCGTTTCAAAAATTACCCAATTAGCATAAATAGTCTCAACAGCGCCCCCATCCTCAACAGGTTAAGAACAAGTTCTCAATTGCAACTGCGACCTCGCCAAGATAAAGCATAGCAATTCGACACATACAACACCACAGAGTTACACATGGAATAAATAAAACATACAGTCAATAATACAGTGGAAAAAAAGAACAACAAGTCTATATACAGTGAGTGCAAATGAGGTAAGATAAAGGAGTTAAGGCAATAAATATGCCAATTAAACACTGGAATGGTAGATGTGCAGAAGATGCATGTGCAAGTAGAGATACTGGGGTGCAAAGGAGCAAGATAAATAAATAAATACAGTATGGGGATGAGGTAGATAGATGGGCTGTTTACAGATGAGCTATGTACAGTGATCTGTGAGCTGCTCTGACAGCTGGTGCTTAAAGCTAGTGAGGGAGATATGAGTCTCCAGCTTCAGTGATTTTTGCAGTTTGTTCCAGTCATTGGCAGCCGAGAACTGTAAGGAAAGACGACCAAAGGAGGAATTGGCTTTGGGGGTGACCAGTGAGATATACCTGCTGGAGCGCGGGCTACGAGTGGGTGCTGCTATGGTGACCAGTGAGCTGAGATAAGGCGGGGCTTTACCTAGCAGAGATTTGTAGATAACCTGTAGCCAGTGGGTTTGGTGACGAGTATGAAGCGAGGGCCAACCAACAAGAGGGTACAGGTCGCAGTGGTGGGTAGTGTTTGGGGCATTGGTGACAAAACGGATGGCACTGTGATAGAGTGCATCCAATTTGTTGAGTAGAGTGTTGGAGGCTATTTTATAGATGACATTGCCGAAGTCGAGGATCGGTAGGATGGTCAGTTTTACGAGGGTATGTTTGGCATCATGAGTGAAGGATGCTTTGTTGCGAAATAGGAAGCCAATTCAAGATTTAATTTTGGATTGGAGATGCAAAATTGTTGTGGATCGGTGGTAACAGTGTTTCCTAGCCTCAGAGCAGTGGACAGCTGGGGGGATATGCTCTTATTCTCCATGGACTTTACAGTGTCCCAGATCTTTTTTGAGTTTGTACAACATGATGCAAATTTCTGTTTGAAAAAGCTAGCCTTTGCTTTCCTAATTGCCTGTGTATATTTGTTCCTAACTTCCCTGAAAAGTTGCATGTCATGGGGGCTATTCGATGCTAATGCAGAACGCCACAGGATGTTTTTGTGCTGGTCAAGGGCAGACCGGTCTGGAGTTAACCAAGGACTATATCTATTCCTAGTTCTACATTTTTTGAATGGAGCATGCTTATTTAAGATGGTGAGGAAGGAACTTTTAAAGAATAACAAGGTATCCTCTACTGACGGGATGAGGTCAATGTCATTCCAGGATACCCCGGTCAGGTCGATTAGAAAGGCCTGCTTGCAGAAGTTTTTAAGGGAGCGTTTGACAGTGATGAGTGTTGGTCGTTTGATCGCAGACCAATTACGGATGCAGGCAATGAGGCAGAGATCGCTGAGATCTTGATTGAAGACAGCAGAGGTGTATTTGGAGGGCGAGTTAGTTAGGATGATATCTATGAGGGTGCCCGTGTTTACGGATTTGGGGTTGTACCTGGTAGGTTCATTTATAATTTGTGTGAGATTGAGGGCATCAAGCTTAGATTGTAGGATGGCCGGGGTGTTAAGCATGTCCCAGTTTAGGTCACCTAGTAGCACGAGCTCAGAAGATAGATTGGAGGCAATCAATTCACATATGGTGTCGAGTGCACAGCTGGGGGCAGAGGGTGGTCTATAGCAAGCGGCAAAGGTGAGAGACTTGTTTCTGGGAAGGTGCATTTTTTTAAATAGAAGCTCGAATTGTTTGGGTACAGACCTGGATAGTAAGACAGAACTCTGCAGGCTATCTTTGCAGTAGATTGCAACACCGCCCCCTTTGTCAGTTCTATCTTGGCGGAAAATGTTATAGTTAGGAATGGAGATTTCAGGGTTTTTGGTGGTTTTCCTAAGCCAGGATTCAGACACGGGTAAGACGTCCGGGTTGGCAGAGTGTGCTAAAGCAGTGAGTAAAACAAACTTAGGGAGTAGGCTTCTAATGTTAACATGCATGAAACCAAGGCTTTTACGGTTACAGAAGTCAACAAATAAGAGCACCTGGGGAGTGGGAGTGGAGCTTGGCACTGCAGGACCTGGATTAACCTCTACATCACCAGAGGAACAGGGGAGAAGTAGGATAAGGGTACGGCTAATTGCTATTCGAACTGGCCGTCTAGACGTTCGGAACAGAGAGTTAAAGGAGCAGGTTTCTGGGCACGATAGCATAGATTCAAGGCATAGTGTACAGACAAAGGTAAGGTAGGATGTGAGTACATTGGAGGTAAACCTAGGCATTGAGTAATGATGAGAGCGATATAGTCTCTAGAGACGTTTAAACCAGGTGATGTCATCGCATATGTAGGAGGTGGAACAACATGGTTGGTTAAAGCATATTGAGCAGGGCTAGAGGCTCTACAGTGAAATAAGACAGTAATCACTAACCATGACAGTAATGGACAATGCATATTGATATTAGAGAGAGGCATGCGTAGCCAAGTGATGGGTCCAGTGAGTGGTTGGGCTGGCTGGGGACATGGCAATTCAGACAGTTAGCAGGCAGGGGCTAACAAGCTAGCAGTTAGTAGGCCGGGGCTAACAAGCTAGCAGTTAGCAGACCGGGGCTAGCAAGCTAGCAGTTAGCAAACCGGGGTTAGTAAGCAAGCAGTTAGCAGACCGGGGCTAGCAAGCTAGCAGTTAGCAGACCGGGGCTCGCAAGCTAGCAGTTAGCAGACCGGGGCTAGCAAGTTAGCAGAAGGGCCTTTGGGGGACGTCGCGATGGAAAGTCTGTTTTTGCCTCCTCGCGCGGTGACGTGGATTAGTAGGGTTCCAAGTAGCTCTAGATAGCTAGCAGGCCGCAGTTAGCAGAATTGGCATTCAGTGGACGTCGCGCCTGAGGGGCCTGTTGGAATCCTCGGGCAGAATATTAGCTTCAGGCTAATTTGTGCTTGCTCCGGGATGGAAACGCTAGCCAGGAGTAGTCACCCGGGATTGCTAGTTGCGAAGATCCAGATGAAAAGGTTCAGAGTTTGCGGTAGGAATCCGGGGATATGGAGAGAAAAATAGGTCCGTTATGCTCTGGTTTGAGTCACGTTGTACGAACTGGCGAGAGCTTTCTGAGCTAAAGGTTAGCTGATGACCGCTAGCAATGGTTTGCTAACTGATAGCTGGTAGGTAGTTAGCTGGCTAGCTTCAGTTGAGGGATTCCAGAACCGGAGTAAATAGAAATACTTTAGAAAACAACAGATCCCTGCCACATTGGGTGAGGCGGGTTGCAGGAGAGTATTTAGAAGTTGAGGTTTAGGAAAATATTTTTAAAAGATATGCGAAGAAAAAGATATATAGAGGACAAAGAAAAAGACGTATGACTGCTACGCCATCTTTGAATCACAAGATGTGATGGTAATGTTAGGTAGCGCTTGATCATTACCTAACCCAAACAGAAGCCGTCCGGGTATTAATATTGGTTTGTTAAGGTATTGGGTAACCCCCCCATGTATCTTTGCATGATGGTAACAGATGCTAGCCAGCATTAGCAACTTTAATGATGTTAGTAACTGTGTTCAGATTCTGTTTTCTTTGAGATGCGAGCAATAACTTTGACATTGGACCTTCATATTGGGTTTCTCATCGTGTAACGTCCATATGGCCCATGGAGGACAGAAAATTGGAGAAGAGTGTGGTAAAAGATTATGTTTGTCCTCCCTGTGCTCCTTGGAAAAGGAGCATATCGCTTGTCACTAGAGGAAATCTCTCCCCCTCGTCTTGAAAGCCTCCCATTTCCACATCATAAAGCTAGGGACTTCCTCCTCACAGGCACAGCCAACAGGTACATGGTCGGGATCAGTCTTGTTAGCTCGCCCTGATCTCAGCCACGCTGGAAACCGCTTCATCACCATAAAACCCAGAATGCGATCTGAACTCCAGCCATTTAGCAGCATGGGCTCTAAGAGAACTAAGAACGTTGAGTCCACATGCTACAGTACATTGGACCTGGGCTCAACAAATTAGTTTTCTAGGTGTTAGATTTTAGAGCACTGTTAGTCTGGTATTTTAGCCTGAATCCCTCTGCTTTGACCTTTAACCCTTAATGCAAGTCAGACAGGAAGTCTCTGCTCTGTAATCTCAGCTGAGGTATTACTGGAGTTATGTGCCTTCCCAAAAAAGGGACAGGTACGTCTTTAAAAGAGGAACTTGGAGTGTCAACTCGTACAACTGTAGACTGACAAAACAGACTCCTCCCCTTTCTTCCCTCCAGCCCCCCGCCCGCCCACGCTCCCTACATATTGTTGTGATATCGGCGCAAATTTCACAACAAACCCCAGGCTATTGGACTGGCTGCCCGCAAATCTGTTTTGCATTTACTAATCAAACTGAGGAGAATGTTTAGCTTTGGAGCTGACCAACGCTGGGGAAAATTACAATGTTCTCCTTCCACCATCTATAAACAGCAATTTATTGTGTTGTGTTGTGTTTTTGGTTTGTTTTTTTGTCAAATAAAAACTGGTACTTACATTAGGGGCAGGCTTACTAGAAGTGTGGGTAGAGAGTACTCAATGTGCTTTTCACCTATATCCTCCTCTCCATTACTCTTTCTTTCTGTCCCTCTTTTTCTATACGCTTTGGGCCCAGGAAGAGCAGCTCCTCTTTGATATAGTGCTGCTTTATGATCCCAGCCAAAGTCTCTGTGGGTTCATGTGAGTCAATATTTATTGTTTCAGTCTGATGGACTTATTGAAATTCATGTTGGTATATTTTACTATAGCATATGTCTAAATATTTGTAGGAATGCACCAATGGCCTTTGGCTACACTTTGGAGTCCCCACCTCCCCAAGCATACAGCGAGAGAGAGAATAGGACAATCTGCAGCTAGTATGTCTGTTGTGCAGGAAGCTAGCCCAAAGACAGGAGGGGTAGGGGTACTGTAACTCCAATGCTACACCATCTAGAAACGGCTGGAGCAGTAAAGGGAGAAACTGACATTTCTGAAATACATTGAAAACATCATTAACATTCTATTATGTATCAGTTACAGTATATTTATTTAAGCAGTGTTCGATTCTGTATGTGTTGGTGTTATTTTCCGTTACACATACCGTTTGTAATTGTGAGTGATCAGAGGTGGATGATCATTCAGGCCTGTAAAGACCTCTAGATGGCACACCAATGCAGAGGCAGGATTTCTATTAGATGACATTATCTAAAGAGACGTCCGCTCTGTATGAGGCAAATTCATAGTGGGGTAGTAGGATTGACACAGCAGGGCTCAGCATTCCCATACTGTTGGTGAAACTTGGTTAAACTTTTTGACTTCTGAGGTGGAGACGTTAAGTAGCACAAAATACTGTCGCTATTGTAAAGACATTATATAGAGGTCATGTAAATCACTAACAGTGGACAGAAAGTTTCTGTAATAATTAGTATTACCTACATATGAAAGAAAGAAGAAAAAACAGAAACAATTCATTCCTTTGTTTTGGATGACTCTTAGAAAATATGTGAATGTACGTGGAGACAGTTGATGTATCTACCTTTCACTTTAATGTCATAGTTCAACTAAAACCTGTCTACCCTTTTCTCCTTTTTCCTCCTCCATTTATCAATACTGTGCTGAAGCATTTTGGATGCTTCATTTCAGCAATGGCCCACCTTCTTACAAAGTATGTCTTTCCCTGTCATTCTGGGTACTGAGAATCCCTATGCTATTTCTAGGATTCCCTTCCAGGCTCAGCATGGCTCTCTCTTCACTGGCTGCCTTTCTGACATCACACCCAGGTTAAGGTGACATGCTGACATGTTCATGTGAATGCCCTCATCAGAAAATGTAGCACTCTCTCGCTCTCTCACATTCGTAGTAAAAAACTTGGGAGTCTATTTATGTCCCATCACTGCTGTTAGACACATTATTTAACGGTGCGTCGAGCAGAGGGGAGGAGGGAGGAGGAGAAGGGGATAGGGGATAGAAGAGTGGAGTGGAGGATGGAGGAGCTAAAGGAGACTAGAAAAGAGTACAGGAGAGGATGGCGTTAGATGTCACCCGCTACGATGATGTCATCTCACACGGCTCTGTCAGACAGCGAGACGAGCCATTTGATCTTTTTATTTTAGTCCAAGTTTCATCCTCCCATCACTCCAGGCAACTTATCAGGATCTGTCCCAGTCCGATCTGTCCCCACTCCCCACTCCCCACTCCCCACTCCCCACTCCCTCTCTCTCTCCCTCTCTCTCTCTCTCTCTCTCTCTCTCTCTCTCTCTCTCTCTCTCTCTCTCTCTCTCTCTCTCTCTCTCTCTCTCTCTCTCTCTCTCTCTCTCTCTCTCTCTCTCTCTCTCTCTCTCTCTCTCTCTCTCTCTCTCTCTCTCTCTCTCTCTCTCTCTCTCTCTCTCTCTCTCTATATATATATATATATATATATATATTTCCCCCTTGCTCTCATGCCTCCTTTCTCTCATCCCTCTATTCTCCCATGGGGACAGCCATATCCCTTCTACTTGGGGGCCTCCCCTGTTTATGTAACAACTCCATTATTTGCTTCAAAAGGAGTGCGCTGCGATGCATCGATAAGCCCCTATTCAAAGAGATTCAATTAAAAGGAGATAAACAGTGTCCTTGAGGATGAGTGCAGATAACAGAATGGAGTGACACAGCTGACTCTCTTTGTTTGGTTAATTAAAGATGACCTCATTGCTAAAAATGGACACCGGTTGCCTCCTCATCACGAGCTTCACCATCAGCAGATTGGAGAGCAGGCAGGGGGCCAAGAAAGGCTTTTTCTCTCCCTCTGTCTCACCCCCCCCCCCCCCCTCTCTCTCTCTCTCTCTATCTCTGCAGGCAGGGCAACTCTTTCTCTCAGATGTCCTCACTGATGCTCGCTTGTTCTCTCTCTCTCCCTCTCTCTCTTACTGCCGCTCACACATGCACACATTATTACACACATTAACATACTGAGGGAGGTCAATCAGTTGCATGCACACACATGTGAACCCACTCACTTGCAGGTGTTCAGCAGTTCAGGCACGCCCTAATTTATGGACAGACAAGCAAATTGAATAAAGGTGAAGCATGGCTAGTTTTCACACAGGCGTACGTGCATGCACACACCCAAGATTGTGGTAGGGATGATCACTTCATGTTTGCATTAGTTTTATTATTTAGGTCAACGTAATGTTCATTGGGAGATGATACACATTCTCCATGTTGAGTGCAGACCTGGGATCAAATACTATTTCAAATATCTCAATTACTTTCACATACATTCAAAATAAGTCTTCTGATACTTATTTGAAAAGACAAGTAGTTTAATATTTTTATGTAATTGGAAATACACTTGGAAAGTATTTGAAGTACTCAAGTACACTGACTCAAATACACTCACATGCATTTAAACCAAGTATTTGAAAATAGTTGTCACACCCTGGCCTTAGTTTTCTTTGTTTTCTTAATTATTTTAGTTAGGTCAGGGTGTGACATGGGGAATGTATGTGTTTTTGTAGTGTCTAGGGTGGTTGTAAGGTTTAGGGGGTTTATTAGAGTAGTTGGGTTTATGTTTAGTATAGAAGTCTAGCTGTGTCTATGGTTGAGTGTAGGTATCTAGGAAAGGCTATGGTTGCCTGAATTGGGTCTCAATTAGAGACAGCTGGTTATTGTTGTCTCTGATTGGGAGCCATATTTAAGGCAACCATAGGCTTTAGCTGTTTGTGGGGAATTGTCTATGTTGAACGTAAGTAGCTTGTGTGTGCACTTTCGTTTGTAGCTTCACGGTTGTTTGTTGTTTTTGTATAGTTTTTGTATAAGTGTTTTGTTTCGTGTTCATCTTCAAAATAAAGAGAAGATGTATTTTGCACACGCTGCGCCTTGGTCCAATCTCATTCAAGAAGACGACCGTGACAGAATTCCCCACCAACCGTGGATCAAGCAGCGTGAGCGGAACCAACAACAGCGGCAAAGTAACCAGGACTCGTGGACATGGGAGGAAATATTGGACGGAAAAGGACCCTGGGCTCAACCAGGAGACTATCGCCGCCCCAAAGCTGAGCTGGAGGCAGCGAAAGAAGAGAGGCGGCGATATGAGGAGGCAGCAAGAAAACAAGGCTGGAAGCCCGTAAGTCAAACCCCAAAATTTCTTGGGGGAGGCTATCGGGTAGTTTAGTTGGGTCATTCGGGAGACATGAGCCAACTCCTCCTGCTTACCGTAAGGAGCCGGTGAGGGCGGATTTGGAGGTGAGTGACGCAGAGACAGTAAAGGAGTTAATGGAGAAATTGGAGGAGAGAGTTATGAGGGATGTACTGGTTTGGTGCATGAGGCACGGCATTCGTCCGAATGAACGTGTTGGTGAGTTAATGTCACCGGGAACAGCTCTCCATACTCGTCCTGAGGAGCGTGCTAGCCGTCTGGTTAAGACAGTGCCTACAGCACGCACAAAGCCTCCTGTGCGTCTCCAGAGTCCTGTACGTCCTGTTACTGCTCCTCGCACTAGCCCAGTGGTGTGTGTTCCCAGCCCAGTACCACCAGTGCTGACACCACACACCAGGCTTCCAGTGCGTCTCCAGAGACCTGTTCCTCCTTCACGCACTCTCCCTGTGGTGCGTGTCTCCAGCCTAGTGCCTCCAGTCCTGGCACCACGCACCAAGCCTCCTGTGCGTCTCCAGAGACCTGTTCCTCCTTCACGCACTCTCCCTGTGGTGCGTGTCTCCAGCCTAGTGCCTCCAGTCCTGGCACCACGCACCAAGCCTCCTGTGCGTCTCCAGAGCCCTGTACGCACTGATCCTTCTCCCCGCACTCGTCCTGAGGTGCGTGCCCTCAGCCCGGTATCACCAGTTCCGGTACCACTCACCAGGCCTATAGTGCGCCTTGAGAACTCAGTGTGCCCTGTCCCTGCTCCCCGCACTAGCCTTGAGGTGCGTGTCTCCAGTCCGGTACCACCAGTTCCGGTACCACGCACCAAGCCTCATGTGCGTCTCCAGAGCCCTGTACGCACTGTTCCTTCTCCCCGTACTCGCCCTGTTGTGCGTGCCCTCAGCCCGGTACCACCAGTGCCGGTACCACACATCAGGCCCATAGAACGCCTTGAGAGTCCAGTGTGCCCTGTTGTTCCCCGCACTAGCCTGAAGGTGTGTGTCCTTAGCCCGATACCTCCAGTTCCGGCACCACGCACCAGGCCTACAGTGCGTCTCAGCCGGCCAGAGTCTGCCGTCTGCCCAACGGCACCTGAACTGCCCGTCTGCCCAACGGCGCCTGAACTGCCCGTCTGCCCAACGGCGCCTGAACTGCCCGTCTGCCAAGCGGCGCCTGAACTGCCCGTCTGCCCAACGCCGTCTGAACTGTCCGTCTGCCAAGCGCCGCATGAACTGCCCGTCTGTATTGAGCCTTCAAAGCCGCCCGTCTGCCATGAGCCTGCAAAGCCGCCCGTCTGCCATGAGCCTTCCGCCAGACAGGAGCAGCCAGAGCCTTCCGCCAGACAGGAGCAGCCAGAACCTTCCGCCAGACCGGATCAGCCAGAGCCTTCCGCCAGAGCCTTCCGCCAGACCGGATCAGCCAGAGCCTTCCGCCAGACCGGATCAGCCAGAGCCTTCCGCCAGACCGGATCAGCCAGAGCCTTCCGCCAGACCGGATCAGCCAGAGCCTTCCGCCAGACCGGATCAGCCAGAGCCTTCCGCCAGACCGGATCAGCCAGAGCCTTCCGCCAGACCGGATCAGCCAGAGCCTTCCGCGAGCCATGACCAGCCAGAGCCTTCAGCGAGCCATGACCAGCCAGAGCCGTCAGCGAGCCATGACCAGCCAGAGCCGTCAGCGAGCCATGACCAACCAGAGCCGTCAGCGAGCCATGACCAGCCAGAGCCGTCAGCGAGCCATGACCAGCCAGAGCCGTCAGCGAGCCATGACCAGCCAGAGCCGTCAGCGAGCCATGACCAGCCAGAGCCGTCAGCGAGCCATGACCAGCCAGAGCCGTCAGCGAGCCATGACCAGCCAGAGCCGTCAGCGAGCCAGGATCCGCCAGAGCCGTCATCCAGCCAGGATCCGCCAGAGCCGTCATCCAGCCAGGATCCGCCAGAGCCGTCATCCAGCCAGGATCCGCCAGAGCCGTCATCCAGCCAGGATCCGCCAGAGCCGTCATCCAGCCAGGATCCGCCAGCCAGCCAGGATCCGCCAGCCAGCCCGGTGTTGTCCCTCAGTCCGGAGCTGCCGTCCCTTAGTCCGGTGCCGTCCCTTAGTCCGGTGCCGCCCCTTAGTCCGGTGCCGCCCCTTAGTCCGGTGCCGCCCCTTAGTTCGGTGTCGCCCCTTAGTCCGGTGCTGCCCCTTAGTCCGGTGCTGCCCCTTAGTCCGGTGCTGCCCCTTAATCCAGTGGGGTTAATGTGGAGGGTGGCTATTTGGAGGAGGCTACGAAAGCGGGTAGTGACTATGGTGGGGTGGGGACCACGACCAGTGCCAGAGCCGCCACCGTGGACAGACGCCCACCCAGACCCTCCCCTAGACTTTATGCTGGTGCGCCCGGAGTTCGCACCTTGGCCTTAGTTTTCTTTGTTTTCTTAATTATTTTAGTTAGCTCAGGGTGTGACATGGGGAATGTATGTGTTTTTGTAGTGTCTAGGGTGGTTGTAAGGTTTAGGGGGTTTATTAGAGTAGTTGGGTTTATGTTTAGTATAGAAGTCTAGCTGTGTCTATGGTTGAGTGTAGGTATCTAGGAAAGTCTATGGTTGCCTGAATTGGGTCTCAATTAGAGACAGCTGGTTATTGTTGTCTCTGATTGGGAGCCATATTTAAGGCAACCATAGGCTTTAGCTGTTTGTGGGGAATTGTTTATGTTGAACGTAAGTAGCTTGTGTGTGCACTTTCGTTTGTAGCTTCGCGGTTGTTTGTTGTTTTTGTATAGTTTTTGTATAAGTGTTTTGTTTCGTGTTCATCTTCAAAATAAAGAGAAGATGTATTTTGCACACGCTGCGCCTTGGTCCAATCTCATTCAAGAAGACGACCGTGACAATAGTATATTATCCTATCAAATTAAATTTGGCACACTATTCAAATACTCAAATAAAAGTATTTGTTTTGGGCTGTGTATTTGTAAATACTCAAATACACAGAAAAATTGTTTTAAATACAAGAATGCAGATACTCAAATACATGTATTTGAACCCAGGTCTGGTTTAGTGAGTTACTGTCTGTCACACTTGCACAGTGACAGATGACCATAGGGACCCAGAATGACCACTGTTGACCAAGCAGTCTTAATACCCTCTACAGATATACTGGGCCTGTCTGGAATGGACTGTCAGTTTGACCACATACAGTAATGTATCATTATCCCCAAGCCTCTTGACCACAATGCAATAACATACTCTACTTCCAGTATCCTGTTGTCTTTATTTACACGTGTTTGGGAAGCACGACAACAGACTAGAAACCTTTCCCGGTATCATCTTGATGTAGAATATTTGGATTCCAGTGAGAATTAATGACACATGGATGGCATGTTAACTCCTAAAATGACACTCATTGTTCAATTTACTTCAGAGGAACTCCATATATAGGTCGTTATCAATAAAACATCACAATGCATTGCAGAATGTTCGATGTGGCTGCTAGTGGGCAAGGGATTGTTAAATAAATGTTATAACTATTTGATTTCAGTATCATCACTTCTTGAAGAGAATAGTCAGAACTACACATTTCTGATTATTCCACATTCAGTTATCATCATAGTGAGCCTACACAGCAAGTAACTGCTTGCTTTTCATGATCAGTAAACATCAATTGATCATGTATTTTCAGATACTTGAGGGTAGCCAGATCCATTTGGCATGTAGCTAGCTAGCTAACAGTACATCGGCAAAAGCTCCCTTCTGCTGTTTGACAGGCAGAGTCCACAAAGGACGGGGAATTAACCTAAACCACACATACTTGTCAGATAGTTTACTTTTACTTTATTATCACTGAAATATCCAATTATTGGTGGCCAATATTGAGAGATATAGTGAGGTTACCGTCATGTATCTGAAATGACATGATCAATTGATGTTTACTGATCATGAAATGCAAGCATTTACTTGCTGTAGCCTATAGTATACAGAAGGTAAACCGATTTGGTAAAAGACCAAGTCCATATTATGGCAAGATCAGCTCAAATAAGCAAAGAGAAATGACAGTCCATCATTACTTTAAGACATGAAGGTCAGTCAATCCGGAAAATTTCATGAACTACGAAAGTTTCTTCAAGTTCAGTCGCAAAAACCATCAAGCGCTATGATGAAACTGGCTCTCATGAGGACCACCACAGGAATGGAAGACCCAGAGTTACCTTTGCTGCAGAGGATAAGTTCATTAGAGTTACCAGCCTCAGAAATTGCAGCCCAAAATAATACTTCACAGAGTTCAAGTAACAGACACATCTTAACAACAACTGTTCAGATGAGCCTGTTTGAATAAGGCTTTCATGGTCGAATTGCTGCAATGAAACCACTACTATAGGAACACAATTAATAAGATGAGACTTGCTTGGGCCAAGAAACACGAGTAATGGACATTAGACCAGTGGAAATTTGTCCTTTGGTCTGGAGTCCAAATGTGATATTTTTGGTTCCAACCGCTGTGTCTTTGTGAGACGCGGTGTGGGTGAACAGATGATCTCCGCATGTGTATTTCCCACCGTAAAGCATGGAGGAGGAGGTGTGATGGTGTGGGGGTGCTTTGCTGGAGACTCTGTCTGTGATTTATTTTGAATTCAAGGCACACTTAACCAGCATGGCTACCACAGCATTCTGCAGCGATACGCCATCCCATCTGGTTTGGGCATAGTGGGACTATCATTTGTTTTTCAATAGGACAATGACCGAACACACCTCCAGGCTGTGTAAGAGCTATTTTACCAAGAATGAGAGTGATGGAGTGCTGCATCAGATGACCTGGCCTCCACAATCCCCCGACCTCAACCAAATTGAGATGGTCTGGGATGAGTCGGACCGCAGAGTGAAAGAAAAGCAGCCAGCAAGTGCTCAGCATATGTGGGAACTCCTTCAAGACTGTTGGAAAAGCATTCCAGGTGAAGCTGGTTGAGAGAATGCCAAGAGTGTGCAAAGCTGTCATCAAGGCAAAGGGTGGCTACTTTGAAGAATGTCAAATATAAAATATATTTAGATTTGTTTAACACTTTTTTTGTCTACTACGTGATTCCATATGTGTAATTTCATAGTTTTGATGTCTTCACTATTATTCTACAATGTAGAAAATAATAAAAATAAAGAAAAACCCTTGAATGAGAAGGTGTTCTAAAACTTTTGACTGGTAGTGTATATATGTGTACTGTATATTCTATGCATATGTCTACTACAGCAAGCTCTTACGTAATGAATCACTCAACTATAAATTATCACATCGGGATCCATCATTTTGCCATTTACAATGATGGTTACCTGGAATATTTCTGTGGGAATGTAGGGAGCATACTTTTCTCTTGCTCTGCCTTTTTAGCCTCTCTAGAGAGCTTTTATTCAATGAGTTAACATCGACGCAAGGCAGCAGCGGCTCAAATCTCTGGGTTGCAGCCATAATGGTGATTGTGTCCCAGGTAATGAATTGAATAGACCCAATGATGTCAGATTAGCAAATGGCCTATTGAAATTCAGGCCTATGGGTTCACCCTACGTCTGCGCTCTCTTCCTCCTCCTCTCTCTCTTTCTTTCTCTCCATCCCTTCCTTTTTCTCTCCCCCAACCAGCCCACTTTTATTCGGCTCTTATTCGAAAGGGCATCTTATAATTTTTGACTTTGTCGGTGGGCATATTTATCAATGAGAGAGGGGAGGGAGAGAGAACTATGCATAAAAACGATGCAGCTCAAGGTTTAGGAATGATATTCTAGTCACATGATTTCCTAGTAGCTTTTTTGCTGCATTATCAACAACTATAAAAACACACCATGAATTACATACAAATATCTTCAGTGAGAGTCACTGATTATCTTTGTTGTGGCCACATGCACCAATTCCTGTATTTTCCAAGATAATAAACAGTAACAGATGAACATATGCTGTTTAGTTTTGTTTAGAATCTGGCAACAGTGCCTTATTTTCGACAAAAACACAAGTAATGTTGCTACTTTTACCATGTCTGCGTTACTCATGGCTGGATGAGACATCTAGAGGGAAAGAGGAAGTGTCCTGAGCTTACTTAATCTTTTCTTCTTTTCATGTGTTTTTTTCTGCCCTTTGCTTTTTTAGCTCCTTGTTTGTATTTTCTTTGCAGTGGTTTTTGGGGCCCACTGGAGGTTGTTTTTAGGGTTTCTGGTGGTTGTGGCTTGGCCCCGTACATTGGAAGTGTTAGGGGGGGTTGGGGCGTTGATCTTACAGAACATTCTTTAAGTCCCCACACCAAGTGTTAATTTTTTCAACCCCATAACTGTGAGGTCTCGTTTGTCTCCGACTTGATACGGTCTCAATGTTAGAACAACACTTCTGGTAACTGTGAATTGTGTTTGTCTAACAATATGTGTGCGCCTGTATGTGGGAATCTGTGTGTGTACCTGCGGTGTATTTGCATGCATACATGCATGCATTTTTGGGGGGGGTATGCCTTTTGTAAGCAGATGTATTTTGCAGAGATTTATTGAGTTTTTCTAACAAGATTAAGAAACAAAACAACTTCTCCATTGTTTCCTTTTAGCCCTCCATCTCTCCTTGGTGTTATGAGCTATTTTCATTTACATACGGTTTTAACAATAAATACAGCATCATCCTGCCAATGTATTCTTTCTCTCGACAGGACTCTCCAAAAATTCTTATTTACCTCCAAAGAGGGCTGCACTCTATCTCTTTCAGACATCTCCTCAGCATGATTAGAAAAATATGGACTATTATGTGCAACTTGACCTTTTGGGTGCGCCCCTCCTCCTTAGTCTCGTAAACCCGACCCTAGCAAAACCAGTGTATAGGGTCTGGTTTCAATGATGGATTCTTTTGGCATTTAGGAACTACATCACTGCCTACGTCACTACTTTATCCGCTTGAATAAAATACTAAATATTTGCTATCAAGATGGATATCACAGAGGTTATTTGTTATGAGTGCATTTCGCAAGTGGTTAGTTTGCAAAGGTTTTACCTGCAAACTTTGGTTTTGAATGGCAATGTTCTGGCATGTCTGCCTTGTGATTTGTTTAGAGAGTGCCTGGAATTTTATCGACGTAGGCAGTGATGTAGTTCCTCTATGCCAAAAAAGTCCATCATTGAAACCAGACCCTAGTCATTGCTTTTGCCTACGGTCTGGTTTACGAGACTACCTCATCCTACTGAGATGTGTTCCCATTTCCGATGGTGCCTTGTTCCTGCCTATCCTCTCACCTCCCTCCTTAAAGATTATGAGTTGATCCCGAGTTAATCGCTGCTGAGTTGATCTAGACTACGAAGTAAGACTTTAAAAAAAAAAATTGGCCGGGGCCAGCTCCAGGCCTAAGTGGTCATTTAGGGCCCCCGGCCGTTAAGGGGTCCCCATTTTTTAGGAACTCAGTCAGTGTCTCAACATACTATTCAGAGTAATAATAGTAGAATACACCGGATGCAATTTCGACATTTTGTTGTGCATCAGCAGTTTTTCTCTTATGTCAGTCACTCAATTAGCTGACAATTAGACATGTCCATTTTTAGATTGGTAGTTAGTCGAGCCAACTATCTAAACTTGGAGTAATCATAGCCAAATACCGACCGGGCACACAGGGCATGTGCCAGGGTCCCCGACTTCCAGAGGGCCCCCATTTGATTTTGTTAGTCATTCTCACTCAGATATCATATTAACATGGCATAAGTCATGGAAAAATTTGTAGAATTGTAAGAAATTACCTTAAAAACTGCAAAAATGTCTCTCCACCTAATGGAAAAATGGGTAGAATTGTAGGAAATTAACTTCAAAAGTTAAAAATTGCTCTCCGTCGTAAAAAAAAAATTCCGCGAGGTGGGGGACCCCTCAACCAAATCTTGCTTAGAGCCTCCAAAAGGCTAGAGCCGTCCCTGATCCTTGCGGTTTTTTCCTACTTTTAGGATCCCTTTGGCTACATACAGTTGTTGTGTTTGTGCGTGCCTGACTGCCTGACGGTGTGCGTGTGCTTGTTGGGAAAGAAGAAGCGGCCCAGACGTGGAGCTGAGGGAACAAGTGCTGACAGTTTAACAGAAGAGATCGCTAACACCTTTGGCTACCCGCTGCAAATATAAAGTGCTCGTTTGAAATTGGTCCACTGTGTAATTGCCTCGGCTGGGCCTTGGTGACTGAGAGAGAAAGAGAGAGAGATTAGTTTTTATAAACCTTTATTTTATAGTCAAATATTAACACAAATAATGGCACAATGTGTCTTTTCAGAAATTTAAACAACAAATGTGTCATTCTTAATAAACATAAAATAAAAAGCATTTACATTCAACTTATTTCATCAACAAAAAATAGTTTCCCCTCCTCCACAAAACATACCGCTCCTTCGTAAGCCCACTGTCACGCCCTGACCATAGAGAGCCCTCGGTTATTTCATCACATTCCCAGTGGGTCAGAAGTTTACATACACTCAATTAGTATTTGGTAGCATTGCCTTTAAATTGTTTAACTTGGGTCAAACGTTTCGGCTAGCCTTCCACAAGCTTCCCACAATAAGCTGGGTGAATGTTGGCCCATTCCTCCTGACAGAGCTGGTGTAACTGAGTCAGGTTTGTAGGCCTTGCCCATACATGCCTTTTCAGTTATGCCCACACATTTTCTATAGGATTGAGGTCAGGGCTTTGTGATGGCCACTCCAATACCTTGACTTTGTTGTCCTGAAGCCATTTTGCAACAACTTTGGAAGTATGCTTGGGGTCATTGTCCATTTAGAAGACCCATTTGCGACCAAGCTTTAACTTCCTGACTGATGTCTTGAGATGTTGCATCAATATATGCACAACATTTTCCTCCCTCATGATGCCATCTATTTTGTGAAGTGCACCAGTCCCTCCTGCAACAAGGCACCCCCCACAACATGATGCTGCCACCCCAGTGCTTCACGGTTGGAATGGTGGTCTTCGGCTTGCAAGCGTCCCCCTTTTTTCTCAAAACATAACGATGGTCATTATGGCCAAACAGTTCTCATTTTGTTTCATTAGACCAGAGGACATTTCTCCAAAAAGTACGATCTTTTTCCCCATGTGCAGTTGCAAACCGTAGTCTGCCTTTTTTATGGTGGTTTTGGAGCAATGGCTTCTTCCTTGCTGAGCGGGCTTTCAGGTTATGTCGATATAGGACTTGTTTTACTGTGGATATAGATACTTTTGTACCCGTTTCCTCCAGCATCTTCACAAGGTCCTTTGCTGTTTTTCTGGGATTGATTTTCACTTTTCGCACCAAAGTACGTTCATCTGCGATGCAGTGTCTTAGACCACTGCCCCACTCGGGAGCCCCGAGTTAGTCAGATATTAGTTTATAAAGACTTGAAATTGGCATGGGAGCTAACTAGCTATCAAGCTACCAGCTAGCTATAGCTAGCTATCTACTTATCAAAGGTAGATAGCTAACTTGTTAGTTTGACCAAAAAATTTACCAAACTATTTCTCAATATTTCTCAAAGTTGCTGTAGCTGGCTAATTCATTTCATCATGCTTTGTGATACAGACGGTTTTATGCCATTTTAGTCCACACAACATGTCGGCCTGTCACCTAAAGTAGAACATTATAAACAATAGGGGGAAACAATAACATTGGCCATGCTTTTTGTCCTACCAGATCCGCAATGAGAAGGTTCTAGTTAGTGTATCCTTCTGTCCTTTGACTCTTGTTGGATGTAGTTGTCCAATGTATTAGGTCCCAGACTCCCATGACTGTTAAGATTGTTTATTTACAAGTTAGTTGCAATTAGCTTTTTGCTTTAGCACCATCTATACCTGATAGAACAGATCTACTCTCACTTGGGGACATAAGACGTCTGGCGCGAATGACTCATTGGGAGACTATAGCAGACCCAGTTCTGACTGAACGGGTGCACATTTGAGCACCCCAGGATGGTCCATTTACTTTGTGCTCTCATAATCTATGCTATGAAATCCTGCGATTTCATTGGGGCAGTTCCCCCTCATAGCAAATAGATGGCAAAACAATTGAAGCAATGTTCACATTACCTATGCGCCCGCCCACGGAGCTGGCAGTCACTGAGTAGTAAGTAACTGAACATCTTGTTTTGAACAATATATGTATTTAACAGGAAAATGTACACATTTACCTCACTTTTATGAGCATATTAAAAAAACATCTAGTCCCAAGTGGGGCGCCGCCCTTAACACCCGTATGAACGAGCCGTCGCTGATGGAATTGTACCAAACACATGGACACAATGTGTTTGAATCCATTCCATTGATTCCATACCAGCCATTACGATGAGCCTGTCTGCTACAGTCTACCTCTGCTGAACTAGTTTGACATAGACAGACATTGGGGGTAAATATATCATAGGTTTCGATCGGCAAACATTTTTTGCTTGTACAGTTATGTTGTTTGCAATATGGCAGATTAAAGCATTAACTTAAACTTTTTCACCTCAATCGATTTTGTAATACAAGACCCATAGCAAGGGGCATATGACTTTGTAATATGAATGTTAAGTGATTAAAATGGTATAAAAATTAGTATTACATTGGAATGTGTACGTAACACACTACATATAGTAGTATATGGAATCAATTATAGCAAGTGCTGAGTCACTCCAGAAACCCATTGATCAGGGTGAACTGGAGGAGAGATGTATGTGAGGCATGTGAGGCATGAGGGTGCCTCACATGTCAGAACACACACTCTCTCTCTCTCTCTCTCTCTCTCTCTCTCTCTCTCTCTCTCTCTCTCTCTCTCTCTCTTTCTCTTCTTCTTTCTCTCTCGCCTCTTCTCTTCTCACCCCCCCAGCCCTCAGACCTTATTGGTTGATTACTCAAGACTACCTGGGTCAAGGTGTTTGAATTGGTGAATCCAGTTCTGAGTTCTGTGGTCAGCCCCTGTGGCCCCTGCATGGGCTGTGGGGATCCCTGGTGGCCTCCAGTCAGTTGGAGAGGTTAGGAGAGCTTGGCTCCCTGCCCCAGGCTGAGAGCCCCAGAGAGGCTGTGTGGTGGCTGACCAAGCCTCACTGCACTCAAATCAAACAGGCCATGCTAGGCCCTCTCTGATATACTGTAGTAGGCTTTTCTAGTCTTTATTACCTGGGGCTATCTCATGAGGGGAGGGGAGGGGAGAGACTTTGTCATAATGCTTACCGCAGATACTTTCAATGTAAACTGTTTAAAGTCCCTGCTCTCTCTCAAATTCTTTCTCTCTCTGTTTCTTGCTCTCTTCAGTCTCTCTCTGTCTACTCTTTCTCACTGCTCTTTCTAACCTTCATCCTGCCTCATTTGTAATAGACCCAGAATGCCAGTGTACTGTACAGACCCAAACCTCCCGCTTTAAATGTCTGTCTTGTATCTGTCTGACCAGCACCACCATGGGACAGACAGGGCTGCAGGAGAGAGGTGGTCTGTAGTGTGATGCTCTTAGCTCATAAACCTCCCAAGCCCTGTCTGCCACTGCAATGCAATGTGTTGTCAAATAAAGTAAAATAAGATAACAATCTATTGCTTAGTTTGGGTCAACTTTCAATTGATATCATTGCAAGGCATTGATCCCCACTCTGGTAGCTACTTGAAATAATGTCATTACAATCTTCAAAGGATCTCTTGCACCATGCTAGTCTTTACTGACAGTCTGCTGTGAAAGGCCATGCATTTCTCAGGGGATGTTCTAAAGTCTTTTATACGCAGGAGATATTTCCAACCGACCATGACATGACGTGGGCGTGTTTTCTTGTGGTCTATAATGAATGCAAAATAATTGGGCGTCCCCGAGCCGCCGCATTGATCTCAAGTGAAATGAAAACCAACATGTTTTCTGCAAGCATTTAGACTGACGGATGATTTTCTGTTGCTTCTCTGAGGCTTAACTTGACAGTACAGATGAAAGGGGAGAGAGAGCCCGTGGACACTGGGGAGAAGTGGCCATGGCTGCATCAACATAAGTGAATGGAAACTCTCTGACTGATTAGTATACTATTGCCTTAGAGAGCAGGACAGACATGAGGGAGAGACGTCTGGGCCAAGGCTCAGAGATGCCCTCTGTCTGTTCAGTCAGCCGAGACACATTACGGAACGTTTACACACTCAGGAGGAAGCTACTGCTAAGCAAATCCTGCCTCCAGGTTTCTCCAGTTAGGGTAAAACATTTGTCTTATATTGCAAGAACATGTTTTAGCACTCAATAAAGCCATTTTGCAATGTGACACCAATAGGAAATATGTGGTAACTCCAACATGCTCTCATTTTAATGTGACCGGATTCAGGAAGGTGGCGTTTGATGCTAGTTCATACTTCACAGCAGGGCCGTTTGATGCTAGTTCATACTTCACAGCAGGGCCATTTGATGCTAGTTCATACTTCACAGCAGGGCCGTTTGATGCTAGCTCATACTTCACAGAAGGGCCGTTTGATGCTAGGTCATACTTCACAGCAGGGCCGTTTGATGCTAGTTCATACTTCACAGCAGGGCCGTTTGATGCTAGTTCATACTTCACAGCTGGGCCGTTTGATGCTAGTTCATACTTCACGGCAGGGCCGTTTGATGCTAGTTCATACTTCACGGCAGGGCCGTTTGATGCTAGTTCATACTTCACAGCTGGGCCGTTTGATGCTAGTTCATACTTCACAGCAGGGCCGTTTGATGCTAGTTCATACTTCACAGCAGGGCCGTTTGATGCTAGTTCATACTTCACAGCAGGGCCGTTTGATGCTAGTTCATACTTCACAGCAGGGCCGTTTGATGCTAGTTAATACTTCACAGCAGGGCCGTTTGATGCTAGTTCATACTTCACAGCAGGGCCGTTTGATGCTAGTTCATGCTTCACAGGAGGGCCGTTTGATGCTAGTTCTTACTTCACAGCAGGGCCGTGCTGCCCTGAATTGAACTGGTGCTCATGAACTTGTTAAGCTAGCTAAACAAAGGAGACAAAAGAAACCCATTCAAATGTGAAATCTTAAAGAGATGGGTGGGGTGTGAACGATGCTGAATGGGCGTACACAAAGAAGAGCTCTCTAGCTAGTGTGAAAACCTCTACAAAATCTCTCAAGGCTTTTTCTCGAAAGTGGGGTTATAAGTTTATCAGCTTTTAAAGCAGCATAGCTTTTCCCAACTTTTTCCAACTGCAGTGTATGATCTACCAGTTTGAAGCTCTGAGTCTGTAATTGTATAAATGTAAAAAACCACAATTGCGAAGTTTGGAAGAAAATCCCAGTGGCCGCAAAATATGTACACACAAAATATGCAAAAAAACATGCATGCGCCAGTTTTTGCGCAAAAGTGAGAATGTGCTTATCCTCCTGCGAGTTTAAACCATGTGTACGCACAGTTTCTAGTGGTTGAAGTATTGCATTGCAGGAATGCAAAAGTAGCTAGTAGTAGCCTTGTGCAGGAATATATGATTACACTCTTACTCTTAACAAAAAAACAGGTAGCTAAATATAGTAACAATCACTTGATGTTAGTGAGAAGAGCGATTTTTATTTGATCTTTGCATTCTTAAATAGGTAGAAATAGGCATCTACTCCATATTATTTATTTCATTTCCATGATCATTGCAGAATAAATTCCTCACCCTTTCTGATTGTGATGATTTCATATTTGCGAAATAGCCTATAGGCCTACAACAAGTGAGGATAGGCTACCATTCGTCCCATCTCTCATTTAATTGGACCCACTTCACAGTAGTAAATAGATAACCTATTTCAAGTATTTTTCTATATATGACCCAATCCGAAGCGCAGTATAACGGTAGAACAGATTTTCACCTTTTCCATTGACATTAGTAGGCTTCTGCATCTGATATTGACAGCCAGGGACCAGAGCACGACAGGGAACAGAGAAGGACAGGGACCAGAGCAGGACAGGGACCAGAGCAGGACAGGGACCAGAGCACGACAGAGAACAGAGAAGGACAGGGACCAGAGCAGGACTCCGCTGGAGGCCACACAATCCCAAAGCTCCAAACAAGTTGCCCCAACCAGACACTGATTTGTGTTCAGTGAGGGGAATCTGAGATCTGTGCTTACAGTTGACTTCTTCAACCCAGATACCTGTGAGTGAAAGAAAGGCCTTTATATTGTTTAGTTCCCTCCAGAAGACGATCAAATGTTATATGACGTGACAGGAGTATGGAAGCATTGTTTTGGCAACAGGGGCCAAACAATTACAGGGTAGCCCAGTGGTTGGAGCGTTGGACTAGTAACCGAAAGTTTGCAAGATTGAATCGCCGAGCAGACAAGGTAAAAATCTATCGTTCCGCCCCTGAACAAGGCAGTTAACCCACTGTTCCTAGGCCGTCATCGAAAATAAGAATTTGTTCTGAACTGACTTGGCTAGTAAAATAAATAAATAAACATGTTAACAGGTTCAATAATCGTACGTATCTTGTTATTTCTGTTTTGGACTTGTTGAAAGTTGGTGAAAGCGTAGGCAGTATCGAGTTGACATCATCCGCACCTCCATAGGCAAGCGTTAGTTGGAAATAATGAATGAATAACAATCTCCACAAGCCGCCGCGGTTATCTACATTATTTGCAGTTATATTTGTGTGTATTGTCAGGGGTGAATTGAGTGAGTATTAGCGGGCAGCCCACATAACACCCGTGTCCGTGACCCAGACATACTGTAATGCCTGACCTAAATATGTAACCCACACACACGCCCTTAAAGAACCACTGCTTCCAAACCTACCTTACTGATAGAGAGGGGGGGCCCTCCCTTCCTCTCCCCCTCCCTTGTATAGGTTGCATCCTCTCCCTCTTAGCTGCTGTGTTCTCTCGCTGTGTAGTATACCTTCAAGCCAGGCACTTAAGAAGCATCCTTGTCTGTGTGTCTGTGAGTATGTTAGTGTAGCCATCTGTGCGTGTGAGTGTGTATCCATCTACGTGTGAGTGTGTATCCATCTACGTGTGAGTGTGTATCCATCTACGTGTGAGTGTGTATCCATCTACGTGTGAGTGTGTATCCATCTAAGTGTGAGTGTGTATCCATCTACGTGTGAGTGTGTATCATCTACGTGTGAGTGTGTATCCATCTACTTGTGAGTGTGTATCCATCTACTTGTGAGTGTGTATCCATCTACGTGTGAGTGTGTATCCATCTACGTGTGAGTGTGTATCATCTACGTGTGAGTGTGTAACATCTACGTGTGAGTGTGTATCCGTCTACGTGTGAGTGTGTATCCATCTACGTGTGAGTGTGTATCATCTACGTGTGAGTGTGTATCCATCTACGTGTGAGTGTGTATCATCTACGTGTGAGCGTGTATCATCTACGTGTGAGTGTGTATCATCTACGTGTGAGTGTGTATCCATCTACGTGTGAGTGTGTATCCATCTACGTGTGAGTGTGTATCATCTATGTGTGAGTGTATATCATCTACGTGTGAGTGTGTATCCATCTACGTGTGAGTGTGTATCATCTACGTGTGAGTGTGTATCCATCTACGTGTGAGTGTGTATCATCTACATGTGAGTGTGTATCATCTACGTGTGAGTGTGTACCATCTACGTGTGAGTGTGTATCCATCTACGTGTGAGTGGGTATCATCTACGTGTGAGTGTATATCATCTACGTGTGAGTGTATATCATCTACGTGTGAGTGTGTACCATCTACGTGTGAGTGTGTATCCATCTACGTGTGAGTGGGTATCATCTACGTGTGAGTGTATATCATCTACGTGTGAGTGTGTATCCATCTACGTGTGAGTGTGTATCATCTACGTGTGAGTGTATATCATCTACGTGTGAGTGTGTATCCATCTACGTGTGAGTGTGTATCATCTACGTGTGAGTGTGTATCCATCTACGTGTGAGTGTGTATCCATCTACGTGTGAGTGTGTATCATCTACGTGTGAGTGTGTATCATCTACGTGTGAGTGTGTATCCATCTACGTGTGAGTGTGTATCATCTACGTGTGAGTGTATATCATCTACGTGTGAGTGTGTATACATCTACATGTGAGTGTGTATCCATCTACGTGTGAGTGTGTATCCATCTACGTGTGAGTGTGTATCATCTACGTGTGAGTGTGTATCCATCTACGTGTGAGTGTGTATCATCTACGTGTGAGTGTATATCATCTACGTGTGAGTGTGTATCCATCTACGTGTGAGTGTGTATCCATCTACGTGTGAGTGTGTATCATCTACGTGTGAGTGTGTATCATCTACTTGTGAGTGTGTATCCATCTACGTGTGAGTGTGTATCCATCTACGTGTGAGTGTGTATCATCTACGTGTGAGTGTGTAACATCTACGTGTGAGTGTGTATCCGTCTACGTGTGAGTGTGTATCCATCTACGTGTGAGTGTGTATCATCTACGTGTGAGTGTGTATCCATCTACGTGTGAGTGTGTATCATCTACGTGTGAGTGTGTATCCATCTACGTGTGAGTGTGTATCATCTACGTGTGAGTGTGTATCCATCTACGTGTGAGTGTGTATCATCTACGTGTGAGTGTGTATCATCTACGTGTGAGTGTGTACCATCTACGTGTGAGTGTGTATCCATCTACGTGTGAGTGGGTATCATCTACGTGTGAGTGTATATCATCTACGTGTGAGTGTATATCATCTACGTGTGAGTGTGTACCATCTACGTGTGAGTGTGTATCCATCTACGTGTGAGTGGGTATCATCTACGTGTGAGTGTATATCATCTACGTGTGAGTGTGTATCCATCTACGTGTGAGTGTGTATCATCTACGTGTGAGTGTATATTATCTACGTGTGAGTGTGTATCCATCTACGTGTGAGTGTGTATCATCTACGTGTGAGTGTGTATCCATCTACGTGTGAGTGTGTATCCATCTACGTGTGAGTGTGTATCATCTACGTGTGAGTGTGTATCATCTACGTGTGAGTGTGTATCCATCTACGTGTGAGTGTGTATCATCTACGTGTGAGTGTATATCATCTACGTGTGAGTGTGTATCCATCTACATGTGAGTGTGTATCCATCTACGTGTGAGTGTGTATCCATCTACGTGTGAGTGTGTATCATCTACGTGTGAGTGTGTATCCATCTACGTGTGAGTGTGTATCATCTACGTGTGAGTGTATATCATCTACGTGTGAGTGTGTATCATCTACGTGTGAGTGTGTATCCATCTACGTGTGAGTGTGTATCCATCTACGTGTGAGTGTGTATCATCTACGTGTGAGTGTGTATCATCTACGTGTGAGTGTGTATCCATCTACGTGTGAGTGTGTAACATCTACGTGTGAGTGTGTATCCATCTACGTGTGAGTGTGTATCCATCTACGTGTGAGTGTGTATCATCTACGTGTGAGTGTGTATCCATCTACGTGTGAGTGTGTATCCATCTACGTGTGAGTGTGTATCCATCTACGTGTGAGTGTGTATCCATCTACGTGTGAGTGTGTAACATCTACGTGTGAGTGTGTATCCATCTACGTGTGAGTGTGTATCCATCTACGTGTGAGTGTGTCATCTACGTGTGAGTGTATATCATCTACGTTTGTGTGTGTATCCATCTACGTGTGAGTGTGTATCCATCTACGTGTGAGTGTGTAACATCTACGTGTGAGTGTGTATCCATCTACGTGTGAGTGTGTATCATCTACGTGTGAGTGTGTATCCATCTACATGTGTGTGTATCCATCTACGTGTGAGTGTGTATCCATCTACGTGTGAGTGTGTATCCATCTACGTGTGAGTGTGTAACATCTACGTGTGAGTGTGTATCCATCTACATGTGTGTGTGTATCCATCTACGTGTGAGTGTGTATCCATCTACGTGTGAGTGTGTATCCATCTACATGTGAATGTGTACGATCTACCTGTGAATGTGTACCATCTACGTGTGAGTGTGTATCATCTACGTGTGAGTGTGTAACATCTACGTGTGAGTGTGTATCCATCTACGTGTGAGTGTGTATCAATCTACGTGTGAGTGTGTAACATCTACGTGTGAGTGTGTATCCATCTACGTGTGAGTGTGTAACATCTACGTGTGAGTGTGTACCATCTACGTGTGAGTGTGTACCATCTACGTGTGAGTGTGTAACATCTACGTGTGAGTGTGTAACATCTACGTGTGAGTGTGTACCATCTACGTGTGAGTGTGTAACATCTACGTGTGAGTGTGTATCCATCTACGTGTGAGTGTGTATCCATCTACGTGTGAGTGTGTAACATCTACGTGTGAGTGTGTATCCATCTACGTGTGAGTGTGTATCATCTACGTGTGAGTGTATATCATCTACGTTTGTGTGTGTATCCATCTACGTGTGAGTGTGTATCCATCTACGTGTGAGTGTGTATCCATCTACGTGTGAGTGTGTATCCATCTACGTGTGAGTGTGTATCATCTACGTGTGAGTGTGTATCCATCTACGTGTGAGTGTGTATCATCTACGTGTGAGTGTGTATCCATCTACGTGTGAGTGTGTATCATCTACGTGTGAGTGGTTAACATCTACGTGTGAGTGTGTATCATCTACGTGTGAGTGTGTATCATCTACGTGTGAGTGTGTATCATCTACGTGTGAGTGTGTATCCATCTACGTGTGAGTGTGTATCATCTACGTGTGAGTGTGTAACATCTACGTGTGAGTGTGTATCCATCTACGTGTGAGTGTGTATCATCTACGTGTGAGTGTGTATCCATCTACGTGTGAGTGTGTATCCATCTACGTGTGAGTGTGTATCATCTACGTGTGAGTGTGTATCCATCTACGTGTGAGTGTGTATCATCTACGTGTGAGTGTGTATCATCTACGTGTGAGTGTGTATCCATCTACGTGTGAGTGTGTATCCATCTACGTGTGAGTGTGTATCCATCTACGTGTGAGTGTGTATCCATCTACGTGTGAGTGTGTATCCATCTACGTGTGAGTGTGTATCATCTACGTGTGAGTGTGTATCCATCTACGTGTGAGTGTGTATCCATCTACGTGTGAGTGTGTATCATCTACGTGTGAGTGTATATCATCTACGTGTGAGTGTGTATCCATCTACGTGTGAGTGTGTATCCATCTACGTGTGAGTGTGTATCCATCTACGTGTGAGTGTGTATCCATCTACGTGTGAGTGTGTATCCATCTACGTGTGAGTGTGTATCCATCTACGTGTGAGTGTGTATCCATCTACGTGTGAGTGTGTATCCATCTACGTGTGAGTGTGTATCCATCTACGTGTGAGTGTGTATCCATCTACGTGTGAGTGTGTATCCATCTACGTGTGAGTGTGTATCCATCTACGTGTGAGTGTGTATCCATCTACGTGTGAGTGTGTATCCATCTACGTGTGAGTGTGTATCATCTACGTGTGAGTGTGTATCCATCTACGTGTGAGTGTGTATCCATCTACGTGTGAGTGTGTATCCATCTACGTGTGAGTGTGTAACATCTACGTGGGAGTGTGTATCCATCTACATGTGTGTGTGTATCCATCTACGTGTGAGTGTGTATCCATCTACGTGTGAGTGTGTATCCATCTACGTGTGAGTGTGTATCATCTACGTGTGAGTGTGTAACATCTACGTGTGAGTGTGTATCCATCTACGTGTGAGTGTGTATCCATCTACGTGTGAGTGTGTATCCATCTACGTGTGAGTGTGTAACATCTACGTGTGAGTGTGTACCATCTACGTGTGAGTGTGTATCCATCTACGTGTGAGTGTGTATCCATCTACGTGTGAGTGTGTATCATCTACGTGTGAGTGTGTATCCATCTACGTGTGAGTGTGTATCATCTACGTGTGAGTGTGTATCCATCTACGTGTGAGTGTGTATCATCTACGTGTGAGTGGTACATCTACGTGTGAGTGTGTATCATCTACGTGTGAGTGTGTATCATCTACGTGTGAGTGTGTATCATCTACGTGTGAGTGTGTATCCATCTACGTGTGAGTGTGTATCATCTACGTGTGAGTGTGTATCCATCTACGTGTGAGTGTGTATCATCTACGTGTGAGTGTGTAACATCTACGTGTGAGTGTGTATCCATCTACGTGTGAGTGTGTATCCATCTACGTGTGAGTGTGTATCCATCTACGTGTGAGTGTGTATCCATCTACGTGTGAGTGTGTATCCATCTACGTGTGAGTGTGTATCCATCTACGTGTGAGTGTGTATCCATCTACGTGTGAGTGTGTATCCATCTACGTGTGAGTGTGTATCATCTACGTGTGAGTGTGTATCCATCTACGTGTGAGTGTGTATCCATCTACGTGTGAGTGTGTATCCATCTACGTGTGAGTGTGTATCATCTACGTGTGAGTGTGTATCCATCTACGTGTGAGTGTGTATCATCTACGTGTGAGTGTGTATCCATCTACGTGTGAGTGTGTATCATCTACGTGTGAGTGTGTATCCATCTACGTGTGAGTGTGTATCATCTACGTGTGAGTGTGTATCCATCTACGTGTGAGTGTGTATCCATCTACGTGTGAGTGTGTATCATCTACGTGTGAGTGTGTATCATCTACGTGTGAGTGTGTATCCATCTACGTGTGAGTGTGTATCCATCTACGTGTGAGTGTGTATCCATCTACGTGTGAGTGTGTATCCATCTACGTGTGAGTGTGTATCCATCTACGTGTGAGTGTGTATCCATCTACGTGTGAGTGTGTATCCATCTACGTGTGAGTGTGTATCCATCTACGTGTGAGTGTGTATCCATCTACGTGTGAGTGTGTATCCATCTACGTGTGAGTGTGTATCCATCTACGTGTGAGTGTGTATCCATCTACGTGTGAGTGTGTATCCATCTACGTGTGAGTGTGTATCCATCTACGTGTGAGTGTGTATCCATCTACGTGTGAGTGTGTATCCATCTACGTGTGAGTGTGTATCCATCTACGTGTGAGTGTGTATCCATCTACGTGTGAGTGTGTATCCATCTACGTGTGAGTGTGTATCCATCTACGTGTGAGTGTGTATCCATCTACGTGTGAGTGTGTATCCATCTACGTGTGAGTGTGTATCATCTACGTGTGAGTGTGTATCCATCTACGTGTGAGTGTGTATCATCTACGTGTGAGTGTGTATCCATCTACGTGTGAGTGTGTATCCATCTACGTGTGAGTGTGTATCATCTACGTGTGAGTGTGTATCCATCTACGTGTGAGTGTGTATCATCTACGTGTGAGTGTGTATCCATCTACGTGTGAGTGTGTATCCATCTACGTGTGAGTGTGTATCATCTACGTGTGAGTGTGTATCCATCTACGTGTGAGTGTGTATCCATCTACGTGTGAGTGTGTATCCATCTACGTGTGAGTGTGTATCCATCTACGTGTGAGTGTGTATCATCTACGTGTGAGTGTGTATCCATCTACGTGTGAGTGTGTATCATCTACGTGTGAGTGTGTATCCATCTACGTGTGAGTGTGTATCCATCTACGTGTGAGTGTGTATCCATCTACGTGTGAGTGTGTATCCATCTACGTGTGAGTGTGTATCCATCTACGTGTGAGTGTGTATCCATCTACGTGTGAGTGTGTATCCATCTACGTGTGAGTGTGTATCCATCTACGTGTGAGTGTGTATCCATCTACGTGTGAGTGTGTATCCATCTACGTGTGAGTGTGTATCCATCTACGTGTGAGTGTGTATCATCTACGTGTGAGTGTGTATCCATCTACGTGTGAGTGTGTATCATCTACGTGTGAGTGTGTATCCATCTACGTGTGAGTGTGTATCATCTACGTGTGAGTGTGTATCCATCTACGTGTGAGTGTGTATCCATCTACGTGTGAGTGTGTATCATCTACGTGTGAGTGTGTATCCATCTACGTGTGAGTGTGTATCCATCTACGTGTGAGTGTGTATCCATCTACGTGTGAGTGTGTATCCATCTACGTGTGAGTGTGTATCCATCTACGTGTGAGTGTGTATCCATCTACGTGTGAGTGTGTATCCATCTACGTGTGAGTGTGTATCCATCTACGTGTGAGTGTGTATCCATCTACGTGTGAGTGTGTATCCATCTACGTGTGAGTGTGTATCCATCTACGTGTGAGTGTGTATCCATCTACGTGTGAGTGTGTATCCATCTACGTGTGAGTGTGTATCCATCTACGTGTGAGTGTGTATCCATCTACGTGTGAGTGTGTATCCATCTACGTGTGAGTGTGTATCCATCTACGTGTGAGTGTGTATCCATCTACGTGTGAGTGTGTATCCATCTACGTGTGAGTGTGTATCCATCTACGTGTGAGTGTGTATCCATCTACGTGTGAGTGTGTATCCATCTACGTGTGAGTGTGTATCCATCTACGTGTGAGTGTGTATCCATCTACGTGTGAGTGTGTATCCATCTACGTGTGAGTGTGTTTCCATCTACGTGTGAGTGTGTATCCATCTACGTGTGAGTGTGTATCATCTACGTGTGAGTGTGTATCATCTACGTGTGAGTGTATATCATCTACGTGTGAGTGTGTATCATCTACGTGTGAGTGTGTATCATCTACGTGTGAGTGTGTATCCATCTACGTGTGAGTGTGTATCATCTACGTGTGAGTGTGTATCCATCTACGTGTGAGTGTGTATCATCTACGTGTGAGTGTGTATCCATCTACGTGTGAGTGTGTATCCATCTACGTGTGAGTGTGTATCCATCTACGTGTGAGTGTGTATCCATCTACGTGTGAGTGTGTATCCATCTACGTGTGAGTGTGTATCCATCTACGTGTGAGTGTGTATCCATCTACGTGTGAGTGTGTATCCATCTACGTGTGAGTGTGTATCATCTACGTGTGAGTGTGTATCCATCTACGTGTGAGTGTGTATCATCTACGTGTGAGTGTGTATCCATCTACGTGTGAGTGTGTATCATCTACGTGTGAGTGTGTATCATCTACGTGTGAGTGTGTATCCATCTACGTGTGAGTGTGTATCCATCTACGTGTGAGTGTGTATCCATCTACGTGTGAGTGTGTATCCATCTACGTGTGAGTGTGTATCCATCTACGTGTGAGTGTGTATCCATCTACGTGTGAGTGTGTATCCATCTACGTGTGAGTGTGTATCCATCTACGTGTGAGTGTGTATCCATCTACGTGTGAGTGTGTATCCATCTACGTGTGAGTGTGTATCATCTACGTTTGAGTGTGTATCCATCTACGTGTGAGTGTGTATCATCTACGTTTGAGTGTGTATCCATCTACGTGTGAGTGTGTATCATCTACGTGTGAGTGTGTATCATCTACGAATGAGTGTGTATCCATCTACGTGTGAGTGTGTATCATCTACGCGTGAGTGTGTATCATCTACGTTTGAGTGTGTATCCATCTACGTGTGAGTGTGTATCCATCTACGTGTGAGTGTGTATCCATCTACGTGTGAGTGTGTATCCATCTACGTGTGAGTGTGTATCCATCTACGTGTGAGTGTGTATCATCTACGTTTGAGTGTGTATCATCTACGTGTGAGTGTGTATCCATCTACGTGTGAGTGTGTACCATCTACGTGTGAGTGTGTATCATCTACGTGTGAGTGTGTATCCATCTACGTGTGAGTGTGTATCATCTACGTGTGAATGTGTATCCATCTACGTGTGAGTGTGTATCCATCTACGTGTGAGTGTGTATCCATCTACGTGTGAGTGTGTATCATCTACGTGTGAATGTGTATCCATCTACGTTTGAGTGTGTATCCATCTACGTGTGAGTGTGTATCCATCTACGTGTGAGTGTGTACCATCTACGTGTGAGTGTGTATCATCTACGTGTGAGTGTGTATCCATCTACGTGTGAGTGTGTATCATCTACGTGTGAATGTGTATCCATCTACGTGTGAGTGTTTATCCATCTACGTGTGAGTGTGTATCATCTACGTATGAGTGTGTATCATCTACGTGTGAGTGTGTATCATCTACGTGTGAGTGTGTATCATCTACGTGTGAGTGTGTATCATCTACGTGTGAGTGTGTATCCATCTACGTGTGAGTGTGTATCATCTACGTGTGAGTGTGTATCATCTACGTGTGAGTGTGTATCATCTACGTGTGAGTGTGTATCCATCTACGTGTGAGTGTGTATCATCTACGAATGAGTGTGTATCCATCTATGTGTGAGTGTGTATCATCTACGTGTGAGTGTGTATCATCTACGTGTGAGTGTGTATCCATCTACGTGTGAGTCTATTTCCATCTACGTGTGAGTGTGTATCCATCTACGTGTGAGTGTGTATCCATCTACGTGTGAGTGTGTATCATCTACGTGTGAGTGTGTATCATCTACGTGTGAGTGTGTATCCATCTACGTGTGAGTCTATTTCCATCTACGTGTGAGTGTGTATCCATCTACGTGTGAGTGTGTATCCATCTACGTGTGAGTGTGTATCCATCTACGTGTGAGTGTGTATCATCTACGTATGAGTGTGTAACATCTACGTGTGAGTGTGTATCCATCTACGTGTGAGTGTGTATCATCTACGTATGAGTGTGTAACATCTACGTGTGAGTGTGTATCCATCTACGTTTGAGTGTGTATCCACTCGTTCCATCTCTTTTTTAATTGGACCCTCTTCACATTAGTAAATAGATAAACTATTTAAAGTATTTTGCTATATTTGACCCAATCCGAAGCGCAATTTACTGGTAGTACAGAGTATTCACCTTTTCCATTGACGTTTGTAGGCTTCTGCATCTGAATACTGTAATGCCAAATTTCTTGAGTAGACAATATTTAATTTAGAAACATAATACAATACATATACAGTATAATAACCTTTTCTGGGCATGAGTTCATATTCCTGAAGTAGCCATACAACAAATTACCATGCACATCTCTCATTTTGCCTATTAGATATTATAAATTCAAGTTTTTGCATTCGAAAGGGAGTGCGGTTTATAACATACAGTAGAATGAACAGGCTACCACTGTAAGTATGCCTACTGTAGGCTAGTTTTCAGTTTTTTCCAGAGTAGACAATGTTTCAGAATTCGCAGGCAGTGCAGCTTATTCAAGTTCTGGAAAAAGTACATGCAAAACATTATTGAATTGAAAAGATCTGTTTACAGGTCCACAACAATGTGCAAGTGTTTTTGTCATTCTGCCAACCCCTACAAAGACATTAAGTTCACCATGCATTGCTATTTCCTTAGATATTGTCTTGGCCTAATTCCAGTATATCCAAAGTATACAGCAAATAAGGGCGTTATTGTCACCATAAAAGGTGGATGATGGACATTTTTCAGGCGGAGTTATAATGCTTGTTCACACGCGCACAGTTTCACAACCGTTCTGATTTATAATGGCAAACATGCGTATGTATAGCATGTGCCAAGTTTATACAGTAAATCTCTATATTTTTGAGCATGTGCCATCTTTTCAGAAAAAACACATGCAGATATTTAGTGTTAAATTGACACAAAAGTTATAAATGAGGCCCAGTTGGAGCTGACTGGGAACAGATGATAAACAACATTTAAGAGAATTTCTGACATTTCTAAATTCAAGAGAATTTCCACAGCTGTTCAAACCAGACATGACAATGAACAAGCATCAAATCTTTCTCTAAAGTCACAGTCTGGACTCCCCTTTCTTCCTCTTGGGGAAGAAAACGTCAACGATGGCACACACATCACACCGACTGAGGAGGCACACATACTGAGCTAATTCTTTATTTATTTATTGTTATTTAACCTTTATTTAAATAGGCAAGTCAGTTAAGAACAAATTCTTATTTACAATGATGGCCTACCAAAAGACAAAAGGCCTCCTGCTGGGACGGGGGCCTGGGATTTAAAAAAATAAAAAAATAAAATACTATATAAATATAGGACAAAACACACATCACAACAAGAGAGACAACACTACATAAAGAGAGACCTAAGACAACAACATAACAAGGCAGCAACACATGACAACACAGCATGGTAGGAACACAACATGACATCAACATGGTAGCAACACAACATGGTAGCAGCACAACATGGTAGCAACACAACATGGTAGCAACACAACATGGTAGAAACACAACATGGTAGCAGCACAACATGGTAGCAACACAACATGGTAGAAACACAACATGGTAGCAACACAACATGGTAGCAGCACTACATGGTAGCAGCACAAAAACATGGTACAAACATTATTGGGCAAAGTCAAAAGCACAAAGGTCAAGAAGGTAGAGACAACAATACATCATGAAGAGATTGAGATAAAACTGTCCAGTTTGAGTGTTTGTTGCAGCTCGTTCCAGTCGCTAGCTCCAGCAAACTGAAAAGAGGAGCGACCCAGGGATGCGTGTGCTTTGGGGACCTTTAACAGAATGTGACTGGCAGAACAGGTGTTGTATGTGGAGAATGAGGGCTGCAGTAGATATCTCAGATAGGGAGGAGTGAGGCCTAAGAGAGTTTTATAAATAAGCATCAACCAATGGGTCTTGCGACGGGTATACAGAGATGACCAGTTTACAGAGTATAGAGTGCAGTGATGTGTCCTATAAAGAGCATTAGTGGCAAATGTGATGGTCGAATGGTAAAGGACATCTAGCTGCTCGAGAGCACCCTTACCTGCCGATCTATAATTATGTCTCTGTAATCTAGCATGGGTAGGATGGTCATCTGAATCAGGGTTAGTTTGGCAGCTAATGGCTTAAGCAATTACATTCTGCCTGCATCGAACAGTATAATTGAAATTATATGTCAGGCAGGCCATTCTCTCTGAAGAGATGGTCTGGCCTCCCAATACAATGCATCAGCAGGCTACCACACACCACCCAAAATAAGCTCAAATGGGTGGAAAGGTGGTTGAGTCAGGAAGTGAGGGGAACTGAAATGATGCAGCCTCGCTGTTCCCTCTTCCTCTGTCCTCCTTCACGTTCCCCGGCGATGATTTGTTCCTCTCTCTTTTTACTATAAGGAGAGGTCACCTGACATTTGCCATGAGGTTTTAATCACCATCAAAACTCGAGATCACACAATATGACTTCTCCCGTTGTAGTTTTGGGGGGCCTAATCTTTGCCAGCTGTAGTGGTTTTCCCTTGATATTGACAGCCAGGTTGACAGGGACCAGAGCAGGGCTCTGCTGGAGGCCACACAATCCCAAAGCTCCAAACAAGTTGCCCCAACCAGACACTGATTTGTGTTCAGTGAGGTGAATCTGAGATCTGTGCTTACAGTTGAAAGAAAGGCCTTTATATTGTTTAGTTCCCCTCCAGAAGCCGATTCAATGTTATATGACGTGACAGGAGTGTGGAAGCAGTGTTTTGGCAACAGGGGCCAAAACACGAATTACATGTTAACAGGTTCAATAATCGTACGTACCTTGTTATTTCTGTTTTGGACTTGTTGAAAGTTGGTGAAAGCGTAGGCAGTATCGAGTTGACATCATCCGCACCTCCATAGGCAAGCGTTAGTTGGAAATAATGAATGAATAACAATCTCCACAAGCCGCCGCGGTTATCTACATTATTTGCAGTTATATTTGTGTGTATTGTCAGGGGTGAATTGAGTGAGTATTAGCGGGCAGCCCACATAACACCCGTGTCCGTGACCCAGACATACTGTAATGCCTGACCTAAATATGTAACCCACACACACGCCCTTAAAGAACCACTGCTTCCAAACCCACCTTACTGATAGAGAGGGGGGGCCCTCCCTTCCTCTCCCCCTCCCTTGTATAGGTTGCATCCTCTCCCTCTTAGCTGCTGTGTTCTCTCGCTGTGTAGTATACCTTCAAGCCAGGCACTTAAGAAGCATCCTTGTCTGTGTGTCTGTGAGTATGTTAGTGTAGCCATCTGTGCGTGTGAGTGGGAGAAAGTGCAAGTATTGCACTTGAGTGTGTATCCATCTACGTGTGAGTGTGTATCATCTACGTGTGAGTGTGTACCATCTACGTGTGAGTGTGTATCCATCTACATGTGAGTGTGTACCATCTACGTGTGAGTGTGTATCCGTCTACGTGTGAGTGTGTATCCATCTACGTGTGAGTGTGTATCCATCTACGTGTGAGTGTGTATCATCTACGTGTGAGTGTGTATCATCTACGTGTGAGTGTGTATCCATCTACGTGTGAGTGTGTATCATCTTCGTGTGAGTGTGTATCCGTCTACGTGTGAGTGTGTATCCATCTACGTGTGAGTGTGTATCATCTACGTGTGAGTGTATATCATCTACGTGTGAGTGTATATCATCTACGTGTGAGTGTGTATCCATCTACGTGTGAGTGTGTATCCATCTACGTGTGAGTGTGTATCATCTACTTGTGAGTGTGTATCATCTACTTGTGAGTGTGTATCATCTACGTGTGAGTGTGTATCCATCTACGTGTGAGTGTGTATCATCTACGTGTGAGTGTGTATCATCTACGTGTGAGTGTGTATCATCTACGTGTGAGTGTGTATCATCTACGTGTGAATGTGTATCCATCTTCGTGTGAATGTGTATCTGTCTACGTGTGAGTGTGTATCCATCTACGTGTGAGTGTGTATCCATCTACGTGTGAGTGTGTATCCGTCTACGTGTGAGTGTGTATCCATCTACGTGTGAGTGTGTATCATCTACGTGTGAATGTGTATCCATCTACGTGTGAGTGTGTATCCATCTACGTGTGAGTGTGTATCATCTACGTGTGAATGTGTATCCATCTACGTGTGAGTGTGTATCCATCTACGTGTGAGTGTGTATCCATCTACGTGTGAGTGTGTATCATCTACGTGTGAATGTGTATCCATCTACGTGTGAATGTGTATCATCTACTTGTGAGTGTGTATCCATCTACATGTGAGTGTGTATCCATCTACCTGTGAGTGTGTATCATCTACTTGTGAGTGCGTATCCATCTACGTGTGAGTGTGTATCCATCTACGTGTGAGTGTGTATCCATCTACGTGTGAGTGTGTATCCATCTACGTGTGAGTGTGTACCATCTACGTGTGAGTGTGTATCATCTACGTGTGAGTGTGTATCCATCTACGTGTGAGTGTGTATCATCTACGTGTGAGTGTGTATCATCTACGTGTGAGTGTGTATCATCTACGTGTGAGTGTGTATCCATCTACGTGTGAGTGTGTATCCATCTACGTGTGAGTGTGTATCATCTACGTGTGAGTGTGTATCATCTACGTGTGAGTGTGTATCCATCTACGTGTGAGTGTGTATCCATCTACGTGTGAGTGTGTATCATCTACGTGTGAGTGTGTATCATCTACGTGTGAGTGTGTACCATCTACGTGTGAGTGTGTATCATCTACGTGTGAGTGTGTATCATCTACGTGTGAGTGTGTACCATCTACGTGTGAGTGTGTATCATCTACTTGTGAGTGTGTATCATCTACGTGTGAGTGTGTATCATCTACGTGTGAGTGTGTATCATCTACGTGTGAGTGTGTATCCATCTACGTGTGAGTGTGTATCCATCTACGTGTGAGTGTGTATCATCTACGTGTGAGTGTGTATCCATCTACGTGTGAGTGTGTATCATCTACGTGTGAGTGTGTATCATCTACGTGTGAGTGTGTATCATCTACGTGTGAGTGTGTATCATCTACGTGTGAGTGTGTATCATCTACGTGTGAGTGTGTATCCATCTACGTGTGAGTGTGTATCCATCTACGTGTGAGTGTGTATCCATCTAATTGTGAATGTGTATCATCTACGTGTGAGTGTGTATCCATCTACGTGTGAGTGTGTATCATCTACGTGTGAGTGTGTATCATCTACGTGTGAGTGTGTATCATCTACGTGTGAGTGTGTATCATCTACGTGTGAGTGTGTATCATCTACGTGTGAGTGTGTATCCATCTACGTGTGAGTGTGTATCATCTACGTGTGAGTGTGTATCATCTACGTGTGAGTGTGTATCATCTACGTGTGAGTTTGTATCCATCTACGTGTGAGTGTGTATCCATCTACGTGTGAGTGTGTATCCATCTACGTGTGAGTGTGTATCCATCTACGTGTGAGTGTGTATCCATCTAATTGTGAATGTGTATCATCTACGTGTGAGTGTGTATCCATCTACGTGTGAGTGTGTATCATCTACGTGTGAGTGTGTATCATCTACGTGTGAGTGTGTATCATCTACGTGTGAGTGTGTATCATCTACGTGTGAGTGTGTATCATCTACGTGTGAGTGTGTATCCATCTACGTGTGAGTGTGTATCATCTACGTGTGAGTGTGTATCATCTACGTGTGAGTGTGTATCATCTACGTGTGAGTGTGTATCCATCTACGTGTGAGTGTGTATCCATCTACGTGTGAGTGTGTATCCATCTAATTGTGAGTGTGTATCATCTACGTGTGAGTGTGTATCATCTACGTGTGAGTGTGTATCCATCTACGTGTGAGTGTGTATCCATCTACGTGTGAGTGTGTATCATCTACGTGTGAGTGTGTATCATCTACGTGTGAGTGTGTATCCATCTACGTGTGAGTGTGTATCATCTACGTGTGAGTGTGTATCATCTACGTGTGAGTGTGTATCATCTACGTGTGAGTGTGTATCATCTACGTGTGAGTGTGTATCCATCTACGTGTGAGTGTGTATCATCTACGTGTGAGTGTGTATCATCTACGTGTGAGTGTGTATCATCTACGTGTGAGTGTGTATCCATCTACGTGTGAGTGTGTATCCATCTACGTGTGAGTGTGTATCATCTACGTGTGAGTGTGTATCATCTACGTGTGAGTGTGTATCATCTACGTGTGAGTGTGTATCATCTACGTGTGAGTGTGTACCATCTACGTGTGAGTGTGTATCATCTACTTGTGAGTGTGTATCATCTACGTGTGAGTGTGTATCCATCTACGTGTGAGTGTGTATCATCTACGTGTGAGTGTGTATCCATCTACGTGTGAGTGTGTATCATCTACGTGTGAGTGTGTATCATCTACGTGTGAGTGTGTATCATCTACGTGTGAGTGTGTATCCATCTACGTGTGAGTGTGTATCCATCTACGTGTGAGTGTGTATCCATCTAATTGTGAATGTGTATCATCTACGTGTGAGTGTGTATCCATCTACGTGTGAGTGTGTATCATCTACGTGTGAGTGTGTATCCATCTACGTGTGAGTGTGTATCCATCTACGTGTGAGTGTGTATCCATCTAATTGTGAATGTGTATCATCTACGTGTGAGTGTGTATCATCTACGTGTGAGTGTGTATCCATCTACGTGTGAGTGTGTATCCATCTACGTGTGAGTGTGTATCCATCTACGTGTGAGTGTGTATCCATCTACGTGTGAGTGTGTATCCATCTACGTGTGAGTGTGTATCCATCTACGTGTGAGTGTGTATCCATCTAATTGTGAATGTGTATCATCTACGTGTGAGTGTGTATCCATCTACGTGTGAGTGTGTATCATCTACGTGTGAGTGTGTATCATCTACGTGTGAGTGTGTATCATCTACGTGTGAGTGTGTATCATCTACGTGTGAGTGTGTATCATCTACGTGTGAGTGTGTATCCATCTACGTGTGAGTGTGTATCATCTACGTGTGAGTGTGTATCATCTACGTGTGAGTGTGTATCATCTACGTGTGAGTTTGTATCCATCTACGTGTGAGTGTGTATCCATCTACGTGTGAGTGTGTATCCATCTACGTGTGAGTGTGTATCCATCTACGTGTGAGTGTGTATCCATCTAATTGTGAATGTGTATCATCTACGTGTGAGTGTGTATCCATCTACGTGTGAGTGTGTATCATCTACGTGTGAGTGTGTATCATCTACGTGTGAGTGTGTATCATCTACGTGTGAGTGTGTATCATCTACGTGTGAGTGTGTATCATCTACGTGTGAGTGTGTATCCATCTACGTGTGAGTGTGTATCATCTACGTGTGAGTGTGTATCATCTACGTGTGAGTGTGTATCATCTACGTGTGAGTGTGTATCCATCTACGTGTGAGTGTGTATCCATCTACGTGTGAGTGTGTATCCATCTAATTGTGAGTGTGTATCATCTACGTGTGAGTGTGTATCATCTACGTGTGAGTGTGTATCATCTACGTGTGAGTGTGTATCATCTACGTGTGAGTGTGTATCATCTACCTGTGAGTGTGTATCCATCTACGTGTGAGTGTGTATCCATCTACGTGTGAGTGTGTATCCATCTACGTGTGAGTGTGTATCATCTACGTGTGAGTGTGTATCCATCTACGTGTGAATGTGTATCATCTACGTGTGAGTGTGTATCCATCTACGTGTGAGTGTGTACCATCTACGTGTGAGTGTGTATCATCTACGTGTGAGTGTGTATCCATCTACGTGTGAGTGTGTATCCATCTACGTGTGAGTGTGGATCCATCTACGTGTGAGTGTATCCATCTACGTGTGAGTGTGTATCATCTACGTGTGAGTGTGTATCATCTACGTGTGAGTGTGTATCATCTACGTGTGAGTGTGTATCATCTACGTGTGAGTGTGTATCCATCTACGTGTGAGTGTGTTTCCATCTACGTGTGAGTGTGTATCCATCTACGTGTGTGTTTTTATTTATTTCTATTAATTTATTTCACCTTAATTTCACCAGGTAGGCCAGTTGAGAACAAGTTCTCATTTACAACTGTGACCTGGCCAAGATAAAGCAAAGCAGTGCATCAAAAACAACAACACAAGAGTAACACATAAACAAACTTACAGTCAATAACACAAAAGAAAAGAAAAATAGAGAAATCAATGTACAGTGTGTGCAAATGTAGAAGAGTAGGGAGGTAGGCAATAAATAGGCCATAGAGATGAAAATAATTACAATTTATCATTAATACTGGAGTGATAGATGTGCAGATGATGATGTGCAAGTAGAGATACTGGGGTGCAAAAGGGCAAGTAATAATATGGGGATGAAGTAGTCGGTTGTGCTATTTACAGATTGGCTGTGTACAGGTACAGTGATCAGTAAGCTGCTTTGACAGCTGATGCTTAACGTTAGAGAGGGAGATATAAGACTCCAGCTTCAGTGATTTTTGCAGTTCGTTCCAGTCACTGGCAGCAGAGAACTGGAAGGAAAGGCAGCCAAAGTAAGTGTTGGCTTTGGGGGTGACCAGTGAAATATACCTGCTGGAGTGCGTGCTACGGGTGGGTGTGCTATGGTGACCAGTGAGCTGAGATATGGCGGAGCTTTACCTACCAAAGACTTATAGATGACCTAGAGTCAGCTGGATTGGCAAAGGATATGTAGTGAGGGCCAGCCAACGAGAGCATACAGGTCTCGGTGGTGGGTAGTATATGGGGCTTTGGTAATAAAATGGAAGGCACTGTGATGGACTACATCCAGTTTGCTGAGTAGAGTGTTGGGGGCTATTTTGTAAATTACATCGCCGAAGTCAAGGATCGGTAGGATAGTCAGTTTTACGAGGGTATGTTTGGTGGCATGAGTGAGGAGGCTTTGTTGTGAAATAGGAAGCCGATTATAGATTTAATTTTGGATTGGAGATGCTTAATGTGAGTCTGGAAGGAGAGTTTACAGTCTAACCAGACACCTAGGTATTTGTATTTGTCCACATATTCTAGGTCAGAACCGTCCAGAGTAGTGATGCTAGTCGGGCGGGAAGGTGCAGGCAGCAATCGGTTGAAGAGCATGCACTTAGTTTTCCTAGCATTTAAAGGCAGTTGGAGGCTATGGAAGGAGAGTTGTATGGCGTTGAAGCTCGTTTGGAGGTTTGTTAGCACAGTGTCCAAACAAGGGCCAGTGTGTGTGTGGGGATATGTGTACCCGCAGCAACTCCCTTGCGTTGTGGTGTGGCGTGGTTCTACCTGCTTTTCGTGCCCCCATCACGGAGCCCCAAAGGACTGGAATAAAAAGCAGCAGCGGTGCGTAACCGTGCTGGCAGCCCCACCCCCCTCCACTGCTCCTTCATCCCTCCTTCTCCCTCTCTGTGCAGCGCTGAATGAATGAAGGCGGGCGAGAGTGCTCGTGCTGCGCTGTGTACTTTCTCGTATAGTGGGCTCACAGCTAGGCTTGGCAGGGCCGAGGTGTTACCTAAAAGGGGTGAGCTAAGGTAAACGAGGCCCCTGCCAACGCTAGGCTAGCTACTCACAGGCAGGCAGAAGAGCAACCAGGAGGGGAAATGGTGTACAGGAAAGGGGGCTGGAGATGGCTATGGAGAAAGAGGCTGGGGTGAGAGGCTGGGCTGCATCTTAGGCAGGATTACAAGCTGGGTCTAGTGCTGGGGCTGGGTATAGGTTGTGCAGTGTGTGCAGTGCTGGGGCTGCATATAGGGACATTGGTGAGGCTGGGCATAAGGCAGGGCAGTGGCTCACACTGAGGATAGAGAGGTGGATTTTTGAATTGGCCAATGTTAATGTGAGGCTAGGTAAGGGGCTGCAGCTGGTGAGGTGTTTCACTACCATTAGTAAGAAGGAAGGGTGTCAAGTTACTTTGAATGTGTCATAAAACTATATCTGCTGTTCTTTTATTTCTCTTGTCCTCCTGTTTCTGCTGTCTGCTGATAGTCTAAAGATAGACCTCTGGTCTTGACTAGCACTTAGAGAGCAATGTCCTCAGAGAGAACTGACGATGTTACCATCTGGTATGTGGAGTATGCCACAACCAGCTGATGTGAACACATCTGAATACTGTGTTGGTTGACCTAACCATGCATAAACACAGCCCTGATGGTGGGAAGCAACCTGTCTACGTTTCCCTTCTATTCTACCCTCCTTCTCTTTGCCTTAGGGCTCCTGTGAGATGCAGACAGTGTGTGTGTGTGTGTGTGTGTGTGTGTGTGTGTGTGTGTGTGTGTGTGTGTGTGTGTGTGTGTGTGTGTGTGTGTGTGTGTGTGTGTGTGTGTGTGTGTGTGTGTGTGTGTGTGTGTGTGTGTGTGTGTGTGTGTGTGTGTGTGTGTACATGCCTACTTGCCTGTGTTTGTGCACGTGTGATTGTGCCAGTGAGAGTGCATGCGTGCCTGTGTGTGTGTGTATTTGTGGCAGTTAGCCTCAGTGCATTGAGCTCTTTCTCCCTGCAGGGGTTCAGTATTGTGTGAGTGGACAGGACAGCCATGGGTGGGCAGGCTGGCTGAGAGATGAGAGCGTGAGCCTTGCTGTTTGTCTCTGGCCTTTTGCGACTCACGATGATGTGCTAATTACAGATACCCCCCTCCGACAAAGCCACAAGTGGTTGCACCCAGACTGCACCAAGTCACGCATCAGCCCCTGATTTATTCTGATTATCAAAACATACAAAGACATCATTCCTCCATAGACCACATCCAGAAACATAAAACTTCAGACTTTTCTCTCTCTCTCCCTCCTCCCCCCTCTCGCCCCTCACCCTTCCTTTTGCGCTCTCTTTCTACTTTTAGCCTGCATGAAGCAGCAGATTTCTGGCTTGTCCGGGGCATTCCTCTCATAGTTGTGCCATTGAACGGGGAAAAACAGACTTGAAAAGCATTCTGAGGCAAGCTCTATCAGGTTAATAGTCAATCTTAAACACATCATTAGGGATTGTTTATGCAAAAGATCAAGTAGTCTGGAAGGGGTAATTTACTGTTCCACCAATTATTTGAGTGTTAGCATACTTGGCCCTTGGAATATGCTAAGTGTGAGGAAAGGTAAAACTTAAAAGCATCCGTACGCCGGCCTTTCTGTTTGATTATTATTATGTTTTTACCAAAATAAAACATTCTATTTGGGCTAAATACATTCGAAAACACATTCTATCCCATTCATCATCACCAAGTCGTTCTTCCAGTTTATGGTAGCCCCCAACGACACTTTGTCATCACATCGCAATTAAGTGTTAACCCAAAACAGGTGGCTTATGATAACAGTGGAGACGAACTAATAAAAAGCACAAAAAAGGGAAAAAAACTAAGGAGAAAAGGAATCAAAGGAGAGGAGTACGGTGAAGGAAGAGCAGATCTGTTCTATAAATCGTCAGCAGCAGCAGCAGCTTGGTTGTATATATGCCAAGGCCACACAACAGTGGAATCATAATATGTATCTATGTCGAGTTTTGAGATAACTCTGTATTGAAAAGCGCTATACAAATGAAATGTATTGTTATTATTTTGATTATTTTAAGGACCATGTTGACTCAAGTCCACCACTCTGAAGACGCTGCAGCCTTGACCCCAGGATTAAACCCACTGGGCACAGATATCAGTTCAACTAACGAGAATTCAGCGTGAAATCAACAAAACATTTCACCATGTCATTAGATTAAAGTTAAAAGTTGATGAAGTCATCATACAGTCATCACATTGACATTTTTGTTGAAATGACGTGGAAAACAACACGTTTTTGCCCAGTGGGAAGGGACTGCTCAGCTCTGCTAAGACAATATTGCTTCCCTCACATACCCATCCTCCATTAAAAATGTTCAAGCGGTATAAACACTTTTACATGGTTTTTGGACAGTAAGTTATTTTGTGCCGATAACTGTCTGCTTAGAGACGTTTGTGATATTGTAAGTGTTATTTTTCCCAAGTGTTCTTATTAAACAAGATATTGGCCTTATGGACGAAGCCTGTGATATGTAAGTACAGCGTTTGTGAACTAGTGTTGATGTGCTTGCTCTCTTATTTCATTTTTGGTTCGATTGATATGGATGTTTCAAAGAAGGATCTGGAAATGTATTGTTCACCTAGTGTGCTGGTGGTCTCCACCATAAATGTATTGTTTACTGAGTGTGCTGGTGGTCTCCACCATAAATGTATTGTTTACTGAGTGTGCTGGTGGTCTCCAGCATAAATGTATTGTTTACTGAGTGTGCTGGTGGTCTCCACCATAAATGTATTGTTTACTGACTGTGCTGGTGGCCTCCACCATAAATGTATTGTTTACCTAGTGTGCTGGTGGTCTCCACCATAAATGTATTGTTTACTGAATGTGCTGGTGGTCTCCACCATAAATGTATTGTTTACTGAGTGTGCTGGTGGTCTCCACCATAAATGTATTGTTTACTGAGTGTGCTGGTGGTCTCCACCATAAATGTATTGTTCACCTAGTGTGCTGGTGGTCTCCACCATAAATGTATTGTTTACTGAGTGTGCTGGTGGTCTCCACCATAAATGCATTGTTTACTGAGTGTGCTGGTGGTCTACACCATAAATGTATTGTTTACTCAGTGTGCTGGTGGTCTCCACCATAAATGTATTGTTTACTGAGTGTGCTGGTGGTCTCCACCATAAATGTATTGTTTACTGAGTGTGCTGGTGGTCTCCACCATAAATGTATTGTTTACTGAATGTGCTGGTGGCCTCCACCATAAATGTATTGTTTACTGAGTGTGCTGGTGGTCTCCACCATAAATGTATTGTTTACTGAGTGTGCTGGTGGTCTCCACCATAAATGTATTGTTTACTGAATGTGCTGGTGGTCTCCACCATAAATGTATTGTTTACTGAGTGTGCTGGTGGTCTCCACCATAAATGTATTGTTTACTGAGTGTGCTGGTGGTCTCCACCATAGATGTATTGTTTACTGAGTGTGCTGGTGGTCTACACCATAAATGTATTGTTCACCTAGTGTGCTGGTGGTCTCCACCATAAATGTATTGTTTACTGAATGTGCTGGTGGTCTCCACCATAAATGTATTGTTTACTGAGTTTGCTTGTGGCCTCCACCATAAATGTATTGTTCACCTACTGTGCTGGTGGTCTCCACCATAATGTATTGTTTACTGAATGTGCTGGTAGTCTCCACCATAAATGTATTGTTTACTGAGTGTGCTGGTGGTCTCCACCATAAATGTATTGTTTACTGAGTGTGCTGGTGGCCTCCACCATAAATGTATTGTTTACTGAATGTGCTGGTGGTCTCCACCATAAATGTATTGTTTACTGAATGTGCTGGTGGTCTCCAGCATAAATGTATTGTTTACCTAGTGTGCTGGTGGTCTCCAGCATAAATGTATTGTTTACTGAGTGTGCTGGTGGTCTCCACCATAAATGTATTGTTCACCTGGTGTGCTGGTGGTCTCCAGCATAAATGTATTGTTTACTGAGTGTGCTGGTGGTCTCCAGCATAAATGTATTGTTTACTGAATGTGCTGGTGGTCTCCAGCATAAATGTATTGTTTACTGAGTGTGCTGGTGGTCTCCACCATAACTGTATTGTTTACTGAATGTGCTGGTGGTCTCCACCATAACTGTATTGTTTACTGAGTGTGCTGGTGGTCTCCACCAAAAATGTATTGTTTACTGAGTGTGCTGGTGGTCTCCAGCATAAATGTATTGTTTACTGAGTGTGCTGGTGGTCTCCACCATAAATGTATTGTTTACCTAGTGTGCTGGTGGCCTCCACCATAAATGTATTGTTTACCTAGTGTGCTGGTGGTCTCCAGCATACATGTATTGTTTACTGAGTGTGCTGGTGGTCTCCACCATAAATGTATTGTTTACTGACTGTGCTGGTGGCCTCCACCATAAATGTATTGTTTACTGAATGTGCTGGTGGTCTCCACGAAAAATTTGTTGTTTACTGAATGTGCTGGTGGTCTCCACCATAAATGTATTGTTTACTGAGTGTGCTGGTGGTCTACACCATAAATGTATTGTTCACCTAGTGTGCTGGTGGTCTCCACCATAAATGTATTGTTTACTGAATGTGCTGGTGGTCTCCACCATAAATGTATTGTTTACTGAGTGTGCTGGTGGCCTCCACCATAAATGTATTGTTCACCTAGTGTGCTGGTGGTCTCCACCATAAATGTATTGTTTACTGAATGTGCTGGTAGTCTCCACCATAAATGTATTGTTTACTGAGTGTGCTGGTGGTCTCCACCATAAATGTATTGTTTACTGAGTGTGCTGGTGTCCTCCACCATATATGTATTGTTTACTGAATGTGCTGGTGGTCTACACCATAAATGTATTGTTTACTGAGTGTGCTGGTGGTCTCCACCATAAATGTATTGTTCACCTAGTGTGCTGGTGGTCTCCACCATAAATGTATTGTTTACTGAATGTGCTGGTGGTCTCCACCATAAATGTATTGTTTACTGAATGTGCTGGTGGTCTCCACCATAAATGTATTGTTTACTGAGTGTGCTGGTGGCCTCCACCAAAAATGTATTGTTTACTGAATGTGCTGGTGGTCTCCACCATAAATGTATTGTTTACCGAGTGTGCTGGTGGTCTCCACCATAAATGTATTGTTTACTGAGTGTGCTGGTGATCTTCAGCATAAATGTATTGTTTACTGAGTGTGCTGGTGGTCTCCACCATAAATGTATTGGTTACTGAGTGTACTGGTGGTCTCCACCATAAATGTATTGTTTACTGAGTGTGCTGGTGGTCTCCACCATAAATGTATTGTTTACTGAGTGTACTGGTGGTCTCCACCATAAATGTATTGTTTACTGAATGTGCTGGTGGTCTCCAGCATAAATGTATTGTTTACCTAGTGTGCTGGTGGTCTCCAGCATAAATGTATTGTTTACTGAGTGTGCTGGTGGTCTCCAGCATAAATGTATTGTTCACCTGGTGTGCTGGTGGTCTCCAGCATAAATGTATTGTTTACTGAGTGTGCTGGTGGTCTCCAGCATAAATGTATTGTTTACTGAATGTGCTGGTGGTCTCCACCATAAATGTATTGTTTACTGAGTGTGCTGGTGGTCTCCACCATAAATGTATTGTTTACTGAATGTGCTGGTGGTCTCCACCATAAATGTATTGTTTACTGAGTGTGCTGGTGGTCTCCACCATAAATGTATTGTTTACTGAGTGTGCTGGTGGTCTCCAGCATAAATGTATTGTTTACTGAGTGTGCTGGTGGTCTCCACCATAAATGTATTGTTTACTGAGTGTGCTGGTGGTCTCCACCATAAATGTATTGTTTACTGAGTGTGCTGGTGGTCTCCACCATAAATGTATTGTTTACTGAGTGTTCTGGTGGTCTCCACCATAAATGTATTGTTTACTGAATGTGCTGGTGGTCTCCACCATAAATGCATTGTTTACTGAGTGTGCTGGTGGTCTACACCATAAATGTATTGGTTACTGAGTGTGCTGGTGGTCTCCACCATAAATGTATTGTTTACTGAGTGTGCTGGTGGTCTCCACCATAAATGTATTGTTTACCGAGTGTGCTGGTTGTCTCCACCATAAACGTATTGTTTACTGAGTGTGCTGGTGGTCTCCACCATAAATGTATTGTTTACTGAGTGTACTGGTGGTCTCCACCATAAATGTATTGTTTACTGAGTGTGCTGGTGGTCTCCAGCATAAATGTATTGTTTACTGAGTGTGCTGGTGGTCTCCACCATAAATGTATTGTTTACCTAGTGTGCTGGTGGCCTCCACCATAAATGTATTGTTTACCTAGTGTGCTGGTGGTCTCCAGCATACATGTATTGTTTACTGAGTGTGCTGGTGGTCTCCACCATAAATGTATTGTTTACTGACTGTGCTGGTGGCCTCCACCATAAATGTATTGTTTACTGAATGTGCTGGTGGTCTCCAAGAAAAATTTATTGTTTACTGAATGTGCTGGTGGTCTCCACCATAAATGTATTGTTTACTGAGTGTGCTGGTGGTCTACACCATAAATGTATTGTTCACCTAGTGTGCTGGTGGTCTCCACCATAAATGTATTGTTTACTGAATGTGCTGGTGGTCTCCACCATAAATGTATTGTTTACTGAGTGTGCTGGTGGCCTCCACCATAAATGTATTGTTCACCTAGTGTGCTGGTGGTCTCCACCATAAATGTATTGTTTACTGAATGTGCTGGTAGTCTCCACCATAAATGTATTGTTTACTGAGTGTGCTGGTGGTCTCCACCATAAATGTATTGTTTACTGAGTGTGCTGGTGTCCTCCACCATATATGTATTGTTTACTGAATGTGCTGGTGGTCTACACCATAAATGTATTGTTTACTGAGTGTGCTGGTGGTCTCCACCATAAATGTATTGTTCACCTAGTGTGCTGGTGGTCTCCACCATAAATGTATTGTTTACTGAATGTGCTGGTGGTCTCCACCATAAATGTATTGTTTACTGAATGTGCTGGTGGTCTCCACCATAAATGTATTGTTTACTGAGTGTGCTGGTGGCCTCCACCAAAAATGTATTGTTTACTGAATGTGCTGGTGGTCTCCACCATAAATGTATTGTTTACCGAGTGTGCTGGTGGTCTCCACCATAAATGTATTGTTTACTGAGTGTGCTGGTGATCTTCAGCATAAATGTATTGTTTACTGAGTGTGCTGGTGGTCTCCACCATAAATGTATTGGTTACTGAGTGTACTGGTGGTCTCCACCATAAATGTATTGTTTACTGAGTGTGCTGGTGGTCTCCACCATAAATGTATTGTTTACTGAGTGTACTGGTGGTCTCCACCATAAATGTATTGTTTACTGAATGTGCTGGTGGTCTCCAGCATAAATGTATTGTTTACCTAGTGTGCTGGTGGTCTCCAGCATAAATGTATTGTTTACTGAGTGTGCTGGTGGTCTCCAGCATAAATGTATTGTTCACCTGGTGTGCTGGTGGTCTCCAGCATAAATGTATTGTTTACTGAGTGTGCTGGTGGTCTCCAGCATAAATGTATTGTTTACTGAATGTGCTGGTGGTCTCCAGCATAAATGTATTGTTTACTGAGTGTGCTGGTGGTCTCCACCATAAATGTATTGTTTACTGAATGTGCTGGTGGTCTCCACCATAAATGTATTGTTTACTGAGTGTGCTGGTGGTCTCCACCATAAATGTATTGTTTACTGAGTGTGCTGGTGGTCTCCAGCATAAATGTATTGTTTACTGAGTGTGCTGGTGGTCTCCACCATAAATGTATTGTTTACTGAGTGTGCTGGTGGTCTCCACCATAAATGTATTGTTTACTGAGTGTGCTGGTGGTCTCCACCATAAATGTATTGTTTACTGAGTGTTCTGGTGGTCTCCACCATAAATGTATTGTTTACTGAATGTGCTGGTGGTCTCCACCATAAATGTATTGTTTACTGAGTGTGCTGGTGGTCTACACCATAAATGTATTGGTTACTGAGTGTGCTGGTGGTCTCCACCATAAATGTATTGTTTACCGAGTGTGCTGGTTGTCTCCACCATAAACGTATTGTTTACTGAGTGTGCTGGTGGTCTCCACCATAAATGTATTGTTTACTGAGTGTACTGGGGGTCTCCACCATAAATGTATTGTTTACTGAGTGTGCTGGTGGTCTACACCATAAATGTGTTGGTTACTGAGTGTGCTGGTGGTCTCCACCATGCATTTATTGTTCACCTAGTGTGCTGGTGGTCTCCAGCATAAATGTATTGTTTACTGAATGTGCTGGTGGTCTCCACCATAAATGTATTGTTTACTGAGTGCGCTGGTGGTCTCCACCATAAATGTATTGTTTACTGAATGTGCTGGTGGTCTCCACCATAAATGTATTGTTTACCTAGTGTGCTGGTGGTCTCCACCATAAATGTATTGTTTACTGAGTGTGCTGGTGGTCTCCACCATAAATGTATTGTTTACTGAGTCTGCTGGTGGTCTCCAGCATAAATGTATTGTTTACTGAGTGTGCTGGTGGTCTCCACCATAAATGTATTGTTTACTGAGTGTGCTGGTGGTCTCCACCATAAATGTATTGTTTACTGAATGTGCTGTTGGTGTCCACCATAAATGTATTGTTTACTGCGTGTGCTGGTGGGCTCCACCATACATGTATTGTTTACTGAGTGTGCTGGTGGTCTCCACCATAAATGTATTGTTTACTGAATGTGCTGGTGGTCTCCACCATAATGTATTGTTTACTGAGTGTGCTAGTGGTCTCCACCATAAATCTATTGTTTACTGAATGTGCTGGTGGTCTCCACCATAAATGTACTGTTTACTGAGTGTGCTGGTGGTCTCCAGCATAAATGTATTGTTTACTGAGTGTGCATGTGGTCTCCACCATAAATGTATTGTTTACCAAGTGTGCTGGTGGTCTCCAGCATAAATGTATTGTTTACTGAGTGTACTGGTGGTCTCCAGCATAAATTTATTGTTTACTGAATGTGCTGGTGGTCTCCACCATAAATGTATTGTTTTCCGAGTGTGCTGGTGGTCTCCACCATAAATGTATTGTTTACTGAGTGTGCTGGTGGTCTCCAGCATAAATTTATTGTTTACTGAATGTGCTGGTGGTCTCCACCATAAATGTATTGTTTACCGAGTGTGCTGGTGGTCTCCACCATAAATGTATTGTTTACTAAGTGTGCTGGTGGTCTCCAGCATAAATGTATTGTTTACTGAATGTGCTGGTGGTCTTCAGCATAAATGTATTGTTTACTGAGTGTGCTGGTGGTCTCCACCATAAATGTACTGTTTACTGAATGTGCTGGTGGTCTCCACCATAAATGTATTGTTTACTGAATGTGCTGGTGGTCTCCACCATAAATGTATTGTTTACTGAATGTGCTGGTGGTCTCCACCATAAATGTATTGTTTACTGAGTGTGCTGGTGGTCTCCACCATAAATGTATTGTTTACTGAATGTGCTGGTGGTCTCCACCATAAATGTATTGTTTACTGAATGTGCTGGTGGTCTCCACCATAAATGTATTGTTTACTGAGTGTGCTGGTGGTCTCCACCATAAATGTATTGTTTACTGAATGTGCTGGTGGTCTCCACCATAAATGTATTGTTTACTGAATGTGCTGGTGGTCTCCACCATAAATGTATTGTTTACTGAGTGTGCTGGTGGTCTCCACCATAAATGTATTGTTTACTAAGTGTGCTGGTGGTCTCCAGCATAAATGTATTGTTTACTGAATGTGCTGGTGGTCTTCAGCATAAATGTATTGTTTACTGAGTGTGCTGGTGGTCTCCACCATAAATGTACTGTTTACTGAATGTGCTGGTGGTCTCCACCATAAATGTATTGTTTACTGAATGTGCTGGTGGTCTCCACCATAAATGTATTGTTTACTGAATGTGCTGGTGGTCTCCACCATAAATGTATTGTTTACTGAGTGTGCTGGTGGTCTCCACCATAAATGTATTGTTTATTGAGTGTGCTGGTGGTCTCCACCATAAATGTATTGTTTACTGAGTGTGTTGGTGGTCTCCACCATAAATGTATTGTTTACTGAGTGTGCTGGTGGTCTTCAGCATAAATGTATTGTTTACTGAATGTGTTGGTGGTCTCCACCATAAATGTATTGTTTACTGAGTGTGCTGGTGGTCTCCAGCATAAATGTATTGTTTACTGAATGTGTTGGTGGTCTCCACCATAAATGTTTTGTTTTACTGAGTGTGTTGGTGGTCTCCACCATAAATGTATTGTTTACTGAATGTGTTGGTGGTCTCCACCATAAATGTATTGTTTACTGAGTGTGCTGGTGGTCTCCAGCATAAATATATTGTTTACTGAATGTGTTGGTGGTCTCCACCATAAATGTATTGTTTACTGAGTGTGCTGGTGGTCTCCAGCATAAATGTATTGTTTACTGAATGTGCTGGTGGTCTCCAGCATAAATGTATTGTTTACTGAGTGTGCTGGTGGTCTCCAGCATAAATATATTGTTTACTGAATGTGTTGGTGGTCTCCACCATAAATGTATTGTTTACTGAGTGCGTTGGTGGTCTCCACCATAAATGTATTGTTTACTGAGTGTGCTGGTGGTCTCCACCATAAATGTATTGTTTAATGAATATGTTGGTGGTCTTCAGCATAAATTTATTGTTTACTGAGTGTGCTGGTGGTCTCCAACATAAATGTATTGGTTACTGAATGTGCTGGTGGTCTCCACCATAAATGTATTGTTTACTGAGTGTGTTGGTGGTCTCCACAATAAATGCTGTAATTGGACTTAATTTACAATGAATGTACAAAGACTGCTCATATATACACTTTACAACTTTTGGAATTAATCCAAGAGAGAGAATTTACACAAGTGTAACATAAACATTCAAGTAAATAATAAATTATATCAGTGGAGGATCAACAAAATTCCAAGAAAATTCCAGTAATTTCAGCATCTTTCTCAAATGTTGATTTGGGTCCAACAGAGAACAACCTAATCTGTACATAGACTCTGGCTCTTCTCCCGTGAATAAATACAGACCTAGGTCCAGTTTGCATTGCATGTTTAGAAAAAGAAAACGTTGTAAACCTGGCACAGGGAGACCCCAAGTGTAGGAATGTGTTTGGGAAACCTCTTAAACACAGGCCCCTTTCTGGGAACATGTCAAATCATTCATTCGTTCACTTCTTACCTCCTCTCCTTACCACTCCCCTGTGCCCCGCCCTCCAGACATATTCCCTGTGTTTATAAGTTGGCCCACATGACATAAGCTGAAGCTCCCCTTTACGTCTTTGAAATCCCACCTTTTTTTTTGTTGCTTTTAAACTGTTTTGACAGCTCTCGCTTTTTTCCACCACCCCTCTGAGCGCTGGAAACGGTTTGGTGCATGTCTGAATGAACAAGTGTGTCATTATTTTCCTGTAAGCTGACATGAAAGATACTTCACAACTTGTGAACTGGTGTTTGTGAGACACAGAGGTGTTCAGTGAGATATCATTGAACAGTATCATGTGACCATAAAGGAACAAAGTCCTGTTTTCTTACGGTTCTATAATGTACCATGTAGGGCTGGCCGCCAGAACAAGTCTGATTTCATTTTGCCTCAAGGTTTGTGCTGCAGAAATCTTTCCCTCTGGGCTGAGCCGATGTGAAACTCAGAATGACTTGGAACACAATTAAATGTCAAGTGGCAGGATCGATGTTGGAAAGAATATCCCTCTTAAAAACAGAATTCATGATTTTTCTTTGCACTTGTGTCTATTTTCTGATGAAACTACACCATGTAACCCAAGGCAAGCTTGGCTTTTGTTTGTTTTGTAAAACGTCTCACTGAAGAACAATAGAGAATGTATGTTAAGACAAAACAACACACGTGTTGCATATTTGGCACTTTATTTAAGAGGCGCAGAAAATGGCTTCCAATCAGGTCAACATACAGTAAGTGTATTAACCTTGCAACTGTCTCTTTCTCTTCCTCTTCCTCTCCATACATCTATTCACTCACTTTCTCACATTCTAAATCTCTTCACACACTGCACAATTTACATACTGTTAATATATTTTTTTTTTCTCTCTCTATCTCTCTCTCTCTCTCTCTCTCTCTCTCTCTCTCTCTCTCTCTCTCTCTCTCTCTCTCTCTCTCTCTCTCTCTCTCTCTCTCTCTCTCTCTCTCTCTCTCTCTCTCCCCCTCCCTCCCTCCATCTCCTCTAGGTGAGTTGTTAAGTCTGGTGGACGACCTGCTGTCAGGTCTTGGTTCGTCCTGTGTGGTGGCGGGTCGAAGGAACGGAGACCATCCTCACTCTGTGCTCTACTCGCTGGTCTTCAAGTGCCTGGAGCCCGACAGCCTCTACAAGTAAGATCCCCCAACCTAAAGCACTTTGGACCTGAGCCCGTATTCATAAAGCCTCTCAGAGTGCTGATCTAGGTCCCCTATGTCCATGTAATCTTTTTCATTATGATCTAAAAGGCAGAACTGATCCTAGATCAGCACTCCTACTCTGAGATGCGTCATTAATACGGGCCCAGATTTACTATTGCTTTGCACCATTCCAAGGAATCTAAAGTAGGCTAAACAACAAGGTAGAAATGAAGGATAGAATAGGAAAAAAAGACGGATGTTTTTGTTCTGTTGTTCACTTCTGCTAACTCTGTGGTAAATGTTGCACGACAGAAGTCCATTGAGTTGTCGCTACATTCAACCCTTCTCACCTGTGGTATTGTTCGAACTCGATTGACTTCATCATTTTCTGACTTTCTGACTTTTATGAGTATACTATTTCCCATTACCATAAAAAACCTCCTTCTTAACCAATGGCATTGTTGTCATTTTTGCGTCTCTCCTAAAGAGGAATGACTTAACACATAATATGTGGGTGATATCACCAGCCAGCACCACATATTTTCCCTGAGTGTCTGTACTCCCATTGGCAATGGGACTTGTTTATGGCCATGTTTTAATTCCCCCCAGTCAGAACACAGCTGGCTCAAATTAGGGGGGCGGCACATATTTTGGTCTCACCAGGGTGGAAGTGGTGGATGCTGGTGTTATTGTTTCCGTTATTGTTCCGTTTGTCATGAGGCCCTTTTCAATGGAGGAAAAGGTGGTCATGGTGAAAAACTAGCATCACAACCAACGTGCTGTTTGTGTCACACAGAGACTGGAGGAGACTGGAGCCATTGACCAGTCGGTCTGTCTGGTGATTACAGTCTGGGGCGGTTAGCAAACAGACAACTGTTTGCTACAGACCACCCCTCTTAATCCAATTAGTCATAAAGACTGAGAACCATAACACATTGAGCAGCAGGGAGGACATGCATGGAGGACACACACACTGTGGCAGGTCAGTTAGTTGCATGCACACGTCCCAACCCACTGATACATGCTAATATGTTCAGCAGTTGAAGCACTCCTTCATTTATGGCCAGACATAAGTACAGCCCTGAGTCCCTCAGCATGTGTGAAGGGTATAGTCAACCATACATCTTGTATTAGGGTTGTCAGAGAACACTAGAGTATACAGCTGTTAGTCAACTTTGCAGGTGTTTCATTTTGCAAAGAAGATTCACTTAGTTGAATCCTTGTCTTGTGTGAGTATCAAGATGGAGTAAAAAGAAAAGCCTATTAGTGGGAAAGTGGAGAAATTAAATGAAACCAGCTGAGTCCACATGGAGATACTTGTGTGAATGTTCCATAAGCTGCCCTGCTGCCAACAGACACTATAATGGTTCTGTGTGTCTGTGGCCCCGGCAGGCCCGTTGTTCGCTTAGTGTGCCTTTATTAATCCATACATCATCACAGTTGGAGACGTTTACGTTGTGCTGTTCGGAGGAGATCTCAGAGCGAAAATACATTAATCTTCAGAGGGCTCAGGGTCTGCGGCACGCCTTCCCAAGGGCCGTCGCTGTGATGTGCATTTGATAGAAGCACTTTGTTCTACTTGGGTATCACTTCCCTGAGCCCTCTTCCTCTTGTCTCCCGATCTAGAAATCAAGTTCTTTTTTTGATATTTTTTTCAAATCAAATCAAGTTAGATGGGCGAGGCATGCTCCGAAACCAAACAGGCCCCAGATGAAATTTAAGAGGGGACACTCCAATCATCACACCGTGTTCCTCTCCTCTGAGCGCTCCCAACTGTTGTGTGGTGTTTTATGTTTGTGGCTCTGGCTCACTGTTTTCCACTTGTTTGTTTTGGGAAGCGGGCCCCTGCAGCTGTGCACGATACAGATAGATCGTTGGTGCTTATGTTAAACAAGGGAATCGGGGAGTACTGCTGGGGGCAGCGCTACCCAGAAGCCAACAGTAGAAATCATAACAGCGTGATAGTGAGGGTATATTGAGAGGGTTGATTTATTCGAGCTTCAGGTAGTAGGAGATTACCTTGCAACCGGTTGCAACTTTTCTTCTTTCCCGCCATCTGGCTTGCGCAACTTGGAGGTCAAGCCAACCGAGAGAGAGAGGGAGAGAGAATGTACTTGGAAGCTCCTGCTTCCCCCGTGCTGAATGTACGGAGAGAGCGAGAGAGAGACAGCAAAAGAGATAGGGAGAGTACCACTCTGTAGCTATGTTATCTGTGTCAAGGCACCCCCTCCAGTTTCGTTACTCCCAGATAAGAGCCGCATTTACGTCGGCACTACGTCTGTGGGCACACCTCGGTGCGGCCAACTGGGCTTCTCCTAATCGACGGGCTAGATAAGGTTTCCGGCCGCCGGGGTTTGGTTTACATTTGATGTACTCCAAGGTTGTCAGGCCTTAATGTTTCTTTTCAGGCTCTGGCATAACTTGGCTTAGCTCTCTCTCTCTCTCTGTCTCTCTCTTTCTCTGTCTCTCTCTCTCTGTCTCTCTCTGTCTCTGTCTCTCATTCTCTCTCTCTGTCTCTCTCTCTCTCTCCCTCTCCACTGTATTGAGTGAGATGTTCAGTTGGGGAGTCCACTGTCATACATGCAGGGCTGTAAGGAACATGTCAATCCTTTCCCTTGGAAATGTTGCCAACAGACAGAGTCTGAGGAGTAGTCCGGAAGCAGCCTTTCTTGTTACAGTGTGACCATATGGACATGATACATCTCACTTTTTCACATGACACTACATCCTAAAATAGGTCCAAATTAGTATTGGATTGTTACAATTTGACTGTAGCCGAATGGACTGGATTAAGTTCAGAATTAGTAAAATAATGAGTTTATGATTTATGGTTGATGACCTATGTTATACATGTGGTATCATGAAGCTCTACATACCAGTACTTAGTAGTTATTGCAAGCACTAAACTATATAACAATTTTGCGTTCATATCTACCTCCCCCTAAATAGCTCCCTCACCCCAGACGTGCTGACACAGAACCGAGACAAATAACAGGACAAACAGGCAATATGGCAGAAAGTAAATCCCTAGCACCTCTATCATGGGTGATAACTTTATACCTTCACCATATCCTTAAAAGCTGTTGCTTTAAGTGAACGTAGTAAAAGTCGATCTGGCGATTCAGCAATACCGGTAAGTCTAGCATTTCACATCATATTTGCCCTTCATGGCATCATATCCTCTTACATTATCATCTCTAGGTATAATTGGTACAATTTCAAGCCATGGTAAAAGTTACCCTCAATGTTTCTACCATCACCCTCCCAAACAGAAACCATTCACAGTGATACCGGTCATAATATCTGTTTCATATGACCTATTCAACCTGCATAACTGTCTTTTGAAGTATTGTTTTCTGACTTGTGTTGTGTATATGTTCTTTACTGAAGTGCTGCTTTATATATTGATTGATATATCATGTGCTTTTTATGTTGATGTCTGTTTGTCTGAAACGGTTGTGTTGATGCTGCTGTCTTTGTCCAGGTCTCTCTTGAAAAATAGATTTATATCTCAACGAAAGTCATTGGGTTGAACAAAGGTTCAATAAAATAAAGGCTCCAGTACGCTAGCGAAGGAGAGGGCCTGGATCCATTGGTTGGTTCTTTTACTTCTCTTCCTTTACTGCAGTAAAGAGGGCAAGGTTCAGCACCTGCTTCCCAGTGTTTTGGATGGTACTCTCAGGCCAGAGCAGCAGTTCAGAGCCCTAAAATAGAAGTCTTTAGAGGCAAGTGTAAATCACAGAAAATGACACAGCATAACATGATAAACCTGATGTGACCCAACCCGGCTGGAGACTTATGAGGTGTAGTCTTTCTACTGTATACTCAGGATCCAGCTCCACTCTAAAACACGCTGCCAACTATCCCTCAGAAGAACAACAAATATGTCTTCCACGCGGGCGCTATAACAACCTGTGGCAGAGTACGACGGACGAAGGCTTTTTGAACGACTAGTGAAAGCTTTCTTTCTTTAAACAAAGAACCTGCATGATACACAACATGGCCAAAAGTATGTGGACAGCCATTCAAATTTGTTAATTCGGCTATTTCAGACACACCTGTTGCTGACAGGTGTACAAAATCGAGCACAGAATCATGCAATCTCCATAGACAAACATTGGCAGTAGAATGTCCCATGAGCTCAGTGACTTTTAATGTGACACCGTCATAGGATCCCACCTTTCCAACAAGTCAGTTGGTAAAATTTCTGCCCTGCTAGAGCCGCCCCGTTCAACTGTAAGTTCTGTTGTGAAGTGTTTGATTGTGAAGTGTTGTGAAGTGGAAAAGTCTAGGAGCAACAACAGCTCAGCCGCGAAGTGGTAGGCCACACAAATCAAATCAACTTTATTGCCACATGCGCCTAACACAACAAGTGCAGACTTTACCGTGAAATGCTTACTTACAAGCCCTTAACCAACAGTGCAGTTCAAGAAGAAGAACATATTTACCAAGTAGGCTAAAATAAAAATAAATAATAAAAAGTAACACAATAAGAATAACAATAATGAGGCTATATACAGGGAGCACCGATACCGAGTCAGTGTGCGGGGGTACAGGCTAGTTGAGGTAATCTGTACATGTAGGTGGGAGCGAAGTGACTATGCATAGGTAACAAACAAACAGCGAGTAGCAGAAGTGTACAAGAGGGGGGGTGTCAATGTAAATTGTCCGGTGATGATTTTTATGAATTGTTCAGCAGTCTAATGGCTTGGGGGTAGAAGCTGTTGAGGAGGCTTTTGGTCCTAGACTTGGCGCTCTGGTACCGCTTGCCGTGCGGTAGCAGAGAAAACATCTCACAGAACGGGACCGCCGAGTGCTGAAGCATGTAAAAATCATCTGTTCTCGGTTGCAACACTCACTACCGTGTTCCAAACGGCCTCTGGAAGCAACGTCAACACAAGCAGTGGAAATGCATTCTCTGGATTGATGAATCACGCTTCACCATCTGGCAGTCCGACGGACAAATCTGGGTTTTGCGGATGCCAGGAGAACGCTACCTGCCCGAATGGATAGTGCCAACTGTAAAGTTTGGTGGAGAAGGAATAAGGGGCTGTTTTTCATGGTTCAGGCAAGGCCCCTTAGTTCCAGTGAAGGGAAATCTTAATGCTACAGCATACAACATTCTAGACGATTCTGTGCTTCCAACTTTGTGGCAACAGTTTGGTGAAGGCTATTTCCTGTTTCAGCACAAAGCTAGGTCCATACAGAAATGGTTTGTTGAGATTGGTGTGGAAAAACTTGATTCTCCTGCACAGAGCCCTGACCTCAACCCCATCGAACACCTTTGGGATAAATTGGAACGCCAACTCCGAACCAGGCCTAATCGGCCAACATCAGTGCCCAACCTCATTAATGCTCTTTTGCAATTTTCCAACATCTAGTGGAAAGCTTTCCCAGAAGAGTGGAGGCTGTTATAGCAGCAAAGATGGGTCCAACTCCATATTAATGCCCATGATTTTGGAATGAGATGTTTGCTGAGAAGTTGTCCACATACTTTTGGCTATGTAGTGTATTTCCAACACACAGCCAATCCTACCATAATGAGCTATGTGTTGGTGTCCAATTGGTAATATAAACAAAATAGTTGTGATATAGTTGTATTGGTATAACCAGGAGCTGCCAAAATTGCAAAGACAAAGAAATGGTGAACACAACAAACAAAAAAACAGCAAAACTTGCAACAACTAAGACTAAATTGTAAGTGTCTGTCTTTCATCATGCTAATAATCTGATATAAGATGTGAAAACTTGAAGACCACACAAGTAACTCGTCATTAGTCTGTGAAAAGACAATCTGGTCTACCCAACAAGTACGATGTGTTCTTTCTTTGTTTTTATTAACATGGGGGCTTTATTAAGTGTAGTATCTCATGTCAAGTCCAAACAATATGCTTGTACTGAAAACCAGAATGAGCAATCTGTTTTATGGCAGGACTTAGAGAGATAAAACACCAAAACACGGCTTATTTATTAGTGCAAATTACATCTTTACAATTTCCCCTTGTTCCCAGGCATGTCTTGGGTGCTTTCATGTTAGTCACTTAAAATCACCCAATCACAACATGTGTAGACTCTGAGCTTTAGTTTAGATATAGATAGAAAATGCAGCCACTGCTACAGTAGTATGATCATATTTCTGCTCAAACCTCCAGTGATATGTGCAGGTGCCAGCAGTCAGTATGTAAAGCTAACCTGTAATTGATAAAAGACGTTGTAGAGAAAGGATATTACAGTGTAAGCGCGGTAAGTCCTTTCTTACAGACCTGACCTGAGAAACTAAATCGAAGTCATAAATGAGTTTTGAATTATTTTCTCCCGGTGCAATTGATTGATTTGTGGACCGGCTCAATTGATCTCGGACCAACGTCTGATGTCATCAACCAGGAATCCCTAGGCTGCCTGGCTTCTTCTCTGCCTAGTATGCCAGAAATACTGCCATAATTGCTCTCTCTTTCTTTCTCTCTTCCCCACTCCCTCCCCCTCTCTCTCTCAATTCAATGCAATTCAATTCAAGGGGCTTTATTGGCATGGGAAACATAGATTAACATTGCCAAAGCAAGTGAGGTAGATATATCTCTCTCTCTCTACCTCTCTCATTCTCTCTTACCCCTTACATCTTTCTTTTTCTGTCTCCTCTCTTCTTTCTCTATCCCTCTCTCTCTTACTCTCTTTCTCTCTACCCCCTCCTGTCTCATTAAATTAGAGGACAACCATTACTTTATGGTGGTATTGGTAATTCAAACAAATATGTTTTTTGTTGAGCTTTCAAAACGATGGCACCGGGACAAAACCATGCACTACAAACATCCAGCTTCTGAGTGGAGCGAGAGATAGAACGGGTGGAAAAGACAAAGGGAATCAGAGAGAGGCAAAACAGATAGAGTGTGAGAGATGAATGGACAGAGAGAGCAAGAGAGAGCGGGTGTGTAGGGGGTTTGGTATATGTTGCCAGTATGTTACCCTCTGTTTTGACATTCTCGTGGCAGGCAGACCACGGCGCTGGCTTTGTTCTCCCAGTTAATCCTTATCGATGCCAGTGGTGAAGCCTGCCACCTCAGACTCCACTCAGCCCCCCGCTGCACTGCGCTGTGGGTGACAGGCCCGTTTATCCAGCACCTACTAGCGCTTTTGATTGGACATTTTGGATAGGAGTCTGATCAACAGGCCTTGCATGTCTGACTGTAGTGTTAACAGCACTGCAGGGGAAGAAAGCAGACAAAATACCTTTTGTGGTTGTCTTCGCATTAAAAAAAACACAAAGGCTAGAGAAAGTTTCTGTGCTAATCTCCTTTCACTATACATAATAGGACTGTGATTAGGCTGTGGAGAAAAGTACCTGTCTTCGATGCCAACCACTTAAACAACCAAAAACAGCAACAGGCTGGCAAGCTGCGTCCGGGATCCTAAACTAAACTCTACTAATTGCCTGATAAATACACCCTGCCCCCCTCCATTTACTGGCCTAGTGATGTGACCACATAATTTAAACAATGTGATTGTTATATGTGCCGTTGTTTTGCTGGGCAGAGAGTCTACAGCGAACTTCGGACAGACTCTGGCCCCTTGTCTTTGTGAGGTTCTTGGGGAATACCAATATACCACACATTTCTCTTGATGAATAACAAGATCGGACAAACTATGCGAACAATGTCAAAACAGGCCATATTACAAACAAAACAATCAGTTGGTGGTATTAAAACACAGGCTCTTCAAACAAAAGGCATACTTTTTAAAATGGACTCTGCCAGTGAAATAGCTTTGTGAAAGAGAAAAATAAATTCTGCCTCCTATTTGATATTTGTTGTTTTCATTTTCATTTTCATTCATTTTCACTTGCATTCGAAAAGTTTTCAGACCCCTTACCTTTTTCCACGTTTTGTTACGTTACAACCTTATTCTATAATGGATTAAATATTTTTTTTCCTCATCAATCTACCCCATAATGGCAAAGCAAATGCAGGTTTTTAGAAATGTTTGCAAATGTATTACAAATAAAAAACACATACCTTATTTACATAAGTATTCAGACCTTTTTCTATGAGACTTGAAATTGAGCTCAGGAGCATCCTGTTACCATTGATCATCCTTGAGTCCACCTGTTGTCAATTCAATTAATTGGACATGATTTGGAAAGGCATGTCAGAGCATAAACCAAGCCATGAGGTCGAAGGAATTGTCCGTAGAGCTCCGAGATGACAGGTTTGTGTCGAGGCACAGAACCCAATGGTCACTCTGACAGAGCTCCAGAGTTCCTCTGTGGAGATGGGAGAACCTTCCAGAAGGACAACCATCTCTGAAGTACTCCACAAATCAGGCCTTTATGGTAGGTTGACCGGAGGCACATGACAGGCCGTAAAAGCTACATAGGCACCTACAAGGCACCTACAAGACACCTAAAGGACTCAGACCATGAGGAACAAGATTCTCTGGTCTAATGAAACCAAGATTGAACTCTTTGGCTTGAATGCCAAGAGTCAAGTCTGGAGGAAACCTGGTACCATCCCTATGGTGAAGCATGGTGGTGGCAGCATCATGCTGTGGGGATGTTTTTCAGTGGCATGGACTGGAAGACTAGTCAGGATCAAGGGAAATATGAATGGAGCAAAGTACAGAGCACTCAGGACCTCAGACTGGGGCGAAGGTTCACCTTCCAACAGGACAATGACTAAGCACACAGCCAGAGGCCCAGCCAGAGCCAGGACTTGACCCTATCCGAACATCTCTGGAGAGACCTGAAAATAGCTGTGCAGTGACGCTCCCCATCCAACCTGACAGAGCTTGAGAGGATCTGCAAAGAAGAATGGGAGAAATTCCCCAAATACAGGTGTGCAAAGCTTGTAGCATCATACCCAAGACGAATCGGGTCTGTAATCGCAGCCAAAGGTGTAAGGGTCCTGTGTGTAGCTGGTGTAGAGTCAGGAGCAGGACAGCAGATATGAGTGATCAACGTACTTTACTCAAAAAGACAAATATACAAAGTAACATCACGAGCACTTAAAGACAGACCGAATTACAATAAACAATCACTCACAAACACAACATGGGGAACAGAGGGTTAAATAATAAACAAGTCATTGGTTGAGTGAAGCCAGGTGTGTAATACAAAGACAGAACAAATGGAAAATGAAAAGTGGATCGGCGGTGGCTAGAAAGCCGCCGAACGCCGCCCGAACAAGGAGAGGGACCAACGTGACAAAGGTGCTCCAACAAAGTATTGAGTAAAGGGTCTGAATACTTATGTAAATGAGATATTTCATTTTTTTTTTTTTTACATTTGTAAAAAAATCTAAAAACCTGCTTTGTCATTATGGGTATTGTGTGTAGATTGATGGTGTAAAAAACGATTGAATCCATTTTAGAAGAAGGCCGTGACATAAAAAATGGGGGAAAAGTCAAGGGGTCTAAATAGTTTCCGAAGGCACTGTATGTATTCTTCTGGACAAACCATCCTATTCCCAGCAGTTTTGCAGTTTAGATAATGGTCATATTCGATGATTCACAGATGTATTAAAAAACAATCATTTGTTCGCAGAATACTGCTTTTAATACTGCTTTTTATCTCCCCCAACACACATCTAGCACTGAGTCACCATTTCAACTTACAGTATAAACCCTAGAAATAGAATGCTAAGAACAACAATTACCGTTTGACTATATCCATGCCAAAGGACCGTTGAGGTATGGTTACTTTGGGAGTGTCCAATCAGCTCTGTCTGTAGATTACCCAACAGCTGTTGTGTTACATGCACATTATCTACATGCATGTTGGTAGTTCCATCACATTTCATGTCTCATACACAGCCATCATCTCTCTAAAAGCTACTTCTATGAGAAAGACTGTACGACCGACAGTACAGTACTTCACAGGAAACCATCTCTCCAATGATCTATTAGCACCCCATAATCATCAGGGAGCAACATGGATGTCTTTCCCCCTCACTACTGTGTACAGTACTAGCCACGGCCACTTGGTGGTCCAGGGGAACTGAGGCCTTAATATGTTTACATTTGTGGAGAGCAGGAACTCCGTCATTAGAGGAAGTGGGAGTCCCATTTAAAGGCGCTATTAGGTGTAATGGCCGTTGCTGCCGACTGGCTGGTCTGTCGCGTACCAGGCAGGGACCACTTACAGACGTAATCGAAACCCCCCCGAGTCCTTTACCAACTCCTGGGTCTCGAGTCCTGACCTGGCTCTGAGTTATGGCTATTTTCAAAAAGGAGTTCTGTTGCTGTCAACAGTGGCTCATAAAAACGCTGTGCAAAGTGTAAGAGCTGGGGTACACGGTGCATCTAGCTTTGAAAGGAGGTTGGGATGGAATGGCTGGAGCCACATAGGTATTTCTTTCTGTTGAAAGAGGCCTGTTACTTTTGAGTTCCTTTGATTTCCCTCATACTTTAACAGTACATATGAAAGGTTGTTAATTTTTGTTGACATATGAAATATGTCAGCTTCTATATTGTGTTATTTGTTTTCTTAATTCTCTCTCTCTCTCCCTCTTGCGCTCTCTCTCTCTCTCTCTCTCTCTCTCTCTCTCTCTCTCTCTCTCTCTCTCTCTCTCTCTCTCTCTCTCTCTCTCTCTCTCTCTCTCTCTCTCTCTCTCTCTCTCTCTCTCTCTCTCTCTCTCTCTCTCTCTCTTTCTCAGGTTCACTCTATATGCTGTGGACAGTCGAGGGAGTCATTCAGAGTCTAGCTTCGTCTCAGTGCGGACGTCTTGTCCAATGGTAGATGATAGCAGAGCAGAAGGTACTCCTCCTCATACTCCCTTTTCATACTTGATATTCTTTTTCTATACTCTGTCCATCCCAGAACCTTTCCATCCGTCCTTTATACATTCTCCTTTCCCCATAATCTCTTCTCTCTTAACCCCCCCACAGACACTTTGCTTTCCCTATCACATTCCTCCCTCCTTACCACATTATTTTTCTTCATTCCATCTCTCCCTCACGCTTTCCCCCCTCCCCCTGCCATTCTCACCTCTTTCTCCTAACCCTCAGCCTGTTGTGATGCCCTTGAAATCCACAGCAGGTTACTCGCCATCTCTCTCTCTCCTCCCTCCCCCTCCTTAACCACCTTCCCACTCTCCCCATTCATCCCCCTCAGCATCCATCCCTTTCTCTCTCCAATATACAATATCACATTTTATTCTAGCACCAGGGTTATCACCAGCAACTAGGTTTTACTTGTGATGGTGATCTTGGGTTGACTTGCCCACCTTCATTTGATATAGTTATCCCACGTTTACCTGTGTCTTCCAAATGACTTCAACGTTTCCCCTCTTCCACCTCCTCCTGTGTCAGAGATAGCAGACAAGGTGTATAACCTGTACAACGGCTACACCAGCGGCAAGGAGCAGCAGACGGCCTACAACACTCTGATGGAGATTCCCCCTCCGCTGCTTTACAGGGTGCAACACCACTACAACTCCCACTACGAGAAGTTTGGAGACTTTGTCTGGCGGAGTGAAGATGAGCTGGGACCCAGGTGAGGCTCGGAAAGACTTGGAGACGTCTAAGTTGTCACAGCGATTCTGGTGCCCCCACCACATCTGGTGTCACTGTTTGTTTTGGCGTCAGTGTCAAATGTCGTCTTCCACTTCCACTGTGGGAAGTAGCTGAGAAAATGGTGACGTGTTGTTGTCTGTGTCCAAAAGTTCCTTATTGTGGCTCAGGTAAAACACTTCATTAGTAAGAGATTATCCCATTGGCCCACAGATTTCAAGTATAAGTAACGATCAACCTAATTGGTCCAGATACTTAATATGTTACTGGTCTAAGTTGACCTATCTGAGCCAGCAGAACTGCAGTGTTAATGATCATGAAGTAAAATGGCAATAACCACTAACATTCTCAAGAATGCCTTGGAGTTCTAGGCGGCCTTTGGACAAAAACCACATGATCGTTTTCACCATCATCTCCAGTATTCTCATTTTTTTTAATCTTTCCATTCCTGCAGATCTGAGAATGGCTGCCTTCCAACCCTGTAACATGAAGTTTTATATCCAGTCGATAAGTTGAATTTGTCTGTTACTGTAGCTCCACTGTTTCTTTATTATAGATTTTTAACTTTATTTATAGATTTTCAGATATAAAAACAAAACAGTACAGCCCCAACCCCTCATTCTCCCATCCATCCATCCAGCCATCCACTCCCACCCTCCCTCCATCCCACCATCCACTCCCACCCTCCATCCATCCAGCCATCCACTCCCACCCTCTCTCCATCCCTCCATCCCACCATCCACTCCCACCCTCCCTCCATCCAGCTATCCACTCCCACCCTCCCTCCATCCCACCATCCACTCCCTCCCACCCACCCACCAAGGCATCTATAAAAGTAAGTTAAATAGGAAATCAAAACAGAAACAAACAGTAATAGAAACAAAAACAATGGGGAAAAAGTTCAATAAAAATTATTATCTGCACAAATGGTCACTAAAATAGACATGACTGCTTAACAAATGTTGCAAGTTACACTAAGTAAAAGACAGGCTCTCCACGTATTGTATTAATGGGGACCAGGTTAAGGTTAACTTTTGTCGGGACCCACGCCCAGTGTACCTAACCTTCTCCAGAGTCAGAGATGACATCACCTCCTTAACCCAATGCAACAAAAAAGAGAACAAGGCGAGTTAGCATTTGCCTGATGCGTGGTAGTATTCTGGTCTAGGGGAAGTGCCCCAAAAATGGCACTGACCGGGTTGGGGCTAACAGTTGTATTACACATATGTGCAAATGCCTCAAAAATGGGGTCCCAGAGGCCACTCAAAGATTGGCATGACCAAAACAGGTGTCCCACAGTCGCTGGACTCTGGTGGCATCTCAAACACTTGGGGTCAACATTTGGGTGTATTTTTCCAATCTGTCATTTGAGTAATGGAGTCGGTGCAAAGCCTTAAACTGAATAAGCCCATGCCTTATGCAAAATGATGATGTGTGGATACGCACAATACTTTGTTGCCATATATCATTGAGTAGCTCGCCACCTACAGTGGGGGAAAAAAGTATTTAGTCAGCCACCAATTGTGCAAGTTCTCCCACTTAAAAAGATGAGAGAGGCCTGTAATTTTCATCATAGGTACACTTCAACTATGACAGACAAAATGAGAGAAAAAAATCCAGAAAATCACATTGTAGGATTTTTAATTAATTTATTTGCAAATGATGGTGGAAAATAAGTATTTGGTCACCTACAAACAAGCAAGATTTCTGGCTCTCACAGACCTGTAACTTCTTCTTTAAGAGGCTCCTCTGTCCTCCACTCGTTACCTGTATTAATGGCACCTGTTTGAACTTGTTATCAGTATAAAAGACACCTGTCCACAACCTGTCACGTCCTGACCATAGTGCTTATGTGTTTTGCTTGTTTTAGTGTTGGTCAGGACGTGAGCTGGGTGGGCATTCTATGTTGTGTGTCTAGTTTGTCTGTTTCTGTGTTCGGCCTAATATGGTTCTCAATCAGAGGCAGCTGTCAATCGTTGTCCCTGATTGGGAATCATATATAGGTGGCTTGTTTTGTGTTGGGATTTTGTGGGTGGTTGTTTCCTGTCTCTGTGTTTTGTCTGCACCAGAAAGGACTGTATCGGTAAGCCACGTTTGTTATTTTGTAGTTTTGTAAGTGTTCACGTTTTCGTCTGTCATTAAGTATGTTGAACACGGAATACGCTGCGTCTTGGTCCGATCCCTGTTACACTCTCTCTTCTCGTGAAGAGAGGGAAGGCTGCCGTTACACAACCTCAAACAGTCACACTCCAAACTCCACTATGGCCAAGACCAAAGAGCTGTCAAAGGACACCAGAAACAAAATTGTAGACCTGCACCAGACTGGGAAGACTGAATCTGCAATACGTAAGCAGCTTGGTTTGAAGAAATCAACTGTGGGAGCAATTATTAGGAAATGGAAGATAATCTCCCTCGATCTGGGGCTCCACGCAAGATCTCACCCCGTGGGGTCAAAATGATCACAAGAACAGTGAGCAAAACTCCCAGAACCACACGGGGGGACCTAGTGAATGACCTGCAGAGAGCTGGGACCAAAGTAACAAAGCCTACCATCAGTAACACACTTCGCCGCCAGGGACTCAAATCCTGCAGTGCCAGACGTGTCCCCCTGCTTAAGCCAGTACATGTCCAGGCCCGTCTGAAGTTTGCTAGAGAGCATTTGGATGATCCAGAAGAAGATTGGGAGAATGTCAGATGAAAGCAAAATAGAACTTTTTGGTACTCGTCGTGTTTGGAGGACAAAGAATGCTGAGTTGCATCCAAAGAACACCATACCTACTGTGAAGCATGGGGGTGGAAACATCATGCTTTGGGGCTGTTTTTCTGCCAAGGGACCAGGTCAACTGATCCGTGTAAAGGAAAGAATGAATGGGGCCATGTATCGTGAGATTTTGAGTGAAAACCTCCTTCCATCAGCAAGGGCATTGAAGATGAAACGTGGCTGGGTCTTTCAGCATGACATTGATCTCAAACACACCGCCCGGGCAACGAAGGAGTGGCTTCGTAAGAAGCATTTCAAGGTCCTGGAGTGGCCTAGCCAGTCTCCAGATCTCAACCCCATAGAAAATCTTTGGAGGTAGTTGAAAGTCTGTGTTGCCCAGCAACAGCCCCAAAACATCACTGCTCTAGAGGAGATCTGCATGGAGGAATGGGCCAAAATACCAGCAACAGTGTGTGAAAAGCTTGTGAAGACTTACAGAAAACGTTTGACCTCTGTCATTGCCAACAAAGGGTATATAACAAAGTATTGAGATAAACTTTTGTTATTGACCAAATACTTATTTTCCACCATAATTTGCAAATAAATTAATTAAAAATCCTACAATGTGATTTTCTGGATTTTTTTTCTCATTTTGTCTGTCATAGTTGAAGTGTACCTATGATGAAAATTACAGTCATCTCTCATCTTTTTAAGTGGGAGAACTTGCACAATTGGTGGCTGACTAAATACTTTTTTGCCCCACTGTATGTCTTGCTCCCATGCAGATTTTGTATTTGCAAAGGAAGGCGGATTAACGTTCTGTATTATGTTGTATAATCTGTCGATTGTGCCCTTCAGATAAGGGGTAAGGTCTAAGCACCTCTCGACTGGACACTTAGTAGGCGCGAGAGGAAATGAAGGGAAATGTTTTTTGACAAAGCTGCGAGTTTGCAGGTATCTAAAAAAGTGGGTATTGGGAATATTATGGTCAACCCTCAGAGTATGGAATAAGACGAATGTGTGATCAACAAATAGGTCACAAAAAAACACCAGACCGTTCCTACGCCAGAACTGGAATGCCGTGTCAATCTGTGACACTGGGAAGAGATGATTAGATGTTCATGGGGAGAAGTTGCTTGCTTGTTTAAGGCTAAAGTGACTTCGGAATTGGGACGAGATTTTAAGGGAGTTCTTAACAATGGTGTTCAAAACATGGGTGCCAAGGTTCATGGACACTGGGGAGCACAGGAGTGAGACCGGAGAAGTTGGAAGGCTTGACTGTAACTCCATGATGGCCCAAGTTGGGCCGTCCTTGTTTTCAAATGTAGAAATCCAATAAACACATTTAGATATATTTGCTGACCAGTAGTAGTGTAAAAAATTGGGAAGGCCCAGCCCGCCTGCGGCCTTAGGTCTCTGTAGATATACCTCTCTCATTTGTGGATTTAACTTATTCCAAATGAAGTTGGAAATGTAGCTGTCCAGTTTGAACATTGACTTTGGCAGAAAAATGGGGATCATTTGGAATAAGTACAAAAACCTAGGTAGAACAGTCATCTTAACAGAATTAATGCGACCTGCTAATGAAATGGGAAGAGACGACCACCTTATGAAATCCTGCTTAGTGCACTCCAGGAGTGTTTTGAATTTATGTTTAAACAGAGCCTTAAATGAGCCCCAAATAAGTAAAGACCTGATGCTCCACCTTAAATGGGAAATTGGCAAACCCAATTCCTTCTGCTAACTGATTAATGGGGAGGAGCACACTTTTTGTTAGGTTTAACTTATAACCAGAGAATGTCCCAAAACCTTGTAGCATGTCCAAGAGATAGGGTATAGACTCCACAGGGTTAGAGATGTATAAAAGAAGATTGTCTGCATATAAGGACACCTTGCGAGTTATGTTGCCCTCAATATTCCCATAATCCTCTCCTCCGCCCGCAGGGCGATAGCAAGAGGCTCAATAGCCATATCAAATAGGAAAGGGGATAAACAGCAACCCTGCCTGGCCCCCCTGTGGAGAGGGAAGTAGCTGGAGGTAACATTGTTGGTGCGAACAGACGCCACTGGGGATGAGTACAATATCTTAATTCAGGAAAGGAATGACGGGCCAAACCCAAATCTCTCTGGTACTGTAAATAGATATTCCCACTCAACCCAGTCGAAAGCATTTTCAGCATCAAGAGAGATGACAAACTCTGTCTGTAGAGTTGAGTGGGCAGAATAAAGAACATTAGATAGCCGGCACATATTATAGAAAAATTGCCTACCTGCGATAAATCCGGTTTCCACACAGTAGAGTGAGACATGTCAGCGGTGCAGTTGATCTGTAAAAAGACATCAATGTGAGTTGATATGTATTTTTTAAAGGCACTACAGGATAGTAGTAGTGGGTCAAGTCGCCACGCGCGTTGTGACACAGTACTGTCCGGAAAGCGGATATCTAGCTGGACAAGTCTGAGATAATGATAATGTGATATTGACTATTAGTTACAAAAGGAATAATTATATTTCTCCAGCAGGAAAAAGTCAATCCTAGAGTATGAGTGGTGGACTGGAGAAAAAAGGAGTACTGTTTAGCAGTGGGATTGCTCCTCCTCCATGGATCAGACAAATTATAGGATTCTAGAATGAGCTGATCACTGCGACTGATTTAGAAATTACATTGTTGGGCTTCGGGTCTGGATCTGTCTAGACATGGATGCAATACACAATTGAAATCTCTTCCCAATATCAAATGATGAGAGTTAAGGTCGGGAAGTTTGCGATGAGGTCAGAGATAAATTGAGCGTCATCCCAATTAGGACCATAGAGGTTAGCCAGAAAAACGTGTGTGCTAAACAATTTCCCCATCACTACATCAATACAGATGAAGTCGGAAGTTTACATACACCTTAGCCAAATACATTTAAACTCAGTTTTTCACAATTCCTGACATTTAATCCTTGTAAAAATGACCTGTCTTAGGTCAGTTAGGATCACCACTTCATTTTAAGAATGTGAAATGTCAGAATAATAGTAGAGAGAATGATTTATTTCAGCTTGTATTTCTTTCATTATATTCCCAGTGGGTCAGAAGTTTACATACACTCAATTAGTATTTGTAGCATTGCCTTTAAATTGTTTACCTTGGGTCAAACATTTCGGGTAGCCTTCCACAAGCTTCCCACAATAAGTTGGGTGAATTTTGGCCCATTCCTCCTGACAGAACTGGTGTAACTGAGTCAGGTTTGTAGGCCTCCTTGCCCACAAATGTTCTATAGGATTGAGGTCAGGGCTTTATGATGGCCACTCCAATACCTTGACTTTGTTGTCCTTAAGCCATTTTGCCACAAATTTGGAAGTATGCTTGGGGTCATTGTCCATTTGAAAGACCCATTTGCGACCAAGCTTAACTTCCTGACGGATGTCTTGAGATGTTGCTTCAATATATCCACATCCTTTTCCTACCTCGTGATGCGATCTATTTTGTGAAGTGCACCAGTCCCTCCTGCAGCAAAGCACCCCCACATCATGATGCTGCCACCTCCATGCTTCACGGTTGGGATGGTGTTCTTCGGCTTGCAAGCCTCCCCCTTTTTCCTCCAAATATAACGACGGTCATTATGGCCAAACAGTTCTATTTTTGTTTCATCAGACCAGAGGACATTTCTCCAAAAAGTACGATCTTTGTCCCCATGTGCAGTTGCAAACCGTAGTCTGGATTTTTTCTGGCGGTTTTGGAGCAGTGGCTTCCTCCTTGCTGAGCGGCCTTTCAGGTTATGTCAATATAGGACTCGTTTTACTGTGCATATAGATACTTTTCTGCCTGTTTCCTCCAGCATCTTCACAAGGTCCTTTGTTGTTGTTCTGGGATTGATTTGCACTTTTCGCACCAAAGTACGTTCATCTCTAGGAGACAGAACGCGTCTCCTTCCTGATCAGTATGACGGCTGCGTGGTCCCATGGTGTTTATACTTACATACTATTGTTTGTACAGATGAACGTGGTACCTTCAGGTGTTTGAAAATTGCTCCCAAGGATGAACTAGACTTGGAGGTATACCATTTTTTCTGAGGTCTTGGCTGATTTCTTTTGATTTTCCCATGATGTCAAGCAAAGAGGCACTGAGTTTGAAGGTAGGCCTTGAAATACATCCACAGGTACACCTCCAATTGACTCAAATGATGTCCATTAGCCTATCAGAAGCTTCTAAAGCTATGACATCCTTTTCTGGAATATTCCAAACTGTTCAAAAAGGCACAGTCAACTTAGTGTATGTAAACTTCTGACCCACTGGAATTGTGATATAGTGAATTATAAGTGAAATAATCTGTCTATAAACAATTGTTTGAAAAATGACTTGCGTCATGCACAAAGTAGATGTCCTAACCGACTTGCCAAAACTATAGTGTGTTAACAAGAAATTTGTGGAGTGGTTGAAAACGCGTTTTGATGACTTCAACCTAAGGCTATGTAAACTTCTGACTTCAGCTGCACATATATACACACATATACTCCAAAAACATTTAATTAAATAAGTAAATAGGAAAACAAACCCAGTAAAATTGAACATTTGTATAAATGTACTGTAACCCTCTGTTGAACATCCTAACAAGCCAGAACACTGAAAATTGACTGGCACTGAACACTGACATTCCTGTTGGTCCTTGGTCGCGTTAGCACGGCTAGTGGAGGGTCACAGTAGGAGCCCACAATGGCTAGTTAGTATTATGTCGCCTGTCCTGCTGTGGATGTAGGTGCACGACAGTGTATTCTTTGGCCTTGGTTCGATCTAAGAATGTCTTCTGCCCGCCGAAGGGAGTAGTGATCTTCAGTACAGCTGGGTAAAGAATGCCGAATTTGGTGTTCAGACAGCGGTGTAGGAGCCCCCTCATCTCGTTGAAGGCTGACCTCTTCTTCATGACTGTCGCCGTGAATTCTGGGTAAATGTGAATATTCTGGCCATCGTGGGTGATGGGAGCTGCTCGCGCTGCCTTACGGAAGACATCCTCTTTCTCCTGAAGGTAGTGGAATTTAACTACTTTGGGTCTGGGCAGCTACCCATTCTTCAGTGCGGACTGTATGCTTCTGTGCACATGGTCAAGGGTGGGGGCGGAATCGAGGCTTAGAATTTCCTGTAGCAGTTTAGCTATGGACAGAGTAGGCCGCAGTCCGCCTACGGTCTCGAGTCCCTCTCTCACACCAAAAATGTGACCGTTCCCCCGGTGCTGTCTGTTCTCGAGGTCCTCAACCTTGGAAGTGAGTTTGACGACATCTGATGATAGCAGGGTGACTTGCTCTTCCAGTGTCACCACTTTGTCGGAGTAAATATTTGCGCCATCTTCAAGGCTATTCAGACAGGTGTCATGTCTCGCCAAGTCTTCATTAACAGAGTCTATCTTTATGTTGACCTCGGTGGTGAGAATAGCTATTTGTGTGGATAGGTCAGTGGATACTGACTCCACGTTAGCCAGCACAGTCTGTTCAGATTTAATGATAGCCACCATTACGATGGCTAGGCCGGGGGGGATCAGAGTCCGTGTCAGGTGAGCCCGAGGCTTCAGCAGAGGCCTGGTCCTTTGTGGCCCGTGGCCGTTGTTGCCTCGTCATTTTATGATTTAAAGGCCAAAAATGTATAGAAAAAAAGCCAGATTAGTAAATTGGGTTCGATTCCAAATTAAATGTTACAAAATTAACACTGTGGGGAGGTGTTGGTCAAGTATTAATAGTAAATTGTTCACCCTGGATCTGAGCACCGAGAAAACGTGTTTTCACATGTTGCTGCTCCCCAGTGCCCTCTTCTCCACTGTTTCTTCAACCATCTTCACAAAGGTGGATCACGCCTATAGACACACGTAGACATAGACATACATGTGTTCATACGTGCACTCACACAAATATACGTGCACACACAAACACATGCAAACTCTTTCTTACAGACACGTATGCACACCCACACACACACACACACACACGCACATATGCCTGTACAAACGCACACATACACTCTCTTTCTTTCACACACACATGCACACACACACACAAACACCCTGGTCAGCAGTAATTTTGGACAGCAAAATATTGGTTTAGGCTTTCACTGCAAATCCTGGCCCATAAAACCAATCATGAGCAGGTTTCTTCCATTGGAGTACCATCTTATAAGGACATAAATCTCATAAAAGAATCCACACGGCGCGGCCATATATTTTCGTTTTCGTTTACTCAAGTTCATCAGATATTTTTATTTCCTCTCATTTACCTTCTTATTCATATTTTGTACCCAATTGGTGACTGGACACAAGTGCTAAGTCTACAAATTACAGCATTGTTATTACAAGGGAGCCTAGGATGTAGCCAATGGTCTTGGACCCTAGCGAATGGAAGCGCTCCGGTGTTGGCAATTGACGAGTGTTGTGTTGAATAGGGAATGCACTCTTTGTGTATAGTGTGGAAAACTCATTCATAAAACCAACTTCTCTGGTTACCTGTAAAGGCCTGAAGCCCCCAGTAAACTCAGGAATGATTTCATAACCACGTCAGGAGAGTGTTGCTCTGATTCCCCTGTGCTACAACCACTAGACTCTTCACCCACAAAGAGCTGAAGAACTAGACTGAACCCAAGGTCTCCATTCAATCCAACCTGCACTGGGGTATTTACAGGTTGGTTTTCTACAAGTGTTTTCAAAGAGTTTGCAGTGGTTCCTGGAGCCAAAGAGAAGCCAGTATTTTTTTGTAGATGAGACAGTGATTGATGTGAGATCTACGTAAGACTTATGGGATGTATTTACGACTTCATGTGTGTTCTCAGGAATGGGTATAATGTATTTGCTGGTCGTATCTGGCTCGCTCTCCTCTAGATGAAAACAATAGGTAGATGGTAGCACTCAAGACCAGGCGTTATCTACTGGACTGTCTGGGGATCCAGGGTATCACCACGCTAATGGATTTCATGTCATACCAGGCATGTCTCGGAATGTTATTACACCATTACTAACACACAGACATGCACACACTCACACACACAAACAAACATACGTGCAAACACACATGCATACACACACACGTTGTTTTACTATCCTTGTGGGGACCAAACAATTGATTCCCATTCAAAGTCCTATTTCTCTAACCCCTAACCCTTCATTTAACCCTAACCATAATCCTAACCTTAACGCTAACTCCTAACCCTAAACCTAAAATAGCCTTTTCACCCACTTCCCTTTGTTTTACTGTCCTTAAGGACTTTTGGTCCCCACAAGGATAGTAAAGCCAACACGCAGGCAGGCAGGCAGGCAGGCAGGCAGGCAGGCAGACAGACAGACAGACAGACGTACGTAAACAATGTGTCATACCCATCTTGGGTTCTGTAATTGATTGGCACTGTTATTAGGCAATCGTTGTCTCTCACTGCTGGTAATATGATTGCTTTGTAAAGGATCAGTATACTACAGACATGTAAAGGTGGTATACTTTTTTTCTCTCTACCAAGATTCTCAATACAGCATTTTTGAAAGATTATATTTTAAAATGACTTTTTAATGTGTCCAAATCCATCAACACTGTTCTATGTATCTGTTGGTTTGATTGATAACTAGCATCAGTAACAGTTATTTAACTCTTACATAACAAAGCAATAGATGTCCCCAATGTCTTTTGAAGATTAGGACATTTGGGTTTTCCTGTTTTTGCATGCCTTCTGTACTGTCAGCAGAAGCCGAGTTGTGCAATCAGCCTTTTTTAAGTGTTTATTTGGGGAAGCGAATTGGTAAGGTCAGCTTTGACTATAAGGTTACATACTTGTTTCGAATTACAGACCCAATGCCAAACACCACTCTTACGCCAAGCCAAACACTACATTTGACAGTCAACTAACACTAACTAAACTTCCAAGTCCATTTCCTCCTCATTCTCATAAAGATTTCCTGCAGAGCCCTGCCTCGGTCTGCCCCCTGAAACAGACCACCCCCGACACAGCAGTTTTATGTGAATAGACACAGGGGACATTAGCATGATATGGAGATGGAGAAACACACAGTCTACAGGACGAAAAAAAGAATATTTGGACAGAAACTTAAAAAGGAAAAAAAATCCATGGCATGTGAGTCTGACCAGGTTAAGACTCCAGCGGTTCAATAGTTTTGTAATGATGGCAACATTGGGTCTAAAGTTTCAGGCCCCGTGTTTTGTTTTGTCCACCCCCATTGCCTGGAAGCCCTCTCCGGCAGCCATAAATAATATCATAAATGTGGAACAAGTTTGTCTTAAAGGAAGATTATGTTTTTTTGTGATTGGGGTAGAGGAAGGTTGCCTTTGCGGGGACCGAGGGGGGGTGAGTAGGGAGCACATCGAAGTCCTGGAGAAGGCATTTGGATGACTGACAGTGTAGGGTTATTTACTGCCTGAAATTGGCAGGGCAGGGCCTTGTTGGGTTAATATACGAGCTGGCTCTATCGGTGGTGCCTTTTTAAAAGGTAACAGTGTGTCCAAGTGAAATGTGAGCACTCAGTATTTACTCACTATGTCAGGAAACCTGGGAGACTGACGGAGCCACACTGAGACCCAGCCACCAACTGCTAGCATTGTCACAGTCAGCTCTCACAGTTGCACAACTGCACTTTTTTCTTTCTCTCACCATGCATGTACGGTACAGTGTGTGTTTATGTCATGCATTAGGTCGATTGTGCTTAATTTGATTGCAGGTTGTTTTTCTACTTTGGTCATGTTTCAATGTATCTTAATATTCAGTCATTTATATTGAAGCAGCAGTTTTGCACACATATTGTGTGTTTTATTCTCTTCGAACAGTGTTACTGGTGTATGTTACACTATTCTTTTTATTGGATGAAACAAATGGTTTTTATTCACAATCGGACGATCATCTAACACCATCCTGATAAGATAAATGAATACATCTGACACTAACCAGACAGAGCTGCCTGTCTGGTACTGTAACTTTAGTACTCTGGTACTGTAACTTTAGGACTCTGGTACTGTAACTTTAGGACTCTGGTACTGTAACTTTAGGACTCTGGTACTGTAACTTTAGGACTCTGTTACTGTAACTTTAGGACTCTGGTACTGTAACTTTAGGACTCTGGTACTGTAACTTTAGGACTCTGGTACTGTAACTTTAGGACTCCGGTACTGTAACTTTAGGACTCTGGTACTGTAACTTTAGTACTCTGGTACTGTAACTTTAGGACACTGGTGCTGTAACTTTAGGACTCTGGTACTGTAACTTTAGGACTCTGGTACTGTACCTTTCGGACTCTGGTACTGTAACTTTAGTATGGTGCTGTAACTTTAGTACTCTGGTACTGTAACTTTAGGACTCTGGTACTGTAACTTTAGGACTCTGGTACTGTAACTTTAGTACTCTGGTACTGTAACTTTAGGACTCTGGTACTGTAACTTTAGGACTCTGGTACTGTAACTTTAGGACTCTGGTACTGTAACTTTAGGACTCTGGTACTGTAACTTTAGTACTCTGGTACTGTAACTTTAGGACTCTGGTACTTTAACTTTAGGACTCTGGTACTGTAACTTTAGGACTCTGGTACTGTAACTTTAGGACTCTGGTACTGTAACTTTAGGACACTGGTACTGTAACTTTAGGACTCTGGTACTGTAACTTTAGTACTCTGGTACTGTAACTTTAGGACACTGGTACTGTAACTTTAGGACTCTGGTACTGTAACTTTAGGACTCTGGTACTGTAACTTTAGGACTTTTAGAGAATTGTGTGTTATGAACTCCAATGTGATCCTGTCTTGATGAATATATATACTCTTAACTCCCAGTCCTCAATTCACCCACTTGCACTTGAGACCCACTAGCTCATATGTTTGGTGTTATGTTGTTGTAGGCAGTGAAATTTGAAGAGAGAAAGAAGAAAAAAGGTTGCCCTTTTTTTTTACACGTGAAAAGGTTGTCTGTGCTCCTAGCTTAACCAAAGACAGATGCTGAGGCTGAACAGACATCCACTTCTCAAAACAAATGGAACATGCCTCCTTAAAGCTCTCTCTTTCTGATATTTGTAATATTTTTATCAACATTCAAGTCCTTACACACATACAGAAGTGGTTAATTTTCGTTGTTGAGAATAAAGTATTTGAGAATGCAACTAGCTCTCACAGCCTCACGTTGATAGTTCATGCAAACGTTAGGTTTCGTAGTGTCAAAGGTTAAGTTTAGGCATTAAGTCTGCATTTTTAAGTTTGGGGTTAAATTTAGGCATTAACCTAGAATGGTTAAGGTAAGGGTTAAGGTTTGGGATAGGCTTAAAACAGAAATATCAAAAACAACTTTATATGGCTTGATTCAAACTTGCAACCTTTGGAATCAGAGGCAGATGCTTACGCCCATCTGCCGTCCCAGTCCAGAATGCACTAGGAAAACCAAAAACTACTTGAAGGTAACAGCACTCACTGTTGCCCCTAGTGGTCGATGTCCACATCCTCTCCCGACATCCTCAGAAATGGATGGCTGCCCCTTCCACCATCACACACCTATTTCTCTGTGCATCTATTTCTCTGTCAGTTTATTTAATATAGCCTTAGCCGTGATGGCGAGCGGGAATGCAGACTGTGATCAGTCTTCTGTTACATTTGATACAGCAGCGTGCAGAGCCAAGTGAATACATTGTATATAATTTCATCCCTCCTATAACCAAATAACCAAGAGCACAGGCCATTCTGATAGGCTTTGCAAGTTCGCTGTCACGTAGCAATGCTTCGTGACAGTCATGCTTGCAGCTTTACAGCAAAGAAAACGACGTGTCTCTTTCTCAAACGATTAAAAACATATGACTCGTTACCGGAGCTACCTTTTTTTCTTCCTACACGATTTCGCTCACGTTTGATATAATTTCACAAAACATGTTGGGGCCGTTTTAAACTAATACCAGGCTGCTAATTATTGTTTTGATAAACAACGTTGTTCAGTCATGTTACCTAGCTAGCTAACAACCTGGTAACTTGAGAGTAGGTCTAGGCATATTTGATTGGCGCAGGAAGAAAGGAGAAGGGTCTTCTACTCATGAAATGTGCTTCAAAGGTATGATTCATGTAGGCCTAATGTAAGCCTAAACTATCAAAAATCAATCTATTTCCGGTACTCCTTACAGTCTGTTGGGTGCCTAACGTTTTTAAAGTTGGGAGCAGTGTGTTTGTGGGAGAGAGTGGTGTGATTATGAGGGAGACACAGAGAGTGTGTGTGGGAGGGAGGGAGAGTGTGTGTCTGTGTTAAATGAAGAGTAAAGGTTTCATGTAGTGTTTTCCCCTTACTGCCACAATTACATGCAGATCATTAATGCATTTACAGTACCAGTCAAAAGTTTGGATACACCTCATTCAAGGTTTTTTTTTTTTTATACATTGTAGAATATGAGTGAAGACATCAAAACTATGAAATAACACATATGAATCATGTAGTAACCAAAAAGGGGTTAAACAAATCAAAATATATTTTAGATTCTTCAAAGTAGCCACCTTTTGCCTTGATAACAGCATTGCACACTCTTGGCATTCTGTCAATCAGCTTCACCTGGAATGGTTTTCCAACAGTCTTGAAGGAGTTCCCATGTATGCTGAGTACTTACTGGCTACTTTTCCTTCACTATGCGGTCCAAATCATCCCAAAACATCTCAATTTGGTTGAGTTCGGGGGATTGTCACTCTCCTTATTGATCACTCTCCTTATTGATCAAATAGCCCTTACATAGCTTGGAGGTGTGTTGGGTCATTGTCCTGTTGAAAAACAAATGATAGTCCCACTCAGCGCAAACCAGATGGGATGGTGTATTGCTGCAGAATGCTGTGGTAGCCATGCTGGTTAACCTCTCTAGGGAGTGTGGGACGCTACCGTCCCACCTGGCCAACATACGCTGAAATTGCAGAGCACCTAATTCAAATTAAATTACTATCAATATTTAACTTTCATGAAATCACAAGTGTAATACATCAAAATAAATCTTAACTTGTTGTTAATCCAGCCGACGTGTCAGATTTCAAAAAGGCTTTACGGCGAAAGCAAACCTTGCGATTATCTGAGGACAGGGCTCAGCACACAAAACCTTACATATAGTTACCAGCCAAGTAGATTAGTCACGAAAGTCAGAAATAGCAATAAAATGTATCACTTAGCTTTGATGATCTTCGTATGGTTGCACTCACAAGACTCCCAGTTACACAATAAATGTTTGTTTTGTTCGATGAAGGCCCTCTTTATATCCAAAAACCTCCATTTTGTTGGCGCGTTTTGTTCAGTGATCCAATGGCTCAAATGCGGTCACAACAGGCAGACAAAAATTCCAAATAGTACCGGTAAAGTTTGTAGAAACATGTCAAACGATGTTTATAATCAATCCTCAGGTTGTTTTTAGCCTAAATAATCGATAATATTCCAACCGGACAATAGCGTTGTCAATATAAAAGAAAAACAAGAAAGGCGCACTCTCGGTCGCCTGCCATTTCAGTTCTGTTATACTCACAGACATAATTTTAACAGTTTTAGAAACTTTGGAGTGTTTACTATCAAAATACTAATTATATGCATATCCTAGCTTCTGGGCCTGAGTAGCAGGCAGTTTACTTTGGGAATGCTTTTCATCCGGAGGGGAAAATAGTGCCCCCTACCCTAGTGAGGTTAAGTGTGCCTTGAATTCTAAATAAATCACAGACAGTGTCACCAGCAAAGCACCATCACACCTCCTCCTCCATGCTTCACGGTGGGGACCACACATGTTTTGCATTGAAGGTTTACAGTAGCCTCAGCAGCACTCTGTGTAGGTTAGCACCGTGGTGTAGCCGGAGGACAGTTAGCTTCTGTTCTCCTCTGGGTAAATTAACTTCGATACAAAACTTAGGAGACTCACACAGTAATTATGACAACTTCCGGAGGACGTCCTCCAACCTATCAGAGCTCTTGCAGCATGAACTGACATGTTGTCCACTCAATCAAAATATCAAAGAATTAATCTAGTACTGAAAGCATAAGCTACACCTAGCTAGCACTGCAGTGCATAAAATGTTGTGAGTAGTTGACTCAAAGAGAATAGTGGAACCGTTTTGAAAAGTTGTATTATTCCAAAATTAAGGAGAAGCAAGAGGAGGAGAAAGAGAGAGATAGCTATATTTAGTTGTATTTTTTTCAAAAACTTTCACTTAGCTAAGAATGAAGCTAGCTAGTTTAACCTACTCAAACACCCGGCTCAAGCAGAGCGAGATGCTATGTTATCTAGCTGGCTTTGGCTATCCAACACTGTAACTCTTCCAAGTCATTCATTTATTGCCACCGGAGCCCACCAGTGTAACTGGTAAACTGCTTACTAACTACACTGTACTGCATGATTGTAGCTAGTGGGTTTACTAACGCGTTAGTTCTAGTAGCTATGTTGACTATGCCGTGACAATTATATAGGCTGTGTGTAGCGGTTATAGAGGTTATGAATGGAAGGTTTGGCTTGGAAAGGTTTTTTCGCCTGGTTACAGACAGCAGATGTGAGGGGAGGAAAGCTCATAGATGCAAGGAGTTATACAACGAGCAAATTATCATGCTGTTTGTATGTGCCTGCTGTGAAAGTGAACTATGTTTGCGTGTGATCAGGTGTGTATTCATTCTGCCAATTCTGTTAAAAAATGTTTATTAAACGGATGGAAACCGAACAAAACGGGGATAAAAATACCTGAATGTGTCCAATAGAAATTTACATTTGCAAAGGACTCATGATTTCTCCCTAGATCAGCTAGATGCAGGCAAGAGTATGCAAGGCAGTATTGAATGTCACCATGATTACTCAAAATTCTCTACGTTGTAAACTTTCATTCATATGCTAGGTTGTAGCAATCTCATGATGGGTACAGGGAACATGTGTGTATCATGTAGTAGCCTAAACCTATCGATGTTACATTTGAGCTGGGTGAATGGAATATGAATGACAGTCATCCAATATGCTGTAAAATAACCATCCTCCCTCATCTTAAACGGCACCAACCGCCACTGGTATGCACATGTGTCTCCTTACAGCAGTTTGTCTGCCTGTCCTGTACATTGACCTGGTCTCTAACATACCCCCCTCTGGCGAGGAACATGAGTAGGTTGCCAACACAGATCAGAGACAGACCTCTCTACTCTAGTCTGGAATTCAATCAAATCTGCAAAAAGATACATAACACATGAATGAACCTGCTCGGTTTCTAGATTGCTGTTGAACAAGGGGGCAAGGGTGTGGCATATTTATATACAATACTTCCGTTATTGGTACATTTGCACAGATATTCTTGATTTATTGCCGTCACTGTACCCAACCTAACACACACACACACACACACACCCCCCCCCCCCACACACACACACACACACACACACACACACACACACACACACACACACACACACACACACACACACACACACACACACACACACACACACACACACACACACACACACACACACACACACACACACACACACACACACACACACATCACATCACAGCATGGCAAAGCAGCGCCCCTGGAGCAATTAGGGCTAAAGTACCTTGCTCAAGGGCACAATGGCAGTACATAGTATATAGGATGTTAAAGCCTCCAGTTGCCGGCCCTGATTCCATATTATTGGTAATTACTGGTAATGGCCATAATTAATGTCCTGTTATTACCGATCTGTAAAGTGTACCAATATTTATATCACCATAAAAATAAATAAAGGAATGACAAAATGACAATGCTGCTGATGCTGACATTAAAACTAATCATGACTGTGTTTCTCTCCCCTAGGAAAGCACACCTGATCCTGCGCAGAGTGGAGAGGATCAGCCGATACTGCCGGGCCCTGCTCCACAGCGCATACATTCAGAGCCGCACAGACACCATGGCCTACGTGTTCTGTCGCAGCGAGGAGGTTCGGCCCACCAGCAAAGTGTGGCATGGCTCCCTGCATGAGACCCGCACCACCTGCATGGAGAAACTGATCTCAGTACAGCGCAGCACATACGGCAACGCCAAGCTCCGATGAGACAAGCTGCCCGACGACACAATGACAGCCGCCTCCTCCTTGCTTCTGGTCTCTCCACTGACTGGTATTTTTCCAAACCAGGAGAGCCCTGAAACCTCAACCCCACTGGACATTGTTAGAACTACTGTCAAACACCCTTAACTCCTTTTTTCAAAAATGTGCTAAGAACTGCTTGAAGAGGAAAGACGGTTTGGATGTACATGCCAGTGACTACTACTATCAATGAAAAGGAGCGATGTGAGCATGTAAATTATCATTCAACCCAGAGCAAATTGGTTGGCAAAAAAATACTGAATGTAATATTGCAGTTTGTCATGGTACTTCGACTGGAAGCGTACCAGGGAAACAAACAAACAAACAACTCCCTGTATGTCTCTCCTCTTGGCTGGAGAGATGGGAAAGAGAGCGTTTAGATTTGTATTATCATTTACATTTGATTTGATTCATTTGTAATACTGAAACATATCACCACCACAATAATGTAGTCTTTTTAATGCAGACAACATAGTGTTTATAATAACGGCTACAGAGAAATCCTGTGTGACGGATTGTGATGTCATCAGCTGTACCGTACGGTGTGTGAGTAACGCTTTGCAGCTAGAAAAGTCCTCAACCAGCAGTGTTTCATTTTTTGTTTGTTTGTTTATTGTTGTTTATCTCCTCAGATGTTGACAAAGGTGGAGAGCTCCTAAACCGCAGGGAAAATCCATATTTAAAAAATAGTCCATTAATATGGTCAACTGGTGAATATAGGTAAAGAAAAAAGAAAAAGAAAACATTTTCATAGGAAAATATTCCAAATGATTTTAAGATTTTATGCTAAATGTATGGATTGCAGAGTGAAGGCAGGTGAATGCCAATGAATAATGAAACTCTATAAAGGAATCATGTTTAATCGTATGGATCTTGTAGGATCCCTTCCCTCAAGGAAACATTTACTTTCCATCTCTCAAGAGCCATGGACATAAAAATCCAACTCATAGTTTTTTTTATTGATTATCATTTCACATTATATCAATTGTGATAGTAAATTATTATATTGTAAATATGAAATTGTAAATAACATATGTATTATTATGTGGCTTTAATTGTCTTTTTTCGAGAGAATGTGAAATATTAAATACTATATACCACAAGCATCTGCATTCTTTTGGACAAGAAGGAGAAAGTAGCTCTGTTTAACCAATTGATTCACATCTGCGGTATAGGCTATACCACACTCCATGGGTTGGAGAGAAATGTAAAGATTATGATGAACCCAAAACACCTGCATTGTCATATGGAATTATTGAAAAACAACAGCTGCAAATGAATGGGAACTTGTATGTAATGTCCCTCAGGATTACCTGTGAATACTTTCCTACATCATCTACCCCTTCACTTTGCTTACGGTAGGTAAGTAACAACCTGTACTGGTGTTTTTTTTCCACCATCAATAGTGGACCCCGAACAAAATATTTACATTAATTTCCACGGGGGAAATAAGTCCCTGTGGCAATGAGCAGGTATATGGTATGACTAATGTCAGTTAATAACATTACTGAAGGTATCCCTTTCTCTCTCTCGTTCTCTCTCGGGAAACATTCTCTTTTTCCATCTCCTCTACACAAACTATTCCTTCACTCAGGTCCAGTCTCTTTCCACTCATGCAACATTAACTGTGCTTTAAAACTCAGTAGACTAATGTTCATTCTCACAAATTAGGCCATTCACGTCTCTGGGGTGCCAGGAACAGCGCTCAGGTTTCCATGTCAAGGAATCAATGAGGGCCTTACATTTGGATTCGTACTTCATTACTACTGTTTTGATAGTAGCGTTGACATTTTCATGTTCATAAAATCAAAGTGAGTATAGCCAGGTGAGTAGCACTTCAATGCACTTTCAAGTAAACATCAAGGGGTCGGACAATACAGGGTTTGTAGTATTATCTACAGGGAATTGGCTATGTAAAGTCATATGTACTATTGGACAAAGGGCTCTATTCAATCCGCATAGCGGAAGTTCAGCGTTACAGCGTGATTGAAATGCAAAGGCAATGTTCCTGCTTTAGTGGAGACTGCGTTCGCGGTAAAAGCTGAATATGTCGGCTCAATCAGAAATTACCTTTAAATTTCTATCCTGGAATCTGTAACGCTTCAGCTTTACAGATTGAATAGAGCCCAAAGTTATCATGAGCCATGTTAAGAAAAAAGTCAGGTTATATGTAGAAATTGGGCATTCTATTCCATTGTATTGAAAACTCTTTTAAAGGACAAAGAATTGACTACACTGCCTTGGCTTACGTCCACTTAACCAGTGTTTTATTTCTACATAATACATGACAGGGAAATTAACATGATGCTCATCTTGAATGAGGATCCATCCTTATGAAAATATAGTACACATCATTAGACCCCTTCTTGCCATGTACCAGAGCACCGAAAATATAATAGCAACTGTGAAAAAAGCAAAGAATACCAGGAAACATCTGCTGAAACAAAAGTCTGATGTGTTATATGTGCCTGAAAAACGGTGTACTGTGAATGGACCTAACAGAGTGGGTGCTGCAAGCGAGGGAAGGTGAGAGAGAGAGCGAGAGGTGCTGATGGGTACCTTTACAGTGTTTTCAGTTCAAACTCTAAGGCAAGGGAGGAAAGAGTAAGCAAACATCTGTGGTGTAGAGGAAGGAGTAAGGATATGTAAGTTGTTTTTTGGTTGGTGCCATTCAGTCTGAGGGTGAGTTCAAGGGGAATGGTGTTCACTGTTAGAATCTTTCAAGTCTGATAATAAGAATGTGTTGTAACATGTTAAATATTCTCTTCAAATGAATGCCTTGCTCTTGTTTTGTTTGTTTTCACACACTAAAAAGAAGAAACATTTTGGTAATTTATTTTCAACTGACTGCTCCGAGACCCACAAACTGACCACATGATGCTTTATTCATCTTGACAACAAATAAATTAAGTTTGATTTCATATAAGATTGTTTTTTAGACAATTGACAACAGTGTTAGTGTAGAGCCTTTATGAATGAATAACTGCTGATGACAAGTGTTGTGAAGCATTATGGGTATTGTATTTTTTCCCAGAATGGCTGCGGATCTGACTTATCTTGACCTTTCTTTCCGAGCCCTAAAGGTCCTGAAGCTTCTGCACATGTACGGGATTCTCTCATTTACTCAACAGTCTCTGCTTTACTCGTAGAGAACGAGCTACTCTGGAGAATGGTGCTTGTTTAATAAAGTTAGATCAAAGCTGTCTGCAAAATCACATAATGAAAGTATTTTATAGAACAGAACCAAATCTAATAGGATGTAGGCCTATAACGTTACTGTAAGACAAAACCACTAAATATCTTATGAAATTTTAGGATGATTGTGCGAATGGTCGCATGTTTCTCTCATGGGTCCAAAACTCAACAGCGCACGCCACTAGGCAAAATAGACAGGTAGGCTATGCTACAGTTTGTTAACACTATCTGCTCTAAAATTCACTCACTGTACATCATTCAAAACAACACTGTAGGCTACTTCCAACTCTGTATAACTCAAGATCTAAATGCATATCCCCATGGAACTGATTGAGATCAAATGTTTGGTTTGCAGATGCTGTATGGATGTTTCGCCAGTAAAACGTATCATTAAATATTGACAGTGAGAATTTTGAAAGGCTGGAGACAACAAAAATGTGTGTCTAAAGTAGAGGTAAAGAAAAAGTGTTTTTTTGTCTTGCAGTGTAATGTTATGCTATTATATTCGGTTCTGTTGAATACTATCATTATGTGATCTTGCAGACATTGATTCAGCTTTGTTTAACTTTATTAAATGAGAGTAGCCTGTTGTCTACGAGTAAAGCGGAAACTGTGTAAAGTAGAAAATCCTGCACATGCGCGGAAGTTTCGGGACCTTTAGAGCTCAGGAAGAAAGGTCCAGAAATGTTGGATCCGCAGCCAACAGATCCGTATTTCTTTTCTTTCCGGTGGTACTTCGATGGTACACATTGCACAATGCATCTTCCTTAAATTTTCTCTGATATAAATCGAAGAGCTACCCCAAACAGATAATACATGGTTTTGCAAATACAATCATCATAGAATAAAATTATTTACATCTTAAAATATTTTTGCTGAACAATCGGGTACGAAACATTGCAATAATACCACTAGATATCCACATAATATGTATATACTCAATTTGATAATTTCCCACATAAAAAGGACCATTCATTTTTAATTACTGAATGTGGGAATAAAAAACAAACACAAGTGGACCATTCTTTAACCAGGTGCCTGTGAAAGGTACTTGATGAGTGAAGTTTAGAAAACAACAATAAGAACATCATGGCACATCAGTGTTTTCTCCACAACTGTCTGTCCACAAACTCAAGGACTACAGCCAGCCACTTCTAGGCTACCACTGTCTCCATTGCTTCCCGTTGGTTATGATGGGATGCCACAGGGGCTGAAAGGATGCCACTTTTAGCAGAGCAAGCTAATGCCACAGAAACCCAGCTGTTTTTAACCAAAACCCAGGATATGCATGGCTGGTATGTAGCTAGTTTGGATTTGAGAGAATCACCTCCCATCCACAATAAGATGGACTATATGAAGTTGTCTATGGAAAGACATTGAAGCGGACTCTGCTATTCATTTCAAATACTCCTCTGGTCTGAGAGTGAAGGGAAGGGCATGTCCCTCAGCCTGCTGCACTAGGGCTCATATCTTAGATAGTCTCCCTATCCTCCCTCCTCCCTGGTCTTCCATGCGGCCCACCTTACCACCGCCGCATTCCCTATCCGACCTGACCGTGACAGTGACGGATGGCCCGGCGTGTCAGGAGGGAGTCCCTCAGAGAACACCCGCCACCTCCAGGAGAAAGTCTGACTCATCGGCCTCGGCCTGCTGCCAGTCAGCGCTGGCCCAGGGGCAGCTCTGTGTGTACACAGTTTTCACACCTGCACAAATACCCAGGCCCGCCAGGAAAAGCAGCCCACCTTCACCCATCCCATCCTATCCCCTGCTTTACACCCTCTCCCTCACCCCACCTGGGGCACTACCGGCTGCCTGATTCCTCCTCCCCCCTCCTCCTCATCCTCTGCAGCTCCCTGCCTGCCTACCACTGGTTGTTCTGAATGGCTGTGTGTATTCTGTCTTCACGGTAGCCCTCGGAGTTAATTGAGTGTGGATCTAACCACTTCAACATGATATAGGTTCTCTCTTCAACATGATATAGGTTCTCTCTTCAACATGATATAGGTTCTCTCTTCAGAGCAAACTCGGATTACATTTGAAAAGTTCATGAATGAACAAAATAAAAATGACAGTACATTCTGGATTTGTAATGTAGAAATAAAAAAAACACACATACTTGTGCACTGCACTCAGTTACATAAACATGTGGTAAATCCTCATTGGACGAGAGTAGTGCCCAATGAGACAACCAATGAGACAACAACCTTGACCAACGCTTTGTGACGACGACATTGGGACGGAAATAAAATGACAACAGTTTTTAACTCACAACCAATATGTCTGTTTATAAGAGCAATGTAAAAAATAATTTACATGAACATTAAATATAACTTAAAAAGTATAACACTCTTAATAAATAGTTTTACTATTTACACCATTGCTAAAAGACGCAAAAATGACTAATTTACCAAAATATAGAAGCAGCAAACATTACAGGCATGAGGTACAGCAAAGAGATCCTGTGGTGGCTTACAGTAGAGGTGATGTTCTCATATTCAAACTTCATTTCATAACATCCTGGCTTTATGGCTTTGGAACAGTACCTTGTCCAATACAGAGAGCACATCAGAAAACTAACGTGTCCGGGTTGTGTCGAGGTTGACACACAAGCAGTCACATTCTGTAGAGACTCATATCCCTCTCTCCGAGAGTCACCGTTTCTGGTCTCCAGACATTTTAATAACATTGATGAGGATGACGACACAAGACAAAGAGAGGAGCTGTAGATGAGTGAAAGAAAGGGTGTTGAACAAGATGACTAGTCATCAGCCTGTAATGTTTGTCCAGTTTGAGGATGAAGGGAGGGTCCAATGGCAAGATAACCCTTGGGGAATTCCATGGATGGCTTTTCAGAAATCCTGTGTGAGTGTTAGCAGGTGATGATGATCCACAGTACGGTTGTTGGCTTTGTGTAGTGAATGCAGTTGAATCTCTCCCTACTGGTAATATCTCTAATGAAAGCAGCAGTATAGGGAGTATTATTACATACCATTTGATAATATCAACATAATACAGTTAATTTTACCAGGGATATATATCGTATAAAGTGTTAAATGCACAATTGTCGAGGCTGATGTAGGCTTTTTGATGATGAATGTAGTGTCCAGACAGTTGCGTTACTCAGGTTTTCAAAGTCTGAAAGATCTCCAACTTTCGAGAGTCCATTTTTTTGGTCGTTTCTTCATTTAGTTATCCATTCCGCTTGCCGTTGCATGGTTACCATGACACAATTTGCAACAAATACATAAGATGGTGGATTACACAAACCATGGAGCGAAAATAAAATGTTTGTCCCCTAACCAGGAGGAACACAAAATACGTAAATGCTTACATATCATGTATAATATTTAAAAATGTGTACATCTGACTTTTTGATATTTGAACCTACATAAAAAAAATGTCCCAGGTTAAATAGCCTTGATACAATAATATCGTTATCATATGATAATGGATACGGAATCTGAGAAAGTCTACGATGAATGTACAAATCATATTTGACACTGGCTTCTTACTGGGCATGATAATATCAGGTGCAAAGCTAGTGGGAATACAAGACAATAATCACAGGAAAGCTAATAGTAATATCGTAGGTGTCCAATGACCAGAAACATCACACACTTTATCAAAACACCTTTCTGACAATAGCAGCTTCTAAACGGTTTGAATTATATATTTTTCTTCGTAAATGGCAACTAAAAAGTGCAGTAACTGAGGTCAATAATACAAATACTGATTAACTAAGACAACATTTTGTAAAAAATAAAATAGAAACTAGAAAAATTAAAACAAGAGAACAATTTTACGTTTTTTTTCTCACGTAAAAAGCAGTATTACACTGAAAATGTTATATTTACATTGTACATTTGACGTTGTAATGTCTCCCTTCTTTCCTGTGTGACGTGGTATTGTCCTATTATCTCTCTAACCAGTCTGTATCTATGAAGACCTGTGATTGGTCAGAATGGTATATGGGAATATTCTGGAATGCCTTATAGCAGCCTAGGGTGATGAGTCAGAGGGACCATTCCATTGGTCCATACCAGATGAGAGAGTTTACTATAGAGTTATTGGTTGTATAGAGTTTTAACCAGATAGCCCAGCGATGGTTGAATCATGAAGCAGCAACCTGTGGACCTTATGCCAAGCAGCCTTCATCACCATATGTTGATTAGCGTTTCGTTCAAGGGCTATGAAAGGAGATGAGTAAGTTCAGAGAACAGAATAGCAGCCATAAGTCTATTGAAGTAAAGGTGGTTGTGTGGTTGATGGGGGGGGGGGGGGGGCACACGCTCAAATGTCACAATACTGACAAAGTGCCAGGGATGGCACCTTCAGCACGAATTGCTGCAGAGGTAAGAAAAGGCCAAACTGGGCTACTAAACACATGCATTCTGTCAAGCCATTGGGCTCAAGAGAAGCCAGGACAACAGTGTCCTGGGCATATAGTGTACTTCTACTACTGCTGCACGAAAGGATACTTGTGGACAATGAATACATCCAGATGCCATCTATAGTAAAATGAGGAAAGCCTCCTATTTGTTTTTATGTGTATGTGCTATTGAACTATGCCTATTGAAATCAAGGCTATGCTATGCTGATGAAAACAGTTTGAGGGTGTAGTTGTGAATAAACATTGACTACATTCAAGAGGTTATAACTGTGTTATCAATTACATTCTTGAAGTCATTTGAAATTCAGTAATATGTGTTGGATTTTGTATTGCGTCAACATTGCTTTTGGTGTAAGATTGGATACATTTCTGGTGTATTGTACTGGACTGCAGAAACTAAGGAAAAATAAATGGAAATGTGAGGTGTTGTGTTTTTCGAGGCTATTTCAACTGCATTGTTTCTCTACTAACCCTTTGCAATGTTGCAGGAGTTTTTATTCTAGGTTTAAGTTGAGTGTACTGTACACGCAGAAACAAGTGTCCACTAATGGAAGGTGTTAGGAGGTAAGCGTTAAGGCAGACGGGGCTGACTCCGTCCAACCTCACTGGGTAGTAATAGTCTGCAGAGCTGGTCATATGGCAAAGTAGCAGCAAACGTAGCAGCAGCAGCCACGCTGACACAACTGGTTTATTTTGTTGCAGCCCTATATAACCGGTTTTAAATTCATAAGTACTCTACCTCTTTCCCACATTCACTTGTTCCTGTGGCATTGGAATATGTCTTACCTTCCTGTTATATGTTAGATATATTGAGTTAGACCTCTCTGGTTTGAATCTCTTTACCAATATGGCCGGCTATATCCCCATCAACGCCTATTCTTTGCTATTTCACATCTGTATAAGAGCAGAGATTCTAAACCTATGATTTCTGAAGAACAAGAAAATGCATTTCCACCAAGAGAAGGCAGAGGGCACAAACTGTCAGCCTGATCCCTGTGCTGTGCTGGCTCCAGGAACACACACCAGCTCTGGAGTAATACAACATGAGGGTACATCAAGTGTGTTCATGCTATAAGTTATTTTGGCAATAGCTCTTCTGCCTGTCATTCAGTGCCACCATTGATGACTTCAGCATACCCAAAAATAAAAGATTCCATATGATATGGATAACGTTTCTCACTCTGTTTCTTTTTTCCTTTGGTCTAAAAGGAAATAATGAGATTGTACGGCAATGTCTTTGAAATGGACACAGAAGCTGACACAAAACTGAAAAAAGGCATGCTATCTAGGCTTGGTTTGTTTAGTTTTTTTGTTAATTTTTCATATCCTTCATTCAAAAACCTTTCGGTATTTTTGTTTTCTTTTTTTCTCTTGCTGTAGAAGTTTTGGTGGTTGGTGAATTTGCAGGTTTGTTCCTTTCTTTGAGAAATGGGTTTTCCATTATAGCCTCTCTAGTCTGGTCTGTTCATCTAGGTCTTTCCCAATGTGGAGAAGGAAGAGACAGGCATATGTTAGGGGGGTGCAGTATGGGTGGAGAGGTACTCCTGTAAAGCAGCATGTGGAGGATTTGAGGGGAAAGGGGGAGCTGGTCTCCCTCGGTCTGGGTGTCGGTAGTTTTGGGGCGAGGGTTCGGGAATCCGGTGGGGGGCGAGGAGGGAGGGTCACCCCAGGGAGTGGACGTTCTCGTCTTTCCTCTTCTCTGGAGCGTTGGGGTCTCGGCAGGCACAGTCTTCCCGTATGTCACAGGACATGGGGAACGGGATCACCTGGAGGGGACACACAGAGACACATACAATGAAACCTCTATAAACAAAGCTTGTTATAGGATTCAGTCTGTATTCCATTTCTCCAGGGTTCCAACACAATCAGGAGGACTGTGGCAGTGCAAGGGCTGATACAGTCCTCAACAGCCTAATAACAACAGTGGTAATAGTGTCCGATGCCTCGCCGTCGACGCCACTAGCGGGAAACGCCGCTTGACAAACAACACAAGCCACTGCTGCCAGCCAATCCAATCGCACCATATGGAGGAGTACTACGAGTGTTGTGAAGTGTCAACTCTCCAAGAAGTGGTGAGTGCCCACAAGCACATTCAAAATAGCCTCGGCGTACCATTGGCCGCCGCTGTGTAGCGTTTGACGTCACAGGCGCTTGTCGGCGGTGCGTCAACAACACCAGCTGCTGCTGTGTTGCTTCTCCAAGGGCCTGCTTCAGCTGTTTGGGTACACACAATGCATCCCTAGTCACTCGAAACTAACTACACATGTGGCTCCAGCGAGTGCCTTGAGGATTCAGACCAGAGTATATCTGCATTCTTCCCCCCGTGGCTTATTGGACGGATTTGGGTCTGCTGCTTGTATTTCGTTGTCCTATTAGTGGCTTTGACAGAAGGGCCAGAGCAGTGACGCTAGATAAACACTGGCCACCGCAGCAAATAAAACAGCAACGAGGTAACAAATAAACTGAGTCATTAAGAATTATTAGGCCTAATAGCTAGCACAATTAGGAAGGCTGTTGGCTGGTATGGGACTTCAGACTTCAGCAGTCAGTGTCTCATCATCCTATTATCTGAAAGTGGAACTGTTTTTTGTTACGGCAACATAAAACAGAACCCTGATTACAGTAATAACATCACTGAGTCATGGGCCAACACAATTAGCTAGTTCATTGGATAGTAAGAGGAGATACAGTACAGTACAGCAAATGGGTAAGATTCCTCAGATCCCTCAAGAGTCAAGACTTTCCCCTATGGCCTCCAATGCTGTGGTAAGCAATGGTGGTATATACTGTAGAGTACAGTGCCCCCATTGGCCCTCGGACTCAGGCCTCCAGGGCCATTGGGGGCATGGGGTTTGTAGAGTGGACATCGGGGGCCCTGGGGCTGACAGAGGGAGAGTGCACCAGTGGCTGAGGCACGATGACGCATGTCCGTCTTTGAAATGGGGTATTAAACCAAGTTGTTTGTGAGAGGGATTTCCTAATGGGCGAGGGTTGGGCGGCCAGCGCCAGGCTCTTCTGAGAAAACGAGCTCTCCATGTGACGACTTTACAAGCGCAGGCCGGACACACTTCAGAAACAGCTGTCAATCGCATGAACAGCGTTTCCTCTGTGCCTCTTTAGAGCCAGGCATGGGGCAAAAAACACCCTGCTCCAATTCTTCCTTCTTTTCCCCCTCCTCGCTGTGCTCTCTTGCGTTCCTGCTGTCTGTTTCACACTTTCACTCTGTCTCTCTGTGTCTCTCTCTCCCTTCGGTCTCCTCCTCTTGCTGTCAGTCTAGCCCCCTTCTCTTTCAAAAATCTCTCCATTCCACCCAATCCCTCTCTCCCTCTCTCCCATAATCCTAACCCTACACATTTCCTCCCTCCCTCTTCCCTCTCACTCTGTGTGTTTATCTCTCTATCTGGTCGAGAGAGATGGTGGGTGGTAAATTCAGTATGGTTTCCTGTGACCTTGACCTCCAGGGTGGCTGGATCAGCTGCCACATCTGGCCCTGATCGGGGCTCTCCGAGGGTGGCTGGGAACGGGGCAGCCACAGGGGCCGAGTGGGGGCCAGGAGCCCTGTTGAAGTCCCAGGGCCAGAGAAAGGAGGACAGCCCAAGCAACATGAAAGCCCCCATGAAGGAGCAGGCATGTCAGACCCCTGACCCTCACCCCCAGAAACAGGCCACAATCACGCCAGGCCCCAGGTATGCGCGTGTCAGTCTGTGCTCAGTCTGTGCTCAGTGGAGGAAAGTGTGTCTGGGGCTGGAGAGGACTACTCTCTAGCCACACACACACACACACACACCCTTAAAATCAACAAGACAACCAACCATGTTGGGTAACATCCTACTACTTTTCTACAGGTCGAGGTATCCATGGTATCCATGATTGAGGAGGTCACTGACATATTGCATGCATTACATTTATTAAATAAAAACTGAATAGAATACGTGTCATGATAGAAGCTACATTCTCATCCACAGACCATGGAAAAAGAGAATCCCACATCTGGAATCAAGCTTTGTTTTTGTTTTTGGTATTTAAACACATTGAGTGTAATGATATGGAAAAGATCCCTTCTCTCATTAATATTCACATAACATCGGCTCATATGAACACAGGCAAGCAGATAAAACAAACCAGAACTAATTGTGTTATTCCAATGAGAACCGCTGGTGATCACTCTCCACTGCACACCAGATACATGTTGTTATAACAACAAATGCAGGAGAGAGGGAGAGAGGGGGGGAGAAAGGGGAGGGGAGAAAGTATGCATGGAAGAGGGATAGAGTGGGAGAGAGAGCACTAAAGACAGAGAGGGAGAGACAAAGCGAGAACAGGAAAGAGAGTGCATGAAAGACAGAAAGCGGGAGAGAGAAAGAAAGATAAAGAAAGTTCCAGCGAGAAAGGAGGGCAGGTTTTGACGTTGCTAGCGCCTGGCACTCGACGTGAGCAAACAGCCGAGGCTCCTAAACCTGTGGGAAGCGTGTTTCCCCTGGAGAGTTACTACCTTTACTCAGTTGTGGAGAAACCCCATCCTCCCCCATCCGCCCACCTCCCAGACGCTTGTTTTGTTCAACAACCCCCTCCATCCTCCACTCCTACACTGACACCGTGCCTACTCTCCCCCATTCCCGGTCTGTACCATACCTCCTCTCCCCCTTAAAGACCAGGATTAAAGGAAACTATTTGGAAGGCATGAGCTGCTCGTTTAGGGATTGGGTTTTATTGCCGTAAACATTGCGTGGCAGGGCAGACATACGTTGATAATTAAGCCTTTTTTTTTTTAAAGGCAGGTACGAAACCAACACTTAATGCTTGCTGACCAGAAGTCTCTAGCGCTGCATCACTGCTGGGCCCTGGTCCCCCGCCACTGCTTCTCTCCCCTTAATTGACTTGGCATGGGGACCAGAAGTCAAACTCGGTTGCCCTCAGATATTTAAAAATAAGAGCTGTTGATGCAGCACACTCTCTACGTGCAGTTAGCCAATATACGCTGTGACCGCGGTGGAACTGAATGGGCCGCGATGGGGCTGGATGCCCAAAGACTTGTGAGCACAAGACAGTTCAGTCAAAGACACTTCAGTGATGCTCAGAGCTTCCACTGAGAATCAAACGGAAAGCAGTCTATTGGTTCTGAGAACCGGTTCACAGTAAAACAGCCCAGGAAGTTGTGTTCTATGCAATCATAACATTTCCAAGAATTATCAGCTTCAAGGTTACAAGGGATACAGAGTAAGAGGTAATAATGGAACCTTGTGTATTTGCAGCCTAGCCCCGAACAAGGTGGGTCACAGAGGAATGGCCATGGAAGGCTGGCCTTTTTATTGCCTGAATTTAATCCTTCGCCCACTATCCGGCTGGGTAAAGGTCCACGTACAGCTCCCTTTGACGCAGTAAAGGATTATCATGATCTGATTCTCAGATGAGTAGTAGCCATACCAATAAACAATGGATAAATACACTTTTTTCAATCCAGGTGCTTCATCGGGTGTGAAAAGATAATCCCCAAGGCAACAAACAGGATATGTCTGCTACTCTCTACACCTCCAACGTCATTGTTTCAATCATTACTGCTTGATGTAAACTGAACAGCATTGATAGGATTATAGAAGGGATGCAGCACCCCAGCACTAGAACACTGTGCTAATTGGTTGAACTCCTGATCTGAGAAGGTCATTTCTATGGGAAAAAAAAACAGAAAATGTATGAAAAGCAGAAAAAGACTTGAAAAACAAGTTGTTGTATTGCTGATTTGACTATCTCAGTGTATTACCGTTTTGTAAAGGTGTGCTGTGCCAGTCTAAATGGGTGTTTGTGTTGAAATGTAGCAGAGTGACAAAAAATGTGGTTCATTTTCGCTGAACAAACCTCACCTGGCCTGACATATTTATTTAGCTGAACTTTTTCTCTTTAAATTGGTGTACCAACATTTTCTTTAAACTTCAAAAGGTATGTCTGTTTGAAGTTTCTCCCTGGTGGAACTTGTAGAAGTTAGAGTTAGATGTAAACACAGCAACAGTCAGTAGTAGTGATGTCTAGAAAAAAACACGGTCTGCAAAGTGCATGTTTGGGAGAGGAGCAAAGTGCCCTGCCTCAGTAAATAAACCAATGGAAAGGAAGAGTTCTGTGACACTGGAAAAAGACAAAGAGACATAATGCCACAGGGAAAACAAGAGCATATTATGGAAGAATATGGGTCATGGAGGGGAAGGTGTAGGCGTGGGGTGGGGGAGCTCCCAAAAGTTCACTTAAGTCATCAAATTGGCCCAGTCCACAATACCAAAAACAAACAGCGAACGTGGAGGGGTGAGGAAGGGTTGACATGCCTGGTGGCTTCCATTTCCCAATATGTCTTTTTTTCTATGGGGTTCTGGAAGAAACGTAACAAGCCCGGCGAGGCAGGCAGGCAGCCTCAGTCATACTCCGTATCCTCCCTCTTTCCTCCCCTCCTCCCCCTTGCCTGCCAACAGCTTGCAGTCATTAGGGGGATCCTGTGGTGACCTTACGTGCAGCCTGCCTCGCACCTTCAAAGTCCCTGAGAGGAATAATACACCGCAAGTCATCCAGAACTCCTTAATACGCAAATCTCCAGGAGAAAGAAAGAAGGAGGGAAAGAGAAAGAGTGGAGATAAGGAACAAAAACAAACATGGGGTGGCGGGGAAGTACTTCAGCCTCCCCCTTCTCTTCTCTTTCAGTTATCGCGCTCACACGAAAGAACAGAAAAGAATGGGGGAAATAAAGCTGTGAAGGTTTTGCCTGGAGGAAGAGGAGGAGGAGGAGGAGGAGGAGGAGGAGGAGGAGGAGGAGGAGGAGGAGGAGAGGAGGAGGAGGAGGAGGAGGAGGAGGAGGAGGAGGAGGAGGAGGAGGAGGAGGAGGAGGAGGAGGAGGAGGAGGAGGAGGAGGAGGAAAAGAGTAGTGGAGGAGAGGATGGGGTGTTCTGATGTTATCTCTGGTATCTCCGGCTGGCAGGGCTGTGTCACAACCCTGCCTAGGATTCCAGCTGAGTCACTCCACCCACACGCACAAAGAGTTGTGGCAGTGCATGATACTGTGTGTCACTGTGCGTGTGTGGTTTCCAGAGAGCCTTTCTGGGGACTCTCCCTATGGCCACAGTGTGGGCTGCCAGACTCCACAGTACCATGCTCACTCTCACTCTCTGTGTGTGGTGTTCCCTTCACAGCAGTGCAGACCATGGCGGTAATAAACCATGGCTGTAAGGTGGGATACCCAAAGCAATAACAAAGAAAAGGTTGTTTGGAGAGATGGGGGTGCTGGTGGTTTCCGTTGACCTCTGACAAAGGCAGACCAGCACAACAATCCCAGCTAGCTCACTAAGTACTACAAACACCATTTCCTGACCTTATAGGGTTTATAAGTCACTTGATCAAATAATGTCCCTCCACTAACCTTATAAATGTCTAAACAGATGATAATGTGTAGCCCTCTCTACTGCCAAAGATTGTATATACCAAGACAACAGCCTATATTCCCAGCCCCTTGTTACACTGGTGTTCTACATCTAGACTACAGCCTATATTCCCAGCCCCTTGTTACACTGGTGTTCTACATCTAGACTACAGCCTATATTACCAGCCCCTTGTTACACGGGTGTTCTACATCTAGACTACAGCCTATATTCCCAGCCCCTTGTTACACTGGTGTTCTACATCTAGACTACAGCCTATATTCCCAGCCCCTTGTTACACTGGTGTTCTACATCTAGACTACAGCCTATATTCCCAGCCCCTTGTTACACTGGTGTTCTACATCTAGACTACAGCCTATATATTCCCTATATTCCCAACATGAAGGGATGGAATTAGAAGTCTGTGCAGGACTGATTACTTCATCACGCTCCCGCCCAATCCCGCTGCTTTTCATACCGCGCCCGCCTGCTCACTGACTTCTTGTCTGACACCCACCAGCTCCTGCAAGGACTGGTCTCAAAATGTTATTTTAGGTGTATGTAGCAGCTCGCTTTGCATTCCCTGTCCCAGCAATTTTCCCATCGCTAGTAAAGATCAAAATGCGTAAAAATAGCCTAAGAAATAGGTTCAAATACCAGAGATGCGGTAGACGTGGTTTGAAAAAGAATATAGTTGAATTGACAGTTAATTGACAGTTAACATTTTGCATAACTTTAAGGAGCGCAACAATCTGCAAGCAATATTGAGTTATCAATATTTATTTACAGTCAATGTCGGAGTCTAAACTAAACCCTATCATAGCCGTACTTCTCCGCCCAAATAGCCTAGTCTACAGGCTATTTAATTGGGACCACACATACTGTATGTTGCAGCCCACATGTAGATGCATTTGATTTCGCACGCCCAACACAAGAGAGGTATGCTACGGAATTTGAAGCAGCATCATCCTATGAGAGTTTGAGAATAGTGTGACAACGAGGTGCTTTAATACATCAGATAACACACACACACATACAAAACAAAAAGACAACCTTTCAAAAACAATCTGCGGGACAAAAACATATTTTCATCCCAAAGTGGTCTGTCTGACCGCCACTCCCTCCCACAGCATGGAAAATGCCAACCGTGCTGCAATGCTCTGTAGGGGCCCGCATGTCCCACGGGACACCCGCGGGAATGCAGCTCTCTAGATGGAATCTCTGCCTGTGGCTGAAACAACAACACTAACTTCCCACAAGCAGGAAAATAGTGTGTGACTGACTGACTGTGTCTGTGTGGCACCAGTGAGTGGGCAGAATAGATGGAGACTGTCGTAAAAAAGAGGTCTGAGTTACTTTGTCATTGTCGTGTTGTTTTGTTTGGGGCTGGGATGATCAGACAGAGATGAGGGTCAGGGTGAGCTCTGCCTCACATGAAAAACAACCACATCTAGAAGGCAAAAACAACAACAGCCAGCTACACTTCTACACGCTTATCAAAACCACAATACAGTCCATATGCATGAAACACCATTTAGGTCTGGACTGTTTTCACAGAGTCACATGAGGCATTAAAAGGTGTCTTTGAGCAGTCTTTATACTGAATTTAGATGCCACATGTTCTATATTCATGGCTGAGTTCCTCATACATTCTCGATAAGAAATGTGAAGATTTTCAATGGACTACTGTTTGATGCCTCTCCCACCTGTCAGACCCATTTCTCCTCCGTATATTTCCTTCTCATGTCTTCAACTCAGGTAACCTCTTTCACCATTCTCTCCTGGCAGCCGATAAATCAAATTATGATCGGTTATTTCAGAGCAATTTTCTCTATCTTTCCCAAATCCTAACCATTTCCAGGGAAGTAACTTTTGAAATACCAGCTGAAGTGTTTGCTTCAACAGCTGCCAGGCTGAATGCCTGGGAGTAGCGCCTGGCTTTGGGGCTTGAGCCCAGGTGATCCTCTTATCATTGCGGCTCAGCGGAAATGGCCCACGTTCAGAGACACGCGCTCCCAGAGATGGGCCTTCTCCTCTGCATGTCTGTCTGTCTGGTGTCTGTCTGGTGTCTGTCTGGTGTCTGTCTGGTGTCTGTCTGGTGTCTGTCTGTCTGTCTGGTATCTGATATCCAAAGACACCAACCACCAAAGTGGCCAATATTATGCAGCTAGCAATCGTTGGTAGGAGTTGTATTTTTGTTTATCACAGTGGCTACATCCCACACTGTGACAGTGTCTTTCTATCCTCAATTATGGACTTAAGACTCTAAAAACCCTCTAAAACCCCCTATTCCTGTGCTAATACGCAACAGATGAGTGAAGGACAAAAACAAAGCCTGTTTCTATGGGGCAACATGTCTGAACATACAGTAGTACATGACTGACTTGAATGAAAGGAAATGGACAGAAAACATTCCAGTAAGAATGATGGAACATCAGCCAAGTAGGCTACAGCATGAGACTGGTGACTGGCAGACTACTACTGCTCTGTTAACAGATACCAGACACATTCGTTATCAGATACATACCAGTCAGTCCATGCCTACTGCTGGTTTTCCATATCTAGAGACAGAGAGTTTGTGAAAGACAACTTGTTCCTGGTGCTGCTGAACAGCTTCTTACTGGAAGCCCTGGCCAGTCAATGGGCCAAAGCAGCTAGTCAACAACAGCAGTCTTTTGGAACACACCATGGGTGGGTCCAACAAAGACGATGCAACCGTCTCTGGCTTGATCCTGGTTTTGGCTCTTCGTTTTTGACTTACAAATTACTTTTTATTTTACCAGGTTGGCTACACAACAGAAACCAAGAACCTTCTCCTTTTTACAACAGGTACAGAGAGAGTGGAATAGGCCAACGTGGAGGAGCCTGAGAGGATCAGGGTGTGTGGAATGGTGGGAAGCATAGAACAGTGAAGATAAAACATTGATTAACCCTGATACCGTGGAAAGCTGACGTTAAAATAGCGAGGGAGGAACAGTGAAGGTGGAACGGAAGCAATCACACACGTTCTGATTGGACCCCGGGGAGAGGGGACACATGCGCCCGCCTCCCAGGAGGAAATTAAGAGACTCCGGATGCAGACAGACAGACAGACAGACAGACAGACAGACAGACAGAGACAGACAGACAGACAGACAGACAGACAGACAGACAGACAGACAGACAGACAGACAGACAGACAGACAGACAGACAGACAGACAGACAGACAGACAGACAGACATGCTACAGTAAAAACCCAGCCAGAGGAACAGAAGGAGCCAGAGAAACAGATAATAGTACAGACTCATGCAGAGGAACTATGCTAGACTTCTAACCCAGCCAGAAAGCCAGACTCAGCCTGGGGAAAAGACCACAATACACACAGCAAGCTAGAGAAACACAGAGTGTACAGAACAGCTGTGTATTGTTCATATAGCGGAAGAGGCCCTTATCTGGATCATAGAGAGAGGTGGCAAAGGACAACCATGAGCACCAACTGGTGGAGTAAAAACCCTCAACCCCTAAAGCTGGGCAACTAAGCAATGTCAATGTGCAACAGACAAGGGAAGCTTTATGTAGCTTATCTTCAAAATGTCAAGTTCAAAAATACATGGCAGCAAACACAAGTTCACAACCGATTTCAAATGACTCTCAGTAGCCAGTGACAACATAAGAATACATTTAAGATTATTCCCATGAACTTTGTTTAGGAGAAGCAACATATCTCATACTAACATAACTCTTTTCTTAACTTAACTCAACTCTTATCTTAACTCTTATCCTAACTTAAATCTTATCCTAACTTAACTCTTATCCTAACATAACTCGTATTCTAACTTAACTCTTATCCTAACTTAACTCTTATCCTAACATAGCTCTTATCCTAACATAGCTCTTATCCTAACTTAACTCTTATCCTAACATAACTCTTATCCTAACTTAACTCTTATCCTAACATAACTCTTATCTTAACTTAACTCAACTCTTATCTTAACTCTTATCCTAACATAACTCTTATCCTAACATAACTCTTATCCTAACATAACTCTTATCTTAACATAACTCTTATCTTAACTCAAGTTCAAAAGGCAGATAAAAAGAAGACATTTTGTCTTGATAAGGTTTAGTGAATCCAGGTCCAGCTGTAACTCACCTTCTTGGTCTTGACGGTGGAGTGGCAGCAGTCCCCTCCGTCGTAGTTACAGAAGGCTCTGTTGTTGACCGAGTCACAGTAATTGTCTCCCATGAAGGGCTGTGACAGACAGAGACAGCAACAAACAAGAGTTGACAATAAGAGGCAGGACGTCATCAACAACTTATACAGTGTACTGTACTTACACATATGGATAACATAGAGAGGAAAAATCCACTGATTCCCTCTGATTTATTTGTGTTTGATTATCCCACTTAAGTGCTCTATATTAGTTTAAGTTTGATTTTGTTAATATTGTATTCAGGGCTGCCAACTTTTGAAGAAAGCATGGAGTGAGATTTGCTATGTGAATTTCATTGCCCCCTGGCACAACCCTTATACCCTGACTACACCGCTTGCGCCGTGTGCGCGAGCGTTGCAAAATACATTTAGGAATCTATGTTATTCAATTATTGCACCCACACTGCTCGCACGCGTCAGCGAGCGTCTGCCTTGCCAAGGGCTAAAATAGAAGTCATTCCTATTTCTGACGCAGATCGCGCTGCAAGTCCTGTCTCTCCCATCTCCTCATTGGTTTATAGAAGCAGGTACCCACGTGCCATCTCCTCATTGGTTATACACACGACATGTGGGTGATTGAAAGACGAACTGTTGCCGGTTGTGGTGGTAATACTATGAAAGTTTAGATGCCAATCACCATATAAGTTAAACGATGACAAGGCCTGGAAGGAGGAGAGATGACTAGAAACGATTCGGTTGACCGTTTTAATGTGTGGATTAATTGTCGGAGTAGAGGACCTTGTGCATTTTAGGTAAAATAACAACCTAATGTTTATATCCCAGGACAAATTATCTAGCAACAGCAAGCTAGCTAAATTGGACAAATTAGCTAGCAAGTGCAACCTAACTAGCTAAATTGCCATAAATGTTTAATGCTTTTCGACCTGTCCCTAAATTATTGTAATTGTTTCAGAGTTTGTTTTGATATTTTAACCTGCGTGTCGTGATCGCGTTTGGTGTAGGGTTCAAAATAAATGTATGCACGATGGCGCATGATGGCGCACGATGGCGCACGATGGTGCATGCGCGCAGCCGGTTTGGGTTCGGTGTTAGACAGAACATTTTAGTTTTAAAGCTAATTTGCTGCGATTCTACGTATTTTGACATGGCTTAGGCGCATGACCATTAAACCACAGGTCAGATGTATTCAGGATGCTTTGAACAATAAATGAACACTCAAAATTCAACGACTTTGTTACTTTCAGATTTTTGGGGGATGGAATTTAAAGTAAAATGTTTATATTAATGGTTCATGGCAGTGGGTAAATATAGACTGCTTTCAAGGTAAGGAAACAAGAAATTTGTCATTTGGGTAAATTATCTCTTTAAAATAGGTCTGGAAGAATATCCTGCTTGCTCTCCAGGAGGGTTGGCCTCCCCTGAAGTGCTGGGTGGTTGAAAATGTTATTGTTATAACAGTTCATTTCTCTAAATCGCCTAACCTTTAAGAAACATTTACTGAATATCAACATTCAGGTGGTTTATGGCCACTAGTTGAAGATCCTTGCCATCATCTTACTTACATAGAAAATATGATGTGTTTATGAGTTGTGAGTCCCCCTACCATCTCTGCCTAGCATGGGCACAATACTAAAATATCAACAATGATATTTGATTCCTGGAGAATTTAATATCCATTGCTTATTTGTATAACTTATTCAAAACTCTCCATGAATGGTTGCAAAAACGAATATCCTCATATAATACATTTTCAAAGACACAAGTTAGGCATATCAGATTTTAAATATGTGATTACATTGGGAAAATTGGGAAGAAGTGGAATAATAAAAAAAATAGTGGGGAATAACGGTAGTGTTCTTGCTGACAAGCACAGTAATGAGCCCTATATTTTAGCCCATTGTTAAGAATGAGAATTGTTCCACTGATCAGACTAAATAAACAATAAAATCTCCTGAAGACAAGATGAAGTAAAGTTGCCCCTACACCCTAACCAAATTAGTTTTCTATTTATTGTTCCCCTCTAGAATACACTTTTAGGTTCAAAATCTGTTTGACAAAATGAACCCATTTTGACCCAAAATAAATTAATAGTTACAAATCAGGTCACCCCCGCAAAAACTAAACTTATGAACAGGAAGGATAGAAATAGCACACATAGAACAGATCTACCACTACTTAGACTTGCTTTCAATGAGAATGACAGAATATAACTCACATTTCTATGTGGATTTAGTTGGATCGCCCAAAAAGTTACATATTGCAGCTTTAAACTTGTAAACTTGTTTTGTCCCCATCTCACCCAGTGCCATTTTTGAGGTGTGCTGAATTTTCTGATTCATCTGGTGCATAATTTACACTTGTGACACAATGTGACTTTTGAAGTTGTGAGAGGTCCAGACATGTAAATCAATGTGAGGACACCATAAACTATATGAGGCTAAGAAACACTCCAATCATGTGATTTATGAGGGTAGCCCCCCTCCCTTTGTTATTCAATTGGCTTTAACTGTGTGAATGATGACATCATCCTTACCAACACTGAGCAGAGGGGGAATACTTTCTTTACCACGATAAAATTGAAATACATAGCTTATCACAGTCAAATCTAAATACATATTTTGCCTGAGGAAAGAACACGTTTTGTTAACATATCTGATCTGAAAATATTGGCATACTACAATATCAGCTACATAGGGTGGGTAGACAAAGTATTAAAGCTATAGCCCAGTATCAGTTCTGTCCTGCTTCTCTTCTCTAGCAGAGGGATTCTCTGAAACAGATCCAGGGCCCCATGTGGGTAAAGTGTTTCATTTCGGAGACGACATGAATCAAACCCGCCTCTAATTGCCTTCCACTGACAACCGTCTCCGCTTGTGCCGGTATCCACGGTAACTGACGTCACAGGAGCAGCACATCTCCCCAGAGAGAACAATTAACTACACATGCTCTGAAACAATGTTATATTACAACCCTCTCCCAAATGAGCTCGCCTGATGTAAAAAGGCATGTCTCTCTGATAGCTAGCTAGCTAGCTACCTGGCTGGCATTGTATTTAGGGCAGTCTGTTCAGAAGTGTGTGTGTGTATCTGTGTCTGTATCTGTGTGTGTATCTGTGTGAATGCTAGTCAGTTCCAGGTAAGAGCCAGTAATGGCTGCCAACTCTTCCAAACATGACCAGGCCTGATCTCTCTTATCTGTCCAGCTCCATTTGAAACAACTAACTGAGTGTTGGATTTTGACAGCTCCCGCCGAGCTAGTGTCTGCACAAACTCCATGGGGAGTAGAACAACTTGAAAAAAGCAACATATCTGGAAACTGAAGGTGATGTCTGATCTGATAACATGTTAGAAAATATCAGGATAGGTTACAAACTACATACACCTCTCCTCATCACCACTGGCCTCCATGACGCATGCCATGTCCTCTTACCTCACTTCCTCTTATGCAGTTCAAGCCCTTACCTCACATCCTATCACACAGATGAGGCCCTCCCCCCATATATTCTATCTCAAGTGAAACCTTTATCTCATAGATAAACTACTATCCTCAGAAAGCTCATAGAAGTTCTTACCTCACATCCTTTGATGCAGTGGAGCACCTCTGGGTGTGGATACCACTTCAGTCCCATTGTGCACACTACATTCTGTAAGGAGACAGAAGGAAAACAGTCAAAAGTGGTCCAGACTCTCCAAATATCTCTACTGTATATGGATGAAATGTCAATCTGGGACCTAAGGAATAAGATATACTGATTCAAATATAAATGACAGGTTGGAGATATAGTTGTAAGGATGGACATTGTAGCCATAGTAGTGGTAGTAGTACTAGTAATGATGGTGGGGAAAGTATTTTTCCTGCTTTCAATATTAGATTGTGGAGTGAAAGTATATGTGGAACGGCATGTTGTTGCCGGCTGCTGTGAATGCATCATTGTGTTGTCCTTCCCTAAAACCCACACAAACATAAACAAGGAGTCATATGGCAAGACTAGGCTGCACACAGTCTCCACCAGCCAACGTTGACAGGAACGCTGGCACAGAACTTTCTCTCTCTTTCTTCCAATGCCAGACTCAGGTCATAACCTTGGTCCTACAACTAACTGATGCATATCTCTCTATACAGTATACGGCTATATTGATATTGTCAATGGTTCGCAGGGGGCGTTAACAAATATAAACTTGTCATGAAGCTACAGAGGAGGATATAGTACGCGTCTGATGATGGTTGGTTGGCTCTTTGAAGTCTGCCACCTCTGCGCCTTGTTTCAACAGATCCGACTCGCAATGACGTCGGATCCCAACCACAAGCACATTACACTCCTAGCTGATTCACTTGCACAAAGGTGAGTTCCAACAAGTGTTTCTACAGGTCAAATACCTTACAATGAGATGTTTTTACCAAAGCGACTGAAGCTGACTAGACCTATCCTGCTCAACCACGTCATGCCTCCACCTCATTCCAACGTTCCTAGCTTACCTAAATCAAACAGCTTTTGTTGTAAATCGTTATTTTTTCTCCCTCTCTTGCCACGCTATGTGTGCCTGTTTGGATAGCGCTTACTGCATTTCCTTTGATCTCGGACACAATGTGGACGGGGAAATCTTCTCTCCTTGGTTTGTGAAAAGGAGGTTAGGGTGCCAACACTCCAGTGGAACGACCATGTTCCTGATTAAAAGTTGTTCACCTTAACTCACTCCACATTCAGGAGGAGGAAAGTCCATGGTGTTTTCCATATGATTGGATGCATGAATGTTTCCAGTGGTGGAGAAGCCTGCTTTTGATTGATTAGCACAGATTGTTGAATAAATCTACTTGACATGATATAACTTGATCCTTATATAAAGGTGCTCTTTCATACCAGGGCAATGGCCCCGGGAGATTGCATCACTGTATGTTTGAATATGAAACGTGTTCTCAAATATTTCCACAGTATGTGTGGAATCTGCACTGTTCTTTTCATTGTCTGCTCTCATTGGGATTAATGGAGAGAAAAAAGGGGGCTTCTGAGGTGATTTGAATGTAGTGAGTGTATGTGTGTGTGTGTGTGTGTGTGTGTGTGTGTGTGTGTGTGTGTGTGTGTGTGTGTGTGTGTGTGTGTGTGTGTGTGTGTGTGTGTGTGTGTGGTGTGTGTGTGTGTGTGTGTGTGTGTGTGTGTGTGTGTGTGTGTGCGCGCAGGCTGGGAGAGCGTATACAAGACTGTGTCTGTGTGAAATGGGTGAGACCAGAGAGGGTTTTCAGGGGAACATGATGCCCCCAGACGAAGGAGATCCTGTACATGCAGTGAGGCAAAAGCAACCCGGTGCGGACCGGATCAAAAGTGCCATCCACAGCAAAGGACTGGCTGACCTCCACCGCAGCGCTATTTCCCAGCCCTGCTGCGTCCCAATAACACACGAGTTGAAGCGCTTTTTCGCTGCTGCAAACTAGGGTATTTTTCATTTCAGTGCCGTCAGCAAATCAATGGCAGAAAAAATAAGAAGGGAGAGAGGGCAGAGAGAGAGAGGGATCGGCGGAGAGAGAGAAAGAACAACAGAGCAGCTGAGGACAGCTGGGTACTGGGTAGCAGCACACTCCTTTCCCAGCATGCCTTAGTGAAGTGGGTGAGCTCACTGAGGGGTTGGGTGGGGTGGGTCAAATAGCCTCCCACAGTTAGGATGACAACAGTGAGTGGTTCAACTTTGGTAAATGTACAGCTGCAAAGCTGCTGTTTTTTTCCTAGTTAAATAAAATAAAATGTTCACTAAGATGAAGTCATCCGCAAACTTGCTCGGCCGTAAATCAACAGAATTCACGATTGTGGCTTTGCCTAACACCTCCGAGCACGGGATCCTCGCCCCCAGCACCTGCCCCAGAGGCACTGATATCCAACCAAAATAGATCCTTATTTGCACAGTGAGGTCATGTCCCTAATAGATATTATTCACAAAAAAATGACAGATTATAAAGGTAGCAGTGTCATTTCTGCTGAGGCAGGGAAAGTGTGCTACAGAGAGTGAGCGAGAGGAGGAGAATGGTAGCCTAAGTGGGTCAAACCCCACAACGAATGGGTCGGAAGGGTGATACATCACTATTAGTGATGAAGAGGCCAAACCCCCTGGCTCAGCACATATGGAAATGCAAAGTGGATTTTTTGCCTGGGTTCTTCTTGAACATGTGGAATATTAAAGAAACGGCTGCATTTTCTGTTGTGAATCTAGAGTAGAATGATGGAGCTTTAAAGGTAAAATGTTATGAGAATAATACCATAGAATCTAATCATGGGTTATTAGTGATTTAATCATCAACATATTTGATGGTTCTCTATGCAAATATACTGTATCATAATCAGTCTACTGTTGAGTTCTCGTGATATTGTAGGTGGTATGGATCACATTTGGTATCACTCATCTGAGAACACTTATAGGCCGGGATTCAATCATTTACAGATACCAGGGTGGATTTCCAGATAGCGCTTCAGAAGTGTGTTCGACTTGCACGGTAGCGTTTCCCAGATGGAACAGGTTAATTTAGAAACTGGACGTCCCGTGGCGTGAGCCGTCAGCTCTTAAGGCAAACCTTACCGAGTAGTCATCCGCTGCACTCAACCAGACTGACAAAGTTTCCATCCTTTTTTTCTAGGGGGGGGGGGGGGTCCTATCCTTGTCTGGTAGCCAAAGAGGTGGAACAGGTTGCATAGGAATTGACATGCATCGATTGACATGGGCCGGCACAGAGGCACAAGCTGCTGAGCACACTAGAACAGCCTATTGATTTCTCCTCATCCAACCCCTGTGGAACATCTCGATGCCCCATTAATCCTGTCTCCCTTTCCCCCTCTTGCCTCGTTTCCAGACTAATATTATCCCAGTGAATAAATCATATCAATTACACAAATCAATTACAAACAGATCATTTTACTTCCCCCGTACCGCCACAAACGGCTGACTCAGCGCGACTCGCAATGAAAACAAAACAAACAAAAAAAACATTGTGTTCTCAGTTGTGTTCTAACTCCCAAGGCCCTCATTGGCTAGCCTAGACCCTAGCCCTATTTAAGGTCCATCCAACAGCAGCTAAAACCCTTCAAAACAGCTTTTAACTGTAATTTAATAATTAGGTCCCATTGAGTTCAATTAAGTGAGGAAGCGGTGGAATTCTCTGACAAACACATTTAGATACAGCGATACTATGGTACTTATCGTTGTGTATTTCATTACTCTCCACGTGAATTACGTCCCCCAGGGGGATAACGTTTACACACGTTTACAGTACGCTTCTGTAAACTGCCCGCCGCCCTTATTTCCCAATCACAACCACCAATTTAAGCAATCAGGGAAGAATCAATACAATATCCCTGTCAAGTATATCTAAATCAAACTATTAGGGTTTCTAATGGTGTCATTTCTAAAATGATAGTGATTACTGACGACACAGAGCTTTTGAACTTTTACGACTTGGCCCCAGTCCTGGCTGTGGTTCACATGAGTTCAGAGATGACTGGCTGGGTTCTGCCTGTGTTCTTCCAAGCCGCGGTAGTTATTGTGTTGATTGGAATATGCCTTCCTGGGCTGGTAATAGAGGGGTAATTGAATGTAACCGGGGTATACTCTAGCGGGTGGTGCTGGACTACGCCGAGGGTGGGAGCACAACACTTCATGTCCCAGAGTGCACTGCAACTTGTTTTCTTTGAGTGTTCTCTCGCAAGGGGTTCCTCTTATATTGATCTCCCGTTCTGTCTTTCTCTGTTTCTTTCTATCCCTCTCTCTATCTGTCTGTTCCTACCAGTATCATCTGTTTTCCAGTGTCTAGCCAACCAAGATGCATAGGCCAGACAGACAGTAGGTGTGAAGGGTTTGGTCCTTCTGTAGTTCATAATATTACCAGGATACAGACACACAGTGTCAAATTCCTAATAGGACAGATCATGAGCAGCAGTGCTTTGTGAAGTACGTCTGTGGGACTTGTGACAGACACACACACCTTGACTTTGGGTGGGTTTCTCCAGTGCTCTTTGAGTACGCTGTCTGCGGTCATATTGCTAGGCAGGATCACCACGTCGTTGTTACTGTCCTTGCACATCAGCTCACACTCCTCACCTGTGTGAACAAACCCAATGACATCATCAGTGTCTGCACAAACTGTACACACATCAAATAATGTTTTTAAAATGGCCTTTGATCCTATTTAAAGACATTTAAAATGTTTACTTCATATCCACTAGTGATTCTCTATAATCTGACAAACATAGTGTATAATATGGTTTTTACTATGTCACACACATATACAGACCTATTCCATGTCCCTTCTTGCAGCTGACTTGTATGCTGGGGTTGAGGTTTTGAGGTAGAGAGCACTGTCCCTTGCTCTGAGGACAGAGCTTGAAGGAGCCAGTCCAGTTGCCGTCCTTCCTACAGCGGATCACATTGGTGCTAGGCCCCTGCCACACCCACACACACACACACACACACACACACACACACACACACACACACACACACACACACACACACACACACACACACACACACACACACACACACACACACACACACACACACACACACACACACACAGACAAAGGACATTAAGAACCACCTTCCGTACCACAACGAAACGTGGTACTCTTATCTGACAATCATCTGAGGAGATGTAGTCAAGGAGGATTAAAGGGCTTAATTAATCTGTCTGTGGCACAACTATTTAGAAAATCTATCTAATCTAATAACTGGCTGTGCTAATTGAATGGGACTGATGGGGAGAGCGAGAGAGGGAGAGGGGGAAAGGGAGAGATAGAGAAAGAGAAAGAAAGGGGAGGCAGTAGGAGAGAGGAAAGGGGGATGAGAGAAAGAGAAGGTGAGAGAGGGATAATCAATTATGTCTATGAAACATTCATCTCTTTTAAACCAGAAGTAAGATCAAGCGTAATTTGGTCAGCTGCCTGATTAACTTCTGTGTTCATAGGTGTTAGAAATTGAGAGTTCTGGCAAAAAACATCTCCACCCCTCCCAATGCTGGCAGATCCTCTCGATCTACACGCAGTATCTGCCCACGGGAGATTCATGAATTACACATGCAAACGCTGGACCTAACACCCTCTGATCCTCTCATTATAATCCAGCCACACACACCAGGACACACTAATCGAGACACAGTTCTGCATTAAAGGCTAACACACAGAGAGATCCTCAGGTTAAGGACAATGCATTGAAAGGCAGTCTGTGTGAATATATGTGTGTCATACAGTACTGTATGTTGCATTATGTTGATCTTCACATCTCCTGTTCCCTAAGACATTATCCTCTTACACAAAGACAACAAATATAGACAAACAGCTAGACACTGAGGCCAGTACAATGTTTTAAGAAGACACCAAAAGACAAGGCAAAGCTGACACAGACAGACAGACAGACAGACAGACAGGCAGGCAGACAGACAGACAGACAGACAGACAGACAGACAGACAGCTATCTAGCTAGCCAACTAGATAACAGATTGACAGATAACACAGACAGACAACACACACATACACACACACACACACACACACCCAGAGACAGAAACCCACAGAGACAAAAACACACAGATAGACAGTTCGGCAGACAAACTGTACAAAGCCCCACAGACCCACAGACAGATAGACAGCCCGACAGACAGACAGACAGTCAGCTTCATAGACAGAAAGCTCAACAGACAGACAGACAGATAGACAGACAGACAGACAGACAGACAGAAAGACAGACAGACAGACAGACAGACAGACAGACAGACAGACAGACACTGGCAGTTGAGGGGAGGAGGAGTAGAGAGAGACAGACCTGCTTGCATGGAGCGGCGTGCAGCGGTCTCACCGTGTGGTTGGCTCCGGGGCAGTTGATCCAGCAGGTGCTGTCGAAGCGGAAGCCATCCGTGCACTGATACATGCCGTGGAAGATGGCAGGCGGAGGGTCACAGGTCACCGGCTCGCACGCCCCCTCCAGCCAGCTGCCGTCTTCTGTGCACTGACGCTTAAAGGCTCGCCTGAGATAAGGAGGGGATAGGAGTTTAGACAAAGCCAAAGACCAAGAGAAAGTTTCCTGGGTTGAGATGAGTGGAACTTCATTGACAGAACAAAGACGAGAGACATGCTCCATGTTAAAAGGATGGGATAAGTGAAGTAAAGAGTTGAACAGGATCAATTGGATCAAGTCCATTTCAAGCCCAGTCAATTGAACTGAGTCTGGGATTTTGAATTAAAATGGAATTGACCCCGACTGTGAGTCACTTTATATACACAACAGCATGTGAGTGGTTGGTCACCTCTTGGGCTTGTTGGTGACGTGGTAGCCCGGCTTGCACTTGTACTTGCAGAGGGAGCCCACTTTGAGACCCGTATCGTTGCAGCGCTTGGTCTGCAGCATGGCGTTGGGCACGTGGGGTGGGGCTGGACAGCGCAGCTCACACAGTGCCTCAGGGAATGACCACAGACCATCCTCCAGACACGTCAGAGTGTTGTTAGAACCTGGGGGAAGAGGGGGGTGGGAGAAGGGGAAATGGGAGGGAGAGGTAGTGAGGTAGGAGGAGATGTAAACAGGATAGAGATGGAAGGAGAGAAAGGGAGAGAGGGGTTGGAAATTGGAGAGACAAATAGTTGAACAAAGCAAATAATATGAAAGGGATATAAAAGATATCCCATGAATCTGCCAGCTAAGAACAGTACTGTAGAACACATTAGCTGTTCTGAATTCATTTCACAGCCAAAACCCAAACCACTCACCTACGAGCTGGGCAGGCTCCCTGCATTGGAAGGTGCTCCTCCTGCCATAGGTAGTTCCCTCAGGGAAGTTAAAGTTGGCTGGGTGGACGTGGTACTTGTCTGGTAGACCACAGTCTACGGGCTCACACGACACCTGCTTATTCCACTTTCCATCTGCACAGGTGATGGTCACTGTTGAGTCCGACTGGAGTGAGGGGAGACATTAGAAAAACTGTGAAAATTGGGACAAGACGCACATGGATGCAAGCTCACATATACACACATACACAAGAATGCAAATACACACAAGTACGCACGAACACACACACACATACACACACAACCCCACCCAGTACGGTACATACCGCACACTCACACAAACAAACAAGACGACACACAAACACAGTATGTCCGTCAATTTAGCGTTTGCTCAATAAGTCATTGTAACACGACAGAGCCAAGCAGTTCTTAAATGTCACTGACTGGGATTTGTCAGCGGCTCAGGTAACTGATGATGAGAACCCAGTCAACAGAGCTGACGTCCAACTACTGTATAATCATCCTAATGCAAACCACATTTAGAACGGGGGAGGGGACACTTTCCAACAGAGCCAGTACACAGGGGATTATCCCGAACTCCACATGGGGAGGATGGATTCATGGCCTGTTTTGATCCCAGCACAGCATTGTGTGGTCGGAATACCAACTACGGAGAAATTTTGGCACCTTTCGCTTCAGTGAACACTGTTATTCAGAAGAGCTGCTGGACTGAGACAACATCCGGACAGAAACAGGCAGACGGACCAGCGCACCCACACACTCAGAGACCCAGACACACACACACACACACCCACACACTCAGAGACCCAGACACACACACACACCCACACACTCAGAGACCCAGACACACACACACACACCCACACACTCAGAGACCCAGACACACACACACACACACACACACCCACACACTCAGAGACCCAGACACACACACACACACACACACACCCACACACTCAGAGAGCCAGACACACACACACACACCCACACACTCAGAGACCCAGACACACACACACACACCCACACACTCAGAGACCCAGACACACACACACACACCCACACACTCAGAGACCCAGACACACACACACACACACACACACACACACTCAGAGACCCAGACACACACACACACACCCACACACTCAGAGACCCAGACACACACACACACACACACACCCACACACTCAGAGACCCAGACACACACACACACACCCACACACTCAGAGACACAGACACACACACACACACACCCACACACTCAGAGACCCAGACACACACACACACACACACACACACACACACACACTCAGAGACCCAGACACACACACACACCCACACACTCAGAGAGCCAGACACACACATACACACACACACCCACACACTCAGAGAGCCAGACACACACACACACACACACACACACACACACACCTACACACTCATAGAGACCCAGACACACACACACACACACACACACGCACACGCACACGCACACGCACACGCACACGCACACGCACACACACACACACACACACACACACACACACACACACACACACACACACACACACACACACACTCACACACACACACACACTCAGAGACCCAGACACACATACACACACACACACCCACACTCTCAGAGACCCAGACACACACACACACACCCACACACTCAGAGAGCCAGACACACACACACACACACACCTACACACTCATAGAGACCCACACACACACACACACACACACACACACACACACACACACACACACACACACACACACACACACACACACACACACACACACACACAAACACACACACACACACACACACTCAGAGACCCAGACACACCCACACATTCAGAGACCCAGACACACTCAGAGACCCAGACACACACACACACACACACGCACACACACACACACACACACACACACACACAGATAAATACAACTGCATGTACCCACACAAATACTTTCTATTGAGTGCTTGGAATTATACGGTTCTATTTGCTTTTTTGTCTAAATGTAGTTATTCACATAGCCCTGTTCTGTACAATGTTCTCTACCTAGCCTATATTGTACTCGACACCCCAATCATGTTGTTAAGTTAAAAAAAATACAAGATAAAAAATTGCTGACACCATTCGAACCAATGAGAGTTTGTAACTTTAAAGCCAATTATTTCAGAAACGTTATAATTCTAAGGTCATGTGGTCTGTTGTTCATAAAAAATGACAATAAGTTGGAGTTGTTCAGTTTACCGCCGATACTTAGCAGGAGCAGTGAATTAAGGACACAATAAGACTTCATGCATTCCTGCTGTAAATAAGGGGTCATTTTTGGACAATTTAGTAATGATTTCAAAGAGACACTGTCTTTCAAGCAGTAACACTTTATATTTAATTAACCTTTTATATCACAAGAAAATGGTTTAAATGGCCCAAAATATATTTTTTTAATGTTTTGCCACATATTCATTTAAAGTGTTGTGTTTCTGTGATATTCAGAGGCTGAGAAGTTGGTGATTGAGCTGATCTGACATACCGGTATGACCTAAAATGGACACCAATATGGGTGATATAGGTGAAATGGGCACTGGTGCCTTCATACTTTTAGCTCTAACAGTGGAAAGTCTATGGGCTATCAACTCAGTTCCAATTGTATCTGAAACATGAAACTGTCAACTTGGTATAGAGACATTGACTGGAAGCTAATTATGTATTTCCATTTTTGAGTTATTTTGAGTTATAGTGGCTGCCACGCCCCCCAGGGGCAAAATCTGGGGTGGCTCCATATTTATATTTTTTCAGGGTACAAACATCTACCTCTGTGCCAAATGTGGTGCTTTTATCACAAACTGCACTACTGAGTCAACATGTTCAGCTTAGCCAATTCCTAACATTCAGAAGGATCAACATTTAACCTTAACTCCTAACATTCAGAAGGATCAACATTTAAACTTAACTCCTAACATTCAGAAGGACCAACATTTAAAAGGGTTCAACATCCTAAAGGGTTATTTGGCTGTCCCCATAGGAGTACCCTTTAAAGAAACCTTTTGGGTTCCAGGTAGAACCCTTTCCACAGAGGGTTCTACCTGGAACCAAAACAGGTTCTACCTGGATCTAAAAGGGTTCTGCTATGGGGACAATAGAAGAACCCTTTTGGAACCCTTTTTTCTAAGAGTGTAGTAACTGAACTCAGTCAGTTCCATCTTCAACATGTTGGGTTTATAGGAACCTGGTATATGGGTTTCTTCCCCTTTAATTACATACACTACAATTCAAAAGTTTTAGGTCACTTAGAAATGTCCTTGTTTTTTAAAGAAAAGCACATTTTTTGTCCATAAAAATGTTTGTACATAAAATTGATCAGAAATACTGGAAACGGCTGATTTTTTATGGTATATTGACATATGCGTACATTTGCCCATTATCAGCAACCATCACTCCTGTGTTCCAATGGCAAGTTCTGTTAGCTAATCAAAGCTTATCATTTTAAAAGGCTCATTTATCATTAGAAAACCCTTTTGCAATTATTTTAGCACAGCTGAAAACTGTTGGGCTCATTAAATAAGTAATAAAACTGGCCTCCTTTATACTAGTTGAGTATCTGGAGCATCAGCATTTGTGGGTTTGGTTACAAGCTCAAAATGGCCAGAAACAAAGGACTTTCTTCTGAAACTCATCAGTCTATTCAAGTTCTGAGAAATTAAGGCTATTCCATGCGAGAAATTGCCAAGAAACTGAAGATCTGGTACAACGCTGTGTACTACTCGCTCCACAGAACAGCACAGTCTGAACACTTTCCGAATGCATGGTGTACACTCATACTATGACTAAAAGCTGGTGTTGACGGGTCCAATTGTGTATCTCTGGGTGTGTGTATATGTATGAGTGTTTGTGTGTGTGGAGGGGTGTATGACTGTGTATACTCAAGTGTGTATACAGTTTGTGTATGTAGAGTTTCCTTCTTTAAAATCTTTACAGCTGCCTGACTCTCCTCCAGAGTGGATTTAACAACCCCTGGCTACTGGGCCTAATTCAAGCCAGACAGACAGACACATAGCTCCAACCCTCTTCATCTCAACCCACCTCACCTTACTCAGGATGACACTTCATACAGTATAACACAATCTGTTTAGAGTTCAGCTGGGATCATACAGAACTAGGGGTGAAAAAATCTGGTAACTTTCCAAAAGATTGCAGGTTTTCCAGAATTCCTGCTTCCTGCTTCCATTCACTTCTGATTCCAGGAACATTCCAACTGGGATTTCTGGAAAACCTGTGCATTTTGGGAAAGTAACTGGAATTTTGTAACACCACACAGAACTAACTGTACTGCTGGCATCTCTGACAGGACTATGCAGCCACTCCAAGCAGATACTCCAGTGATGTTTCCTTGTTGCACTGATCCCCATCTTGATCACCACCTGCATTTCCCTACAAAACATCTACATGCAGTAGTATCAGACAGTTGTATGTTATTGTATACTACCTGAAAGCAATGTGCCCTTTCAGGTAAACTGTTGAGAGTGTGGTCATTTGTCTTGTTGTTCATCTTGCCTTAATAGTTAGTCCAGGAGTTATTCCTTGGCCATGTGACCTGATCAGGAAACACTACTGACCCTACTTCTAACACACAAACACACCCTCAGGTGTCAATCATCATCAGCACCCTGACCTTGTCGCCTCATAAAACACATTGAGACTCACTCAATTTAAAGCGCTACATTTCCCAGGGTAGATCAAATCTGGACCTTTCAGCGCCACTCGCCTTGAGACCTGCAGCTTGTCCACACGAAAGGCAAAAATATGTCTGCTGCTCGCTCTCGCTCTCTCACGTGCACAATCCCCCCACCCCCTCACCACACACAAAGGCTTTCCTCGGAGACATCTGGGACACAAACAGATTGCATAATAAAACCTCAAATACACAAATAGACGTGGGGGTACAGATTGTTTTGGAGATAGCATCAGAACCACCTTGATAGTTCCCAGAACCACCTTGACACCGGTGAAGCAAGAATGTAATCAGCTAATGAAAGGAGATAGGATTGTGCTTTGCGCTGCACTTTTCAACCTCATAGACTACAGGGACCAGAGGGAGGGGGGGGGGAGAAAGAGGAGAGGAACTCGTTGTACTGTCCCCAAGTAACGAAAAGGGTGGGAAGTGAGCTGAAGTTATGTCTCTTTCTATTTCTCTCCTCTCTCTCTCCCCTCTCTTTCTTTCTCCCTTCTCTCTCTCCCCCTCTCTCTCTCCCTCTCTCTCTCTCCCCTCTCTCTCTACCCCTCTCTCTCTCCCCTCTCTTTCTCCCTCCCCTCTCTCTCTCCTCCCCTCTCTCTCTCCCCTCTCTTTCTCCCTCCCCTCTCTCTCTTCCCTGCTCTCTCTCCCATCTCTTTCTCCCTCCCTCTCTCTTTCCCCCTCTCTCTCTCCCCCTCTCTCTCTCCCCCTCTCTCTCTCCCCTCTCTTTCTCCCTCCCCTCTCTCTCTCCCCCCTCTCTCTCTCCCCTCTCTTTCTCCCTCCCCTCTCTCTCTTCCCTGCTCTCTCTCCCATCTCTTTCTCCCTCCCTCTCTCTTTCCCCCTCTCTCTCTCCCCCGCTCTCTTTCCCCTCTCTTTCTCCCTCCCCTCTCTCTCTCCCCCTCTCTCTCTCCCCCTCTCTCTCTCCCCCTCTCTCTCCCCTCTCTTTCTCCCTCCCCTCTCTCTCTCCCCTCTCTCTCTCACACACACTAACCCTCTCAAGGAGATCCTTCAATTCTTCATACCGAAGCGAGTTACCGTTGACATATTAATCAACATTATGACCTGTCAATCAAACGTAATGCCATTACAAGTGTGATGGTCAGATGGTAATGAAGTGAATCTCTCAGAGTTGACACATGCAGACACAATCGTAGGCTGGTAGTAACATGTTTCGTTGTGTAATAGACCTGAACAGCTTGTGTCCCAAATGGACCATTTTGCATACACCAACATGCTGTTTAACTGAAATGAGCCGCATTATGCTTGTGTTGGTGCAGTCGCATATGGATGTAGTGTTGACATGCTAATAGAGAAACAACATACAGTCGGGTCTGAAATTATTGACACTCTTGATAAAGATGGGCATAAATGACTGTATTAAAAAAAATATTCAAATATTGAGTTATATTGTACACAAAAAAATGGGAAATTATATTATACTAATACAATTTCTCAGAGAAATAGGTTTTGTTTAACAGGTTATATATTTTTTCTCAAAAAGCTAGGATTCAGAAGAGGGCAGTCCATAAGTGCTGACGAAGGATATCAAGGATCTGGAAGGTTCTCGAAACAGGCTCAGCTCCGTTATCCTCGGAAGGTGAGGTACTGAAAACAGGGCTTTCAATCATTTCGAACCCTACCTTAACATTTTTACAAAATAGGGGACTCAGGCAGGTCCTGGCTGAGGGACTCAGGCAGGTCCTGGCTGAGGGACTCCGGCAGGTCCGGGCTGAGGGACTCCGGCAGGTCCGGGCTGAGGGACTCCGGCAGGTCCGGGCTGAGGGACTCCGGCAGGTCCGGGCTGAGGGACTCCGGCAGGTCCGGGCTGAGGGACTCCGGCAGGTCCGGGCGTAGGGACTCCGACCGGTCCGGGCGTAGGGACTCCGACCGGTCCGGGCGTAGGGACTCCGGCAGGTCCTGGCTGGACGGCTCCGGCAGGTCCTGGCTGGACGGCTCTGGCAGGTCCTGGCTGGACGGCTCTGGCAGGTCCTGGCTGGACGGCTCTGGCAGGTCCTGGCTGGACGGCTCTGGCAGGTCCTGGCTGGACGGCTCTGGCAGGTCCTGGCTGGACGGCTCTGGCAGGTCCTGGCTGGACGGCTCTTGCAGGTCATAGCAGGACGGCTCTTGCAGGTCATAGCAGGACGGCTCTTGCAGGTCATAGCAGGACGGCTCTGGCTGGTCATGGCAGGACGGCTCTGGCTGGTCATGGCAGGACGGCTCTGGCTGGTCATGGCAGGACGGCTCTGGCTGACTGAGACGCACTATAGGCCTGGTGCGTGGTACCGGAACTGGAGGTACCGGGCTGGAGACACGCACCATAGGGAGAGTGCGTGGAAGAGGAACAGGGCTCTGGAGATGCACTGGAAGCCTGGTGCGTGGTGTAGGCACTGGTGGTACTGAGCTGGGGTGGGAAGGTGGCGCCGGATATACCGGACCGTGAAGGAGGACACGTGCTCTTGAGCACCGAGCCTCCCCAACCTTACCAGGTTGAATGGTCCCCGTAACCCTGCCAGTGCGGCGAGGTGGAATAGCCCGCACTGGGCTATGCAGGCGAACCGGGGACACCACCTGCAAGGCTGGTACCATGTACGCCGGCCCGAGGAGACGTACTGGAGACCAGATACGTTGGGCCGGCTTCATGGCACTCGGCTCGATGCCCAACCTAGCCCTCCCAGGAAGGCAAGGTGGAATAGCCCGCACTGGGCTAAGCACGCGTACTGGGGACACCGTGCGCTTTACCGCATAACACGGTGTCTGACCAGTACGACGCCCTCTTTCTCCACGGCAAGCCCGGGGAGTTGGCTCAGGTATCCAACCCGGCTTCGCCACACTCCCCTTTAGCCCCCCCCAAGAAATTTTTGGGTGAGCCTCTCGGGCTTCCAGCCTCTCCTATGTCCTGCCTCCTCATACCAGCGCTCCTGGGCTGTGGCTGCCTTCCTCTCCTCCCGAGAGCGGCGATTCTCTCCAACCCTTCCCCAGGGTCCCTTTCCGTCCATGATCTCCCAAGACCATTCCTCCTGTGTCCAGTGCTTTAATTCCTTTTCTCTCTCCTCAATCCGCTTGGTCCTGTTATGGTGGGTGTTTCTGTAAAGGCAGTCAATGTTGTTCTCCTCCTCAAACGAGGAGGAGCATGGATAGGACCAAGATGCGGATTGAGGGAAATAAGCCATCTTTTAATGAAAACAGCAAACAAGACACTACAAAACTACAAAACAACAAACGTGACTAACCTTCAACCGTCCATGTGTGGACACAGGAACAAACACCCACCAAAACCCCAGTGAAACCCTGGCTGCCTTAGTATGACTCTCAATTAGAGACAAACGATACACACCTGTCTCTAATTGAGAATCATACCAGGCCGAACACAAAAACCAACCTAGAAATACAAAACATAGACTACCCACCCAACACTCACGCCCTGACCAATAAAGACATACAAAACAAGAGAAAACAGGTCAGGAACGTGACACTTTTTGACTCATGTTTATCAAGGGTGTCAATAGTTTCAGACCCCAAACACATCATACACACAAACAGAGTATAAATCTGATTCCGCATACACACACAAAGAACAAGTGTGTGTGTCTGCGCCTGCGTGTGTGTACAGTAAGCTCCCCCCCGCTCCCCTGCGCCAGTCAGATCCTCCACCATAACCACTTCCACATGTGCATCCTCACCAACGTAAAACCAGTTGAGGTGGTGCTCCATTATGTTAATAGCCAGAGTAAACAGGAGGGAGTGCCCTGGTACATCATTCATTGAATACCTCTATATAGCTCACTCAACCTCTCTCATGTCTCGCTCTCTCTTCCTCTTTCCCTGTCTTATTGTGTTCTCTCACTCTTTTTATGTGTTCCCTCTCTAACAAACAATCTCTCTCTCTTTCGCTCCCTCTCTCATTTAGCTCATGGATCATTCCTCTGGCTTCATGTACGAACACAACCTAAAACCACAGATTTTCACTCGCTCTCTCTGTCTCTTTCCCCACACCTTCTGTCTCCTTCCTCCACCCTCTCTCTCTGTCTCTTTCCCCACACCTTCTGTCTCCTTCCTCCACCCTCTCTCTCTGTCTCTTTCCCCACACCTTCTGTCTCCTTCCTCCACCCTCTCTCTCTGTCTCTTTCCCCACACCTTCTGTCTCCTTCCTCCACCCTCTCTCTCTGTCTCTTTCCCCACACCTTCTGTCTCCTTCCTCCACCCTCTCTCTCTGTCTCTTTCTCCCCACCTTCTGTCTCTGTCTCTGTCTCCCCACCTTCTGTCTCTGTCTCTTCCCCCCACCCTCTCTCTCTCTGTCTCTTCCCTCCCCCACCCTCTCTCTCTGTCTTCCCCCCACCCTCTCTCTCTCTGTCTCTTCCCCCCCCCGCCCTCTCTCTCTCTCTCTCTCTTTCCCCCCACCCTCTCTCTCTGTCTCTTTCCCCCCCACCCTCTGTCTCTGTCTCTGTCTCCCCACCTTCTGTCTCTGTCTCTTCCCCCCCACCCTCTCTCTCTCTGTCTCTCCCCCCCCCCACCCTCTCTGTCTCTTCCCCCCCACCCTCTCTCTCTGTCTCTTTCTCCCCCAACCTCTCTCTCTGTCTCTTTCTCCCCCAACCTCTCTCTCTGTCTCTTTCTCCCCCACCCTCTCTCTCTGTCTCTTTCTCCCCCAACCTCTCTCTCTGTCTCTTTCTTCCCAACCTCTCTCTCTGTCTCTTTCTCCCCCAACCTCTCTCTCTGTCTCTTTCTCCCCCAACCTCTCTCTCTGTCTCTTTCTCCCCCAACCTTTCTCTCTGTCTCTTTCTCCCCCAACCTCTCTCTCTGTCTCTTTCCTCCCCACCCTCTGTCTCTTTCCCCTTACCCTCTCTCTCTCTTCCCCCCCCCACCCTGTCTCTCTCTCTCCCCCCCCCCACCCTCTCTCTCTGTCTCTTTCCCCCCACCCTCTCTCTCTCTGTCTCTTTCCCCCCCACCCTCTGTCTCTGTCTCTGTCTCCCCACCTTCTGTCTCTGTCTCTTCCCCCCACCCTGTCTCTCTCTCTCTTTCCCCCCACCCTCTCTCTCTGTCTCTTTCCCCCCACCCTCTGTCTCTTCCCCCCCACCTTCTGTCTCTTTCCCCACCCCCCTCTCTCTCTGTCTCTTTCCCCCACCCTTTCTCTCTGTCTCTTTCCTCCCACCCTCTCTCCCTCTTTCTCTTCCCCCCACCCTCAATTCACAGTAAGCATTACACTCACAAAAGTTCCAAAATAATAAAGACATTACAAATGTCATATTATGTGCAAATAGTTAAAGTACAAAAGGGAAAATAAATAAACATAAATATGGGTATTTACAGTGGTGTTCGTTCTTCACTAGTTGCCCTTTTCTTGTGGCAACAGGTCACAAATCGTGCTGCTGTGATGGCACAATGTGGTATTTCACCCAATAGATATAGGAGTTTATCAAAATTGCGTTTGTTTTCAAATTCTTTGTTTGTCTGTGTAATCTGAAGGAAATATGTGTCTCTAATATGGTCATACATTTGGCAGGAGTTTAGGAAGTGCAGCTCAGTTTCCACCTCATTTGTGGGCAGTGTGCACATAGCCTGTCTTCTCTTGAGAGCCAGGTCTGCCTACGGCAGCCTTTCTCAATAGCAAGGCTATGCTCACTGAGTCTATGAGCTTTTTTAAAGTTTCGGTAAGTCACAGTGGTCAGGTATTCTGCCACTGTGTACTCTCTGTTTAGGGCCAAATAGCATTCTAGTTTTCTCAGTTGTTTTGTTAATTCTTTCCCATGTGTCAAGTACATATTTTTGTTTTGTCATGATTTGGTTGCTGTTGCTATCCTGGAGCTCTGTGGGGTCTGTTTGTGTTTGTGAACAGATCCCCAGGACCAGCTTGCTTAGGGGACTCTTCTCCAGGTTCATCTCTCTGTAGGTGGTGGCTTTTTTATGTAAGGTTTGGGAATTGCTTCCTTTTAGGTGGTTGTAGAATTTAATGGCTCTTTTCTGGATTTTGATAATTAGCGGGTATCAGCCTAATTTTGCCCTGCATGCATTATTTGGTGCTTTACGATTGTACACGGAGGATATTTTTGCAGAATTCTGCATGCAGTCTCAATTTGGTGTTTGTACCATTTTGTGAATTCTTGGTTGGTGAGCGGACCCCAGACCTCACAACCATAAAGGGCAATGGGTTCTATAACTGATTCAAGTATTTTTAGCCAGATCCTGATTGGTATGTCAAAATGTATGTTCTTTTTGATGGCATAGAAGGCCCTTCTTGCCTCGTCTCTCAGCTCCTTCACAGCTCTGTGGAAGTTACCTGTGGTGCTGATGTTTAGGCCGAGGTATGTATCATTTTTTGTGTGCTCTAGGGCAACGGTGTCTAGATGGAATCTGTATTTGTTGTCCTGGCAACTGGACCTTTTTTGAAACACCATTATTTTTGTCTTACTGAGATTTACTGTCAGGGCCCAGGTCTGACAGAATCTGTGCAGAAGATCTAGGTGCTGCTGTAGGCTCTCCTTGGTTGGGGACAGAAGCACCAGATCATCAGCAAACAGTAGACATTTGACTTCAGATTCTAGTAGGGTCTCGGTCTCTCTCTCTCTCTCTCTCTCTCTCTCTCTCTCTCTCTCTCTCTCTCTCTCTCTCTCTCTCTCTCTCTCTCTCTCTCTCTCTCTCTCTCTCTCTCTCTCTCTCTCTCTCTCTCTCTCTCTCTCTCTCTCTCTCTCTCTCTCTCTCTCTCTCTCTCTCTCTCTCTCTCAGGGGTTATATTAGCATGGGAAACATATGTTTACATTGCCAAAACTAGTGAAAAAGAGAATAAACAAAAGTGAAATAAACATAAAATGAACTGCAAACGTAACACTCACAAAAGTTCCAAAAGAATACAGACATTTAAAATATCATATTATGTATGTATACAGTGCTGTCACAATGTGCAAACAGTTAATGTACAAAAGGGAAAATAAAAAAACATCTCCCTCTCTGTCTCTGTGTGTGTGTGTTTTAGGGAGCATTAATTGATTAGCTTGCAGGTCTGTTAACAGAGCCTGGGAGAGGGATAAAGTGTTGGTGCTGTTGTCTTTATGGGCCCTCTGTGGGAGTGAATGGGTTGACTGTGAACTAACTAAGAGCCGTCTGTGGGAGTGAATGGGTTGACTGTGAACTAACTAAGAGCCCTCTGTGGGAGTGAATGGGTTGAATGTATGGCTGGGAACTAACTAAGAGCCCTCTGTGGGACTGAATGGGTTGACTGTGTGGCTGTGAACTAACTAAGAGCCCTCTGTGGGAGTGAATGGGTTGACTGTGTGGCTGTGAACTAACTAAGAGCCCTCTGTGGGAGTGAATGGGTTGACTGTGTGGCTGTGAACTAACTAAGAGCCCTCTGTGGGAGTGAATGGGTTGACTGTAAACTAACTAAGAGCCCTCTGTGGGACTGAATGGGTTCACTGTGTGACTGTGAACTAACTAAGAGCCCTCTGTGGGAGTGAATGGGTTGACTGTGTGGCTGTGAACTAACTAAGAGCCCTCTGTGGGAGTGAATGGGTTGACTGTAAACTAACTAAGAGCCCTCTGTGGGACTGAATGGGTTCACTGTGTGACTGTGAACTAACTAAGAGCCCTCTGTGGGAGTGAATGGGTTGACTGTGTGGCTGTGAACTAACTAAGAGCCCTCTGTGGGAGTGAATGGGTTGACTGTAAACTAACTAAGAGCCCTCTGTGGGAGTGAATGGGTTGACTGTGTGGCTGTGAACTAACTAAGAGCCCTCTGTGGGAGTGAATGGGTTCACTGTGTGACTGTGAACTAACTAAGAGCCCTCTGTGGGAGTGAATGGGTTGACTGTGTGGCTGTGAACTAACTAAGAGCCCTCGGTGGGAGTGAATGTGTTGACTGTGTGACTGTGAACTAACTAAGAGCCCTCTGTGGGAGTGAATGTGTTGACTGTGTGGCTGTGAACTAACTAAGAGCCCTCTGTGGGAGTGAATGTGTTGACTCTGTGACTGTGAACTAACTAAGAGCCCTCTGTGGGAATGAATGGGTTCACTGTGTGACTGTGAACTAACTAAGAGCCCTCTGTGGGAGTGAATGGGTTGACTGTGTGGCTGTGAACTAACTAAGAGCCCTCGGTGGGAGTGAATGTGTTGACTGTGTGACTGTGAACTAACTAAGAGCCCTCTGTGGGAGTGAATGTGTTGACTGTATGGCTGTGAACTAACTAAGAGCCCTCTGTGGGAGTGAATGTGTTGACTGTGTGACTGTGAACTAACTAAGAGCCCTCTGTGGGAGTGAATGTGTTGACTGTGTGACTGTGAACTAACTAAGAGCCCTCTGTGGGAGTGAATGGGTTGACTGTGAGCTAACTAAGAGCCCTCTGTGGGAGTGAATGGGTTGAATTTGTGACTGTGAACTAACTAAGAGCCCTCTGTGGGAGTGAATGGGCTGACTGTGTGACTGTGAACTAACTAAGAGCCCTCTGTGGGAGTGAATGGGTTGACTGTGTGACTGTGAACTAACTAAGAGCCCTCTGTGGGAGTGAATGGGTTGACTGTGTGACTGTGAACTAACTAAGAGCCCTCTGTGGGAGTGAATGGGTTGACTGTGAACTAACTAAGAGCACTCTGTGGGAGTGAATGTGTTGACTGTGTGGCTGTGAACTAACTAAGAGCCCTCTGTGGGAGTGAATGTGTTGACTGTGTGACTGTGAACTAACTAAGAGCCCTCTGTGGGACTGAATGGGTTGACTGTGTGACTGTGAACTAACTAAGATCACTCTGTGGGAGTGAATGGGTTCACTGTGTGACTGTGAACTAACTAAGAGCCCTCTGTGGGAGTGAATGTGTTGACTGTGTGACTGTGAACTAAATAAGAGCCCTCTGTGGGAGTAAATGGGTTGAATGTGGGACTGTGAACTAACTAAGAGCCCTCTGTGGGAGTGAATGGGTTGACTGTGTGGCTGTGAACTAACTAAGAGCCCTCTGTGGGACTGAATGGGTTGACTGTGTGACTGTGAACTAACTAAGATCACTCTGTGGGAGTGAATGGGTTCACTGTGTGACTGTGAACTAACTAAGATCACTCTGTGGGAGTGAATGGGTTGACTGTGAACTAACTAAGAGCCCTCTGTGGGAGTGAATGGGTTGACTGTGTGGCTGTAAACTAACTAAGAGCCATCTGTGGGACTGAATAGGTTGACTGTGTGACTGTGAACTAACTAAGAGCCCTCTGTGGGAGTGAATGGGTTGACTGTGAACTAACTAAGAGCCCTCTGTGGGAGTGAATGGGTTGACTGTGTGGCTGTGAACTAACTAAGAGCCCTCTGTGGGAGTGAATGGGTTGACTGTAAACTAACTAAGAGCCCTCTGTGGGAGTGAATGGGTTGACTGTGTGGCTGTGAACTAACTAAGAGCCCTCTGTGGGAGTGAATGGGTTCACTGTGTGACTGTGAACTAACTAAGAGCCCTCTGTGGGAGTGAATGGGTTGACTGTGTGACTGTGAAGTAACTAAGAGCCCTCGGTGGGAGTGAATGTGTTGACTGTGTGACTGTGAACTAACTAAGAGCCCTCTGTGGGAGTGAATGTGTTCACTGTGTGACTGTGAACTAACTAAGAGCCCTCTGTGGGAGTGAATGTGTTGACTGTGTGACTGTGAACTAACTAAGAGCCCTCTGTGGAAGTGAATGGGTTCACTGTGTGACTGTGAACTAACTAAGAGCCCTCTGTGGGAGTGAATGGGTTGACTGTGTGGCTGTGAACTAACTTGTTTGTTTGGGCTGGTTTGTGTGTCTGCATGCTTCTGTGTTTTAGTGTTTTGTGTGCCAATGTCTGTGCTCCTCATCTGTTGAGTGTCTGGTGTGTGGGGGTTGATACTACACGAAGTGGATGCTGAGACGTCTTGGTTACCAAAAAGCTCTTTCTCCAGTAATGTGAGAAATGTTAACACGTATGTCATGGGGTAACTTTTTTCTTGCCCGCTACACAGTGTCGTAATGAAAAGTAGCTGCAGTGTAATTCATCTCAGAAAACACCACAGACATATCCATTAAAATACATACACATACAGACGTTAGAAAGACATGGAGTATCTGCACAGTGCTGTGTAGGTGTTGTATCTGTGCTCCGTGAGCATGACTTCACTGTGTGAGTGGGGAGGGGGGGGAGTGAAGGAGGGAGTGAGGGAGGGGCCGCAGTGAGCAGAGAGTACCTAGTGATGTCATCGTCCCAGTGGAGCAGAAACACATAGCCATTGTTGCAGGTGATGGTGCAGCGCAGAGACTAAACATATATAGTGTGTGTGTCTGTGTGCGAGTATGCGCGTATGTGTGTGTGTTTATACATGTGAACGTTCATGTGCCTTTGTCCATCTGTGTGTGTGTGTGTGTGTGTGTGTGTGTGTGTGTGTGTGTGTGTGTGTGTGTGTGTGTGTGTGTGTGTGTGTGTGTGTGTGTGTGTGTGTGTGTGTGTGTGTGTGTGTGTGTGTGTGTGTGTGCATAAAGCAGGGAGAAGGAAGGAAGGAGGAGGCGCTTAGCTAGCTACCTGGGCTTGACATGATGTCATCCTCCCAGTGGGTTTACACTGCCAAGCTTCTGTTGCAGGTGAAGAATATGGCTAGTGTGTGTGTGTGTGTGTGTGTGTGTGTGTGTGTGTGTGTGTGTGTGTGTGTGTGTGTGTGTGTGTGTGTGTGTGTGTGTGTGTGTGTGTGTGTGTGTGTGTGTGTGTGTGTGTGTGTGTGTGTCTGCCATGTATGTGTGTATACCTGGGTCTTGATGATGTCATCGTCTCTGTGGACCTGCAGGACGTAGCCAGAGTTGCAGGTGATGGTGCAGCGAGCTCCGTTGAAGAAGCCCAGACTGCTGCACTTGAGCTCTGCATTGCGGATCAGCGGCTCCTGGCAGTCGATGGCCTCACATGAGTAATGGACACAACTAGAGAAGGAGGGGTACACACAAACACATGGGTGAATTATTTACTACCAGTATAATCATAAACATAGTAGCTAAATATATACTGCCCATATGGGGTATGATGTACAGTATATATGATACAACTAGAGCAGGGAAGAACATACCAAGAATAAACAGGATCACAGTGTAGCTACATCCACAGCCAACTTAAAATCACAGTGGGTAGAACACCCATACAGTACAATATGAAGTACAAACACACACAACCACACTGTCTCAACACAACCACAACCACACTGTCTTAACACAACCACACTGTCTCAACACAACCACAACCACACTGTCTTAACACAACCACACTGTCTCAACACAACCACACTGTCTGAACACAACCACACTGTCTTAACACAACCACACTGTCTCAACACAACCACACTATCTCAACACAACCACAACCACACTGTCTCAGCACAACCACAACCACACTGTCTCAACACAACCACAACCACACTGTCTCAACACAACCACAACCACACTGTCTTAACACAACCACAACCACACTGTCTTAACACAACCACACTGTCTCAACACAACCACACTGTCTCAACACAACCACAACCACACTGTCTTAACACAACCACACTGTCTCAACACAGCCACTCTCTCTAAACACAACCACACTGTCTTAACACAACCACACTGTCTCAACACAACCACACTGTCTTAACACAACCACACTGTCTTAACACAACCACACTGTCTTAACACAACCACACTGTCTTAACACAACCACAATGTCTTAACACAACCACACTGTCTCAACACAACCACAACCACACTGTCTTAACACAACCACACTGTCTCAACACAACCACAGCCACTCTCTCTAAACACAACCACACTGTCTGAACTCACACACAACCACACTGTCTCAACACAACCACAACCACACTGTCTCAACACACACACAACCACACTGTCTTAACACAACCACACTGTCTCAACACAACCACACTGTCTCGACACAACCACAGCCACTCTCTCTAAACACAACCACACTGTCTCAACACAACCACAACCACACTGTCTCAACACAACCACACTGTCTCAACACAACCACACTGTCTGAACTCACACACAACCACACTGTCTCAACAAACACACAACCACAATGTCTCAACACAACCACACTGTCTCAACACAACCACAACCACTCTGTCTAAACACAACCACACTGTCTCAACACAACCACAACCACTCTGTCTAAACACAACCACACTGTCTCAACACAGCCACTCTCTCTAAACACAACCACACTGTCTTAACACAACCACACTGTCTCAACACAACCACAACCACTCTGTCTAAACACAACCACACTGTCTCAACACAGCCACTCTCTCTAAACACAACCACACTGTCTTAACACAACCACACTGTCTTAACACAACCACACTGTCTTAACACAACCACAATGTCTTAACACAACCACACTGTCTCAACACAGCCACAACCACACTGTCTTAACACAACCACACTGTCTCAACACAACCACTCTCTCTAAACACAACCACACTGTCTGAACTCACACACAACCACACTGTCTCAACACAACCACAACCACACTGTCTTAACACAACCACACTGTCTCAACACAACCACAACCACACTGTCTCAACACACACACAACCACACTGTCTTAACACAACCACACTGTCTCAACACAACCACACTGTCTCGACACAACCACAGCCACTCTCTCTAAACACAACCACACTGTCTCAACACAACCACAACCACACTGTCTCAACACAACCACACTGTCTCAACACAACCACACTGTCTGAACTCACACACAACCACACTGTCTGAACTCACACACAACCACACTGTCTCAACAAACACACAACCACAATGTCTAAACACAACCACACTGTCTCAACAAAACCACAACCACACTGTCTCAACACACACACACACACACACACACACACACACACACACACACACAACCACAACCGTCTCAACACACACACACACACACACACACACACACACACACACACACACACACACACACACACACACACACACCCACACTGTCTCAACTCACACACAACCACACTGTCTCAACACACACACACACACACACATACAACCACAACCGTCTCAACACACACACACACACACACACACACACACACACACACACACACACAACCACACTGTCTCAACACACACACACACACACACACACACATACAACCACAACCGTCTCAACACACACACACACACAACTACAGTCTCAACACAACCACAACCACTCTGTCTAAACACACACAGACAACTACACTGTCTAAACACAACCACAACCACACTGTCTCAACACAACCACAACCACACTGTCTAAACACAACCACACTGTCTCAACAAAAATACAACCACAACCACACTGTCTCAACACAACCACACTGTCTCAACACACAACCACACTGTCTCAACAAACACACAACCACACTGTCTTAACACAACCACAACCACACTGTCTAAACACAACCACAACCACACTGTCTAAACACAACCACAACCACACTGTCTAAACACAACCACTCTGTCTCAAGAAACACACACAACTACAATGTCTCAACACAAACACAACCACACTGTCTCAACAAACACACAACCACAACCACACTGTCTCAACACACAACCATACTGTCTCAACACACACACAACCACACTGTCTCAACACAACCACACTGTCTCAACACAACCACACTGTCTCAACACAACCACAATGTGTCAACACAACCACAACCACTCTGTCTAAACACAACCACAACCAAACTGTCTCAGCACACAGCCACACTGTCTCAACACAACCAAAATGTCTAAACACAACCACACTGTCTCAACACACACACACAACCACACTGTCTCAACACAACAACACTGTCTCAACACAACCAAAATGTCTAAACACAACCACACTGTCTCAACACACACATAACCATACTGTCTCAACACAACCACACTGTCTAAACACAACCACACTGTCTTAACACAGCCACACTGTCTCAACACAACCAAAATGTCTAAACACAACCACACTGTCTCAACACAACCACACTGTCTCAACACACACACACAACCACACTGTCTCAACACAACCACACTGTCTCAACACAACCAAAATGTCTAAACACAACCACACTGTCTCAACACAACCACAACGTCTCAACACACACGGAACCACAACAACACTGTCTCAATACACACAACCACAACGTCTCAACACACAACCACACTTTCTCAACACACACACAACCACACTGTCTCAACACACAACCACACTGTCTCAAAATAACCACAACCACACTGTCTCAACACAACCACAACCACACTGTCTCAACAACCACAAACACAACCACAACCACACTGTCTCAATAACCACAACCACACTGTCTCAATAACCACAACCACACTGTCTCAACAACCACATCCACACTGTCTCAACAACCACAACCACACTGTCTCAATAACCACAACCACACTGTCTCAATAACCACACTGCCATAACACACTGCCACCTCAAGGGTGCCATTTGGGACGCAGAGGCGAGAGGACATTAGAAAAAAAGCACAGCTGAGGACGTATGAATAAGCTCTACTGTTCTACATGACTGGAACCTCTCTCTCTTCTCTCTTTCTCTTCTCTCTCTCTTCTCTCTCTCTTCTCTCTTTCTCTTCTCTCTTCTCTCTCTTCTTTCTATTCTCTCTCTTCTCTCTCTCTCTTCTCTCTCTCTCTTTATCTCTCTTCTCTCTCTCTCTTCTCTCTTTCTCTTCTCTCTCTCTCTTCTCTCTCTCCATATATTCTCTCTCTCTCTTCTCTTCTCTCTCTCTCTTCTCTATCTCTCTATTCTCTCTCTTCTCTCTATATATCTTCTCTCTCTCTCTTCTCTCTCTCTCTTATATCTTTCTCTTCTCTCTCTCTCTTCTCTCTCTCTCTATATCTTCTCTCTCTCTTCTCTATCTCTTTTCTCTCTCTTCTCTCTCTATCTTCTCTCTCTCTTCTCTATCTCTCTTCTCTCTCTCTCTTCTCTCTCTTCTCTCTCTTCTCTCTCGCCCTTCTCTCTCTATATCTTCTCTCTCTCTCTTCTCTCTCTCTCTTCTCTCTCTCTCTTCTCTCTCTCTCTCTCTCTCTCTCTCTCTCTCTCTCTCAAAATGTATTGGTCTCTCTATATTTCTCTGCATCATATATCCTCTTCTCTCTCTTACTATCTGTCATCTTTTCGGTACCTCTATCATTCTCTATCTCCCTCTCACAAACCTAATCCCTCTAGTGGGTGGCAGGTAGTTTACAGTTTTTTTTTGTTTTTTTTAACCTTTATTTAAATAGGCAAGTCAGTTAAGAACAAATTCTTATTTTCAATGACGGCCTAGGAACAGTGGGTTAACTGCCTGTTCAGGGGCAGAATGACAGATTTGTACCTTGTCAGCTCGGGGATTTGAACTTGCAACCTTCCGGTTACTAGTCCAACGCTCTAACCACTAGGCTACCCTGCCGCCCCACAGGTTAAAAGTGTTGGGCCAGTAAAGAAATATAAGTTCCCTTGAGCAAGGTACTTATATTTCCCTTATTGCTCCTGTAAGTTGCCCTGGATAAGAGCATCTGCTAAAATGTAAATGTAGTGCTTTTCTCCCTCTCTCTTCCCCTCTGTCTCTCTCCTTCCACCTCAACAACAAACTCTGAAAGTCTAACATGAACCTCTAAACGTGTAGAGAGAAGGCAGAGCAAACACAAACCGACACTCACAACAAAACCAAACTCCCTGCTTGAGCTACAGTGTTAACATTTTAGGATCCTTCGCTAAGTAGGTGGAAAGAAACAGGCTTTATAGACAGCTTAACACTGAGTTGTTTTCATGCCACTTTGCAGTACATGAACCATAAGGTATGTATTAAGTTATAGGTGTGGTTTCAGTTCCGTCTCCTGGATAATTTTTTAACACTTGAAAAATGATCAATAGTCTGAAGACTACTAGAAGGGGCTATGACGAGTGTCCCATCACTCAAAATCTGAACCTTCACTGGAGACGAGGACAAATGTAGAGAAAGACTGTAGAGCCTCCACACTTGCAGTCCAATAATCTGCCATTACCCCTCAAATCTTCACATTTGAAAGAAGGGATGATGAAGGGAAGGAAGAGAGAGAAGGGAAAAAAACAAGAGTGTGGAACATAAAGCCGGGACACGTTAATAGCTCGTGTTGTTAACAACTTGGGGAATAAGGGACTTTGTTGTGTAGAGGTAGAAATATTACGGGAAATCGGCTGTTTGGCTGGAGAGAGAGAGGAGGAAAGGGGGGAAGAGAGCAAATAGAGGGGGATAAGTAGAGGGAGTAGGAGAAGAGGGGAGAATAGAACATGGATGAAAGAGGAGGAGGAAGAGGAGAGGGAAGAGGATGCAGAGGAGAAGAGGGAGAAGGCAGGGAGCGAAGAGAGATGGAAGGAGAGGAATGAAGGGAAAAGGATGGAGAGGGAGGAGAAGAGAGGAGGATAGGGAATAGGATGAGGAGGAGGACAAATGAAGGTAAGGGAGTATGAGGAGTAAGAGGAGGAGAAATGAAGGTAAGGGAGTATGAGGAGTAAGAGGAGGAGAAATGAAGGTAAGGGAGTATGAGGAGTAAGAGGAGGAGAAATGAAGGTAAGAGAGTATGAGGGGTAAGAGGAGGAGAAATGAAGGTAAGAGGAGGAGAAATGAAGGTAAGGGAGTATGAGGAGTAAGAGGAGGAGAAATGAAGGTAAGAGAGTATGAGGGGTAAGAGGAGGAGAAATGAAGGTAAGAGAGTATGAGGAGTAAGAGGAGGAGAAATGCTCTAGCTTAAGACTCCCTGCACTAAATCCCTTCTAGAGGCTCAGGCGGGAGCTGTTGAAGCAGGGAGCCGCCAAATAGATCATATTTACACTTTGGATATGGCTGCCGCTGAGCACAACAAACCTCAAATATGTCAATAGAAGGATCCGTAATAGTAAGCAATTACTAATTAATAATGAATGCGTTGTTCCTCTGGGTCGGCATGGAAACTCCCACCGCCAGCCTTCCACCAAAGCTCTGCTACTGGAACAGTAAAATCTAGGATTGCATCCCAAAGGCCACCCTATTCCCTATATAGTGCACTACTTTTTTACCTGGGCCCATAGGCCACCCTATTCCCTACATAGTGCACTACTTTTTTACCTGGGCCCATAGTGCACTATGTAGGGAATAGTGTGCAATTTGGGATGCACACAGCTTTAGCGCAACCGCTCCAACAGAAGGGCATGAAAAGTGCACTAGTGCATTTTTAGAGTGGTTTGACACTTCATTCATCCCAGGATAAGTCTCATTGAGATCAAATATGTTTCGCAAGAGAGATATAGTTGACTGATTTTGTTTCTTGCATGTAATCTATTACAATGGTGTTAATAAACTGTTGATTCAAACATGTATGACAATGAAATGAGCTCCAGGTCTGGCATGCTAGTTGGTTTTGGAGTTGCATAGCCTACAGAGCATCCAGAATGTTTGCTAAGTAAATCTACTACGTCAGAACTTAGTACTTAAATCTTCTATAGCAGAGTTGGTCAACTTTGATGGGGTGGGGGCCACAAAAAAATCTGAATTCATCATGAGGGCACGCAGTGTCGGTAATTTGACCATGATTACTACAAGTTTAGATAGCTGGCTAGACTAACTTACCAATCTAAAAAATATGGCTGACCTGGCTAATTGAGTGACTGTCAATGACTGACATAAGAGAAAAACTGCTGATGCACAACCACATTTTTAAGATTGCACCTTGTGTTTGCATCTTGTGAATTGATCCACAGGCCTACAAAAGGGCCTGCCAGCTGCCCCTCTCTGCTCTATAGGAAAGCGAAGAATTGCCACCACACATATCAGCTGAATAACACCAAGTGAGTTGTTGAGTTTGACAGCTCAGTGGTATGGGTCACAGAGCCAAAGACAACTCTGAGGAGGGCAACATGTCTTTGTTTGTGGCATCAAACAACTTCCTATCGAGAGCAGATACTTAAATCCTCTTCATCCAATTAGCTTTTCCCGTTTGCTTCACTGGCAAACAACAAAAGCCACAAATGGCGCTATTTCTCATGACAGCCCCCTGACAAATTCTGAGGCCTGTGTGTGTGTGCACCCATGTGTGTGTGTGTGTGTGTGTTCGCGCATGCAAATGTGCGTATGCACAGTTATACACATGCTCATTTAAAAAAAAATCTCTACACGTTTACTTCTACATGCATAACAGTGACCTTTTGTGTGTCTCCCCTTGCGCCCCCCAGCTCCCTCCTCACCTTTGACCCATGGGGTTGTAGATCTCGTTGCTCTGGCACCCGCTAATGGTGATTGGGTCAAAGAACTGGAAGGAGCGCAGGCCCACGCCAGAGATGGCCACCAGGTGGGAGCGGAACTGGACCAGGATGGCCTTGGTGCGGTAGAAGGCCACGCTCAGGTCATGGCTCACTGGGATTACCAGGGGGTTGGTCCTGCAAGTCAGACGCCAATCACCTAGAAGGAGGGAACAGGGAGAAGGATGAGGGGAAGGAGAGAGACAGAGAAAGGAGGGACCAAGAGGGATGTGGGAAGTTAGAGAAATAACTAATGTGGGATTCTTAAGAGATCTTTTCACGCTTCCACAGTTCCGTAGGTTGTATCTACAGACCTAAGCTGTGGATGACCTCCTTGGTGTCCACCAGTTGAACGGTGATGTTGCACTGTGTCTGGTCGATGTAGCCTGTCCCGTCTGCAGCTAGGTGGATTATCACAGCAGCAGCCACCATGGGGTGGGAAAAGTAGGCCTGGGTGAGAAGGGAACACTCACATTTAGAGCCCTAAACTCTCAACACATTCATATAGGGTATATTACTAACTGGAGATATGTTTATGTAACTTCAGCTTTTGCGTAAATCTTCAAAAGAAATATTTGAATCCACAGGGGTCAGTCTCAGCCTTTGCCCACCCATATCCCATGACTCCTGACCTCTAAGCTATGGCCTGTGACCTACCTTGAGCCAGTACTGGGGGTACCAGGAAGACTGCTGGGCCTCTCTGCAGGGGAACCAGGCGTACTGGGAAACCCCGTCAGACAGGTCAAACACCTTGGACTGGCATGTCTGATAACACACACAGAGAGACAGAGACAGAGAGACAGAGAGACACAGAGACACAGAGACACAGAGAGACAGAGAGACAGAGAGAGAAATTAAGATTCATAGTGACACCAAATCTTTTTGCAACATTTGTACATAGAATTTGCACACATTTCGTGGAAACAAAATGTTTCTGATAATGTCAGATAATCTTTGGTTCTTTTTCTGAAACAAGATAGTTCATTTTCAGATTATGAACCAAATCAATGTGAATTGGCATCATTCGAAAGTGTATTTTTCTGATTCTTGTGTTATTTTGTTGCCTTGAAGGTTGAGATGTGTTCAAAGCCCTGCCAACAGGGCCATTCCTGGAGTTACGTAATAGTGTGAAGAAGTTGTAGGGAAAACAAGGCTGAGTTGATACGGCACACATGGAGGGGCAGTGTAACACGCTAAGTAAGTTAACGGCGTGAAAAAACAGGCAGTCTGGGGAGAGGGGCGCTTCAGTTCCTCTCTCTTTCTTTCTCTCTAAATATCTCACTCTCCATTACTTCTTTTCATCTTTCACTCCACCACTCGTTTGTTCTCTCTCCCCAATCCCCTCTCTCTATCCATCCCACCTCTAAAGCTTCTATCTTTAATGTTTTTCAGACTCAGAACCAGAGAGCCAGATGTCAACTCCTGAACACTTCCTCTATCTGACAGCTCTACTTCATCCTCTGTAGGAGGGCTGCTTAGTTAGGGACAGGCATAGATGGAAGGCTGTTTGTGTTGTTTTCTGTCTCTCTTCACAGGAGAGAGGTTATCTGTGACCAGTAGAAGCTGGTGAACCATGTTAGAGATAGCAATGGGAAAGGGGTATTTAATTATTATTATGTTTAACCTTTATTTAACTAGGCAAGTCAGTTAAGAACAAATTCTTATTTACAATGACGCCTACCCCAGCCAAACCTGGACGACGCTGGGCCAATTGTGCACCGCACTACGGGACTCCCTATCACGTCTGGATGTGATACAGCCTGGAATCGAACCAGGGACTGTAGTGGCAACCTCTTGCACTGAGATGCAGTACCTTAGACCACTGTGCCACCCATGAGCCAAGGTAGGCATACCTGCATTAGTTAGTTGTACAACTGAATGCATTCCACTGAAATGTGTCTTCCACATTTAACCCAACCCCTCTGAAGCAGAGAGGTGCGGGGGACTGCCTTAATCGACATCCACGTCATCCGCACCCAGGGAACAGTGGGTTTACTGGGGCAGAATGACATATTTTTACTTTGTCATCTCAGGATTCGATCCAGCAACCTTTTGGTTACTGGCCAAAACACTCCTACCCGCCAGGCTACCTGCCTACCTGGGGGGAGAGTTTTTAGACACAGGCACAAGGACAGACAGTTTCACCCGTTGCCTGATGCCAGTGAAATCAGACACCTGTAAACAGAGACGTCCACCCAGAGCTAGACGAACCAGACGCAGTGGTGGAAACTACCCAGAAGCTCTTGGAGTAATCTATCTGTCTCCTGGATCTGCCGAGGTGACAGGTATGGATAGGCAGAGGAGGGAGCTGAGGTGACGAAGACCCAGCTACCTGTGGTATCTGTTGTTGTTTTGTGATATTCTTCATGGTGCTTCCCTCTCAATGCACTGGGGTACTGCTGATGTCTTGTGTTGAGAGTTGCTATGGCTCCTCACCCTGCTGCAGACTGAAGCGGCGAGTGAATATTGCACAGGTGACAGCCAACCAATGACTTATTTATGTAAACACAGGTAGCACTGAGTCGTCCCCCCCCACCCCCCTCTGTGTTTTTATAACACCCCGCAGTTTTCGGCAGACAGAGCTAGCACACTGTAATTGCACGTCAAGCTTGCCCTCTAGCAAACACCTATAAAGAGCAATGCCGGTAGGAGAGTTCATCAGCCTCCAAAGTTCTGTTACTCCCCAGCCTCCTCCTGTACAATGGCAAGAGTCAGACTAGTCCAAGTAAGATTGGTCATTCATTTGATTTGGTCATTAGGAGGTTGTAAATACAACCCCCAACCTCCCCCAAGGACTGACCCTGTGTGTTTGTGTGTTTGTGTGTGTGTATACATATGTGTGTGTAAGGTTGGGGTGGGGGGGTGATGGGGGTGTAAAGCAGGAGCCCACAGAGGACCACATAGCAGGGGCCTTGCATCACGGAGCGAACCACAACAGAGCAGCCAAGCAAGGTCTCTAACATAAGCAACACACAGGGAAAAATAAACCAATAAAACAAATGCCGGACAATAAATCGTCGGAGACCGCAGCTTGAGAGAGTACGTCGGAAAAGGGAAAGGAGAAAGAAGAAACAACACTTGAGTCTAAACTTAGAGCCTTTTTTGTTCACTTTGTTATGGCAGTAAAAAAGTCCTCTGCTGCGCCGATCAACTGAATTGCTACAACATTATCGCACGAGATGTTGACAAAAGACAGTCCCAGAGACTATTTTAGGTCTCTGTGTTGCAAGAGAGAGGACGAGAGAAAGAGAGAGAGGACGAGAGAGAGAGAGGAAGAGAGAGAGAGGTTGAGAGAGAGAGAGGACGAGAGAGAGAGAGAGAGAGAGAGAGAGAGAGAGAGAGAGAGAGAGAGAGAGAGAGAGAGAGAGAGAGAGAGAGAGAGAGAGAGAGAGGACGAGAGAGAGAGAGGACGAGAGAGAGAGAGGACGAGAGAGAGAGAGAGAGAGAGAGAGGGACGAGAGAGGAGAGAGAGAGAGAGAGAGAGAGAGAGAGAGAGAGAGAGAGAGGGACGAGAGAGAGAGAGAGAGAGAGGAGAGAGAGAGAGAGAGAGAGAGAGAGAGAGAGAGAGAGAGAGAGAGAGGGACGAGAGAGAGAGAGAGAGAGAGAGAGAGAGAGAGAGAGAGAGAGAGAGAGAGAGAGAGAGAGAGAGAGAGAACCGGTTTCTCATCCTCAAACACCAATAGTGCACCCCCCTCTCGTCCCCTCCATTCCACCCCCTGTGTCCCTTCAGCCTCTGCGCAGCTCAAACTGGGTGTTTGGAAGTTACAAGCAAAACACCTAAAGCCTATGGTTCCCTGAACAACACAGCAGCAACAGCGGGGAAGGAGCTCTAAGATCTGTACTGTTGTGTTTCCCCCCCTCTACCCCTCCATCAGTCCTTAATTCAGACCAGCTGTCTGCTTACGAGCAGACAACATTGAGCACCCGGTCTGCAGATACACGATGTTGTTTTTAAATCACCACTTAAGGTAAAAGGAGGGAAGGAGGTCCGAGAGCAGACAGGCAGCCAGAAGAGCAATCTCATTGTGGGTGTGTGTGACAGAGAGAGACACAATTAGACCCACCCGAATCATGAGAAAACAAAAAGATAATTATTTGACACATTGGAAAGAATTAACAAAAAAACGAGCCAACTAGAATGCTATTTGGCCCTAAACAGAGAGTACACAGCGGCAGAATACCTGACCACTGTGACTGACTCAAACTTAAGGAAAGCTTTGACTACGTACAGACTCAATGAGCATAGCTTTGCTATTGAGAAAGGCCGCCGTAGGCAGACCTGGCTCTCAAGAGAAGACAGGCTATGTGCACACTGCTCACAAAATGAGGTGGAAACTGAGCTGCACTTCCTAAACTCTAATGTATGACAATATTAGAAACACATATTTCCCTCAGGTAACACAGATCCACAAAGAATTAGAAAACAAACCCAATTTTGATAAATTCCCATATCTACTGTTTGAAATACTACAGTGTGCCATCACAGCAGCAATATTTGTGACCTGTTGCCACAAGAAAAGGGTGAATAGCAAACACCATTGTATATACAATCCATATTTATGTTTATTTATTTTCCCTTTTGTACTTTCACTATTTGCACATCGTTACAACACTGTATATATACATAATATGACATTTGAAATGTCTTTATTCTTTTGGAACTTCTGTGAGTGTAATGTTTACTGTTCATTTTTATTGTTTATTTCACTTTTGTTTATTATCTACTTCCCTTGCTTTGACAATGTTAACATATGTTTCCCATGCCAAAAAAGCCCTTGAATTGAATTGAGAGAGAGAGCGAGAGAGAGAGAGAGGGTGGGGGATAGGGCCATTGAGGCCATTCTCCTGTGTGTCTCCTCCATGGAGGGGTTCACCCAGTCTGACTGAAGCAGAGAGCCCTACTTCCCCTTTGGCCCTATCAGCCTAGACCAGTCAGACCCCAAGATGCATGTTGGCTGCCCTAACCCACACACTTTAGCAAGCTACGTGAGAAGGCTCCATTTGAAGACTCTTGCAGCCAGGGCAATCATTCAGGGTGGTAGAGAGAGGGAAAGTGAGAGAGAAAGAAAGAGAGAGAGACAGAGATACAGAGAGAGACACAGAGAGACAGAGACAGAGAGACACACAGAGATAGAGGCAGAGAGAGAGGGACAGACAGAGAAACAGATACAGAGAGAGACAGAGAGAGACAGAGAGACAGAGAGAGACAGAGAGAGACAGAGAGACAGAGACAGAGAGAGACAGAAAGAGACAGAGAGAGAAACAGAGACAGAGAGAGACAGAGAGAGAGACAGAGACAGAGAGAGACAGAGAGAGAATCAGAGACAGAGAGAGACAGAGAGAGAAAAAGAGACAGGGAGCAGGGTTCTGCTCAAATGCAGCAAATAGGACAGACTGCCTATCAGCACCATTTCTCACAATGATCCCCCCCACCAAACGAAAAACGTAGAGAGAAGGAGGAGGGAGAGGGTAAAAAACCACAGAGCCAGAGACATAATGATGGTCTTAATTGCTTAATTTGCCTCTACCATGGCGTTTCCCGCTGCGGTTCAGATCGGATGCCAGTGGTAGAAGTTAGATCACCTCTGCAGAGGGAAGCCTTAGCCACAGCCAGGCTGGGAGAAGAGAGAGGCCCCAGACCATAACACCCAACCTCTACAACCAGTCACACACAGCCAGGCTGGGAGAAGAGAGAGGCCCCAGACCATAACACCCAACCTCTACAACCAGTCACACACATCCAGGCTGGGAGAAGAGAGAGGCCCCAGACCATAACACCCAACCTCTACAACCAGTCACACACAGCCAGGCTGGGAGAAGAGAGAGGCCCCAGACCATAACACCCAACCCAACGCCAACCTCGGCCTTAGGCGGAGACACACACACAGTCAAGATGGAAGAGAGAGGGCCCTAACCCCAACCCCAGGTCTATAGCTATAAACACACAGTCAGGCGAGCTGGAAGAGAGAAAGAGGGAGAGGCCCCAAGCGTAACCCCAAACCCAACAGTAACCTCAGCCACCCAAGAGCAGCCCACTCACAATATGTTAACTGGCTGCAGGGTGATCTCACAGTTCCTCTCTCTCTAACCTCATGGCCATCCTGCAGAGGAGAGTACATGCAGCATCTCTGGGACTCAGTTCATGAGTTGAAAATAGCCCATGCTTGTATACACTTCTCTGCAAATATTTTCATTCATAAGTATGAATGACATCTAATCAAGCCATAAACATCTATGTTGCTTCTCAACAGAATGGTCAATATTCTGCTCCTGTGTACTGCGTAGCTTATGAAAGGCCTATTCAGGGCGAGGGGTGACCCTGTTTGGCCTCTCAGGATTGGTCATGAAAAGTGCAGCTTTGGAACACGGCGTTTGCTGGAGCTTGTCCGCCCTAGCTGACTACCGCTGGTTTCCTCTACGTCCGGCTGCCCCTCCCTAAGTACACTGGATTCAACACACATTACGGCACATTTGGGGAGCGGATGTTTCTTATTTGGCCACGGCTCCCAAATGTGTTTATTTATTTCATCGAAACACATCCAGTAAACAGCTGCTTGGCTTCTTTTTCTTTTCTTTTTTCTTCATCCCCGCTTTGTTTTGTGAAAGTTAGCATAAATAAGAGCTCCATCAGGGCGGAAGAAGCGAGCATCTGTGAGACATTTGCGGGTCGAGTCCTGTGCGAGGTTCAAACCGCCATTATTTAGCGGAATGCTGGTAAGCGCCTGACGTGTGAGGTAATGTCCTGTCACCAAGGAGAAACGGCTCCCCAGCCCCACCCTTACCGCCAGGCACACCGTCCCATTGGCTACTGAGCTAATAACGGGGCTTATACGGCCTACTGAGAGGAGGCCGTGCTCTAGCCGCAGCCCAGCGAGTGAGCTGAGGGCAAAGTAATAGTGTGGTCTACCTACTCCCCTGATCTCATCTGTCAAGACCTAAGCAGTGGCTGGTGCTACGACCACAGAACCAGGGTGGGTGGGTGCACCAGTGCCAGGCCAACCAGCCGATCGCAGATGGATTCAGAATGGCGATGGATTGCTTAGGCATGGCCTTCTCTGTCAGGCTGCCACTGGCAAATAAATGTCCCTCACTCAACACGTCCAACACTCGTCCCTGCGGCCAAAACCTACGTGTTAACAGCTCAAAATGTAAATGAGGGCTGCTGATACCTCCAGAACCCGACCTGATGGGGTTTCCAGATGGTTCCCTTAATGATAATTGAAACAGGAGAACGTCGGAACGCCATTCGGGGCTTTTTTAATGTTACCACATGCTTATGTCACTGGCCGCAAGCCTGACGAGGAGTGTGGTTTGGAGTGGGTTTATAGTGTGAGGGAAACATGCCCTTCCTTGTAGTTCCTCAGCAAGAGCACAGAGCTGTTAGCTACTGGACGGGCTTTGGTGTGTGTGTTTCTGCCTGCGCACACTGCACTTCTGGGACTCGGAACAAAACCACGGTGATTGTTTCCTTGTTTTTACTAGCCAGACACTTTTTCCCCCTCCTCCTCCTCCTCCTCTTCTCTCATGTTCTTCTCTCCTCCTCTTCTAGTAAACGGTGAGGTACCTGAGGGACCACACTGTCTTGGTTGCCTGCGAGAAGGAATCTCTATCCATAGCTCCCTGCCCGTGCACATACATGGTCTAACGTGCTAAACGCCTGTGCTCAGCATCATATACTGGTGATTATTTGCGGCGTGAGTGGACTGCTACTAATGTTATCCTGTAGTCTGCCTGGGATCCATGATAAAAAACTGGAGCTCTCTAGGGCTCTGGACCGGGGTTGCGTCAGAGATTGCTGGGCAGCATCCATCCCCTGAGAAATCACCTGGCTCACCATTAAATGGTTTACTGTAATATGCGTTGCTGGTTGCTAGCGCTAAGCCCAATTCACCAATTAACCCAGCTAAAATAAATATCCCATGGTGTTACTGTGTGAACATTATGTTGTGCTGCACAAAGACAGGAGTGGTACAATGAATCCTCTGGGGACCACGACTATAATCCTACATGAAGCAGGCCGACTTACTGGAGCTGCTGCTGGACAGACGGAAGGTACGTGACGTGTGTGGTGTGTGTGTGAACGTGCGTGCATGTGTTCCATGGGAATGTAAAAACAGATGTTCATGTACGTAAACTTCCCAAAGCAGACCCTCAAACACTGGTCTTCTATATGCATCTATACATGGCTAACCCTAACATCGTACCACTTCCTCAATGGAAAGATGAAGCTAGCACTACAGATGAATTGGCCAAGAAACACATTTCAAATGTGCAAGGAGGCAGATTTGTATCATCATTAACACTTATCAACCCTTAAATTGTCTTAATGCTTAAGTTAATTATATCTCTTGTGTCTGTATGGTATATTAATTAAATAAAAAAGCAGAGTTGTGATGACTTTGAATCTGTTTAAAATAATTAAATAAGGGCTGTCCTTGGGGTGTGAAACTGGGGTTTGGCCAATTTATGCATTAGTGTCCATTATTTGTTCTGTAATTTTCATTCTAAAGCCATGGCATTTTCCATAAAATGCACATCTGAAGTGTTGCTCCTCCCTTTGTTACTGGGTGTAGACATTATTCCCTAGGATCAAATTGACAGCAGACATAATCCATTAACAAACTGTCTGAGGTCTTTAGTGAAGGGAATAGAGCTGGTGACGAAAGCAAAGCACACAGTACAAAGAAACACTGTCTGCCTTCTTCCTCTCCTCTCTGTCTGCATCGCTCTCTCCCTTTCCTACTCTCTCTTTCGCTCTGTCCGTCTCTCTCTCTCTCTCTTTCTCTCTGTCTGTCTCTCTCTCTCTTTCCTACTCTCTCTTTCTCTCTGTCCGTCTCTCTCTCTCTTTCCTACTCTCTCTTTCTCTCTGTCCGTCTCTCTCTCTCGCTTTCCTACTCTCTCTTTCGCTCTGTCTGTCTCTCTCTCTCTTTCCTACTCTCTCTTTCGCTCTGTCCGTCTCTCTCTCTTTCCTACTCTCTCTTTCTCTCTGTCCGTCTCTCTCTCTCTTTCCTACTCTCTCTTTCGCTCTGTCCGTCTCTCTCTCTTTCCTACTCTCTCTTTCGCTCTGTACGTCTCTCTCTCTCCCTTTCCTACTCTCTCTTTCTCTCTATTCATCTCTCTCTCTTTCCTAATCTCTCTTTCTGTCCGTCTCTCTCTCTCACTTTCCTACTCTCTATATCTGTCTGTCTGTCTGTCTGTCTGTCTGTCTGTCTGTCTGTCTGTCTGTCTGTCTGTCTGTCTGTCTGTCTGTCTGTCTATTTCCTACTCTCTCTTTCTCTCTGTAACTTTCCTACTCTCTCTTTCTCTCTGTCCATCTCTCTCCCTTTCCTACTCTCTCTTTCTCTCTGTCTGTCTCTCTCTCTCCCTTTCCTACTCTCTCTTTCTCTATGTCCGTCTTTCTCTTTCCTACTCTCTCTTTTTCTCTGTCCATCTCTCTCTCTCTCTCTTTCTCTATGTCCGTCTCTCTCCCTCTCTTTCCTACTCTATTTCTCTCTGTCTGTCTCTGTCTCACATCATATTTCTGTGCCTCATTCTTTTTCCTATTTTCTCTTACACTCTCTCTATCTCCTTCTGTCTTCTTCTGTCTGTCCCTCCATCCATCCCGTTTGCCCTTTGCACATTCTCAGAGTGCAAGACATCTCAATGGAGCGCCACCTCCACATTCATTCTGGATGGAGTAAGTTACCCTCCTGCACAACCGGCACACTGTGCAACCGACAAGATAAAACTGACGGCGAGAAGAAAAAAATAGGAAAGAAAATCAAACAGAGCGTGGGCCCTGCCCTCCGACAGCGCGCGGGGCTATAAAAGTCAACAGGCGAGCCCGGTAGCCACGGTCAGTGGCCTTCTGATAGATGCGTGTCACTCTGAATCGCTGATTTCTTCTTGAAAGAAGAAAGACTGCAGGCTACTGAGCTCTCAGCTGTTACACACAGTGGCAGTGTGTATATTTTGTTTCCTAAGTACAAGGCTTTGCATGGTGCGTTATATCATTTCTCAGCCTGGTTTTGGCCCTGACGGCCAGACTGACAGACAGTGCATGTGTCTTCAGGGGAAATTATGTGTTTCTTATGTACTTATGTATGGCTGGTGCTGGAAGGTTGTTGCTCACCCAAACGGAGGGAAGAAGGAAGCTGCCAGAGTTTAGCTCAGTGGTGCAGATGTGTGGATGAGAATGATCCACCATCGACTTGCTTGGCAAAAGTTTGCCCTGATCTTCCTATAAGAAGTTAATTTACTGTATCTAACCAGGTGCAGACATCTGTTCGCCTGTGTGCGTCTGGCCTGCCTGTAGATGCACCCTCCGTAACCCCAGCCCACATCAGATTCCATGAATAACCAGGTCCAACTCATCCCAAGTGCCTTCCTCCTCCATACGTCTGTTGTTCCTTTCATGTATCCTGACAGATTCCTATCATTAGCTTTCTCCCTCTGGTCCCCGCACACCCTGCCTCCCTGTGCTTTGAAATGTTGAAACCCCCCCCCGGCCCGACACCGCCCCGACCACGGTGGGTGACACAACAAGCGTGGTAGAAAACAACAAGAGAGTTTGGAGCCAGGAGCCTTCCACCATCACCCGCACTACCTGACATCAAATATAGTTACCCACGATGCACTGAGGCTGCTGGCTGGTGGATGGCCCTTGCCCTTGTTTACCACTGAAGATCCAGATCAGAAGCGCCCATGGTTCCATGCCCCAAACTCGTTTCCATGACCTCACAGCTCTGAGCCATGACATGTGAAGTTCAGCCTCAAAGCGTAAATAGAATGTATATGGTACAGTGGGAAACTGTAGATTTCTGGTAAACCTGTTATGTCCAAGTGAAATCTGCACTAAACAGTAAACATTGAAAAGTCATGAAAGAAAACAATAAAGTCTATGTATCAGCAACATCGCTGGAAAAGTAGCTGTTACACCTGTGTGTAATTATCTAGTTACAGCACATAACATTGCCAAAAAACACCTAGATGTATAGTTAAGGGCGAACAACATTGCTTCGATACAGTGCAGTAGCAACCTTCAGCGGGAAGCAGAACTGGACAGTGCCCCGATCAGCCTTGCATGGAGGGAAAACTTTAACTCGCAAACTTGAGTCTGTGGAAGTCGCTTCTAGTAAACCCTAGGTGCTCTGGTTACAGTAGACAGGAAATCAGAACGTGTCATCTCCTGTGCCCACCTTTGGGGGAGAGAGAATGGAAGGCAGGGGCTATTGTGTGTGGGGCGTGTAGTCCATACAAAGAGGTAGCTGGGTACTGTAATTTTGTGAGACAGCTTTATTGTCATCTTGACTGGGGGAGATATTATCTCTGAGCGCATAGGCCGGGATCAAATAGAGTGTGTGCGTGCCACGTCTGGATGAAGGATCTCCCTAAAGGTGCGGCAGGAGCTGGGCAAGTCTGAGGGAAGTCTGACAGGTTGAGGAGGTATGTGCTGAAAAGTAGGCATTACTGTAACGATCAATAGTAAAGGCATGTCAGATGAACCCAACTAAACCCAGCGTTTTTCACCCGAGTGTTTTAAAACACTGAAACCACGAGGTCCTTAACTCAGGGTGAACACATGCTGTTCCTGTAGCTGCTGCTGTTCCTGGATAGCTTCAGCTGTTGTTGCATGGAGTATGCGTGTGTATGCCTACAGTTTGTGTGTGTATGTGATGGTGTGTGTGTAGACTACGGTAGGTGGCCTTGCAGTTTGGCAGTGATACCATCTCAAGCTGACCCAGGGCACTGTGTTCTTCACAGTAGAAATCATTTATGGAGCACGTGTGCTGCTCTGCTGGGTCTTCAGGGAAAATAGCTTCTTATGCAACTACATTGGTGGGAACACACTTTGTCTCCTCTCTCACACGCATCGAGCTGTGAGCTCGTGTAGATAGTATGAACATTGACGTCACAAAAGGAGCTAAACACTTGTATTGAGAGGCCACCTTTCTCTGTACTGAAAACACTGCGTAGACTAAATTACATTCTTTGTGCAAAAACAGTTCTGAAAACATTAATATATGCCATTTAGCAGACACTTTTATCCAAAAGCCACTTAGTCATGCGTGCATACATTTTACATATGGGTGGTCCCAGGAATTGAACCCACTACCCTGGCCTTCAAGGACCATGCTCTACCAACTGAGCTGCAAAGGACCACACTGAAGTGCTTCTAGTCCCAATACTTTCAGTGGGATGTATGCCACTCTTTTTGAAGACTGGAAGTTGATTCCTGTCTATTTGAAATGTTGTTTTGGCTTTATAGTAAGATCTCTGTCAATCGGGCAGAAATGGTCACATACATAGTTACAGTATAATATTATACTAATAATACAAAAATTACATACCAGTCCATTGTCCCTGTACTATGTCCAATCATATAACACATTAAAGTACCACAACAGCGGCACCTTTTTCTGAGTTACTCATGATGCTGCACAAGGATTTAAGACACTAACCAGGTTTCCCTCAAGATGTCAACAAAACAAAATATGCTAGAGAAGGTGGGATCTTATTGTGTCGGTAAACTTAATTTTGTGAGAAATATCAGTGGAAACACTTATGCAAAAATATTGATATAATTTCCATCATATCGAAGTAATATGATATGTTGCATGGTTCTCCTCATTGTGACTCGGGAAAGCATACAGTTTCTTAGGCTATAGATGAAATAAATGATGATGAACTTAACAAGGTGATGAAAGTGCAAGGTGATGAGCTTTTGATCTTTTGGCACATTTGCTATGTATATAACGCAAACATTTGTGTGACAAAACCATCAGTGAGCTGAAAATGCGATGGAAACCCATTAAACTTCTACAGTGGGGAGAACAAGTATTTGATACACTGCCGATTTTGCAGGTTTTCCTACTTACAAAGCATGTAGAGGTCTGTCATTTTTATCATAGGTACACTTCAACTGTGAGAGACAGAATCTAAAACAAAAATCCAGAAAATCACATTGTATGATTTTTAAGTAATTCATTAGCATTTTATTGCATGACATAAGTATTTGATACATCAGAAAAGCAGAACTTAATATTTGGTACAGAAACCTTTGTTTGCAATTACAGAGATCGTACGTTTCCTGTAGTTCTTGACCAGGTTTGCACACACTGCAGCAGGGATTTTGACCCACTCCTCCATACAAACCTTCTCCAGATCCTTCAGGTTTCGGGGCAGTCGCTGGGCAATACGGACTTTCAGCTCCCTCCAAAGATTTTCTATTGGTTTCAGGTCTGGAGACTGGCTAGGCCACTCCAGGACCTTGAGATGCTTCTTACGGAGCCACTCCTTAGTTGCCCTGGTTGTGTGTTTTGGGTTGTTGTCATGCTGGAAGACTCAGCCACGACCCATCTTCAATGCTCTTACTGAGGGAAGGAGGTTGTTGGCCAAGATCTCGCGATACATGGCCCCATCCATCCTCCTCTCAATACAGTGCAGTCATCCTGTCCCCTTTGCAGAAAAGCATCCCAAAAGAATGATGTTTCCACCTCCATGCTTCACGGTTCGGATGGTGTTCTTGGGGATGTACTCATCCTTCTTCTTCCTCCAAACACAGCGAGTGGAGTTTAGACCAAAAAGCTCTATTTTTGTCTCATCAAACCACATGACCTTCTCCCATTCCTCCTCTGGATCATCCAGAGGATCAGATGGGCCTGGACATGCGCTGGCTTGAGCAGGGGGACCTTGCGAGCGCTGCAGGATCTTAATCCATGACGGCGTAGTGTGTTACTAATGGTTTTCTTTGAGACTGTGGTCCCAGCTCTCTTCAGGTCATTGACCAGGTCCTGCCGTATAGTTCTGGGCTGATCCCTCACCTTCCTCATGATCATTGATGCCCCACGAGGTGAGATCTTGCATGGAGCCCCAGACCGAGGGTGATTGACCGTGATCTTGAACTTCTTCCATTTTCTAATAATTGCGCCAACAGTTGTTGCCTTCTCACCAAGCTACTTGCCTATTGTCCTGTAGCCCATCCCAGCCTTGTGTAGGTCTACAATTTTATCCCTGATGTCCTTACACAGCTCTCTGGTCTTGGCCATTGTGGAGAGGTTGGAGTCTGTTTGATTGAGTGTGTGGACAGGTGTCTTTTATACAGGTAACAAGTTCAAACAGGTGCAGTTAATACAGGTAATGAGTGGAGAACAGGAGGGCTTCTTAAAGAAAAACTATCGGGTCTATGAGAGCCGGAATTCTTACTGGTTGGTAGGTGACCAAATACTTATGTCATGCAATAAAATGCAAATTAATTACTTAAAAATCATACAATGTGATTTTCTGGATTTTGTTTTAGATTCCGTCTCTCACAGTTGAAGTGTACCTATGATAAAAATGACAGACCTCTACATGCTTTGTAAGTAGGAAAACCTGCAAAATCGGCAGTGTATTAAATACTTGTTCTCCCCACTGTATTTTTTATTCTGTACATGGGAATTTAACTGCAAAAGTAATTTTCATGTGCACTACGTCATCATGCACAGACTTCTATCCGCAACAAATCCATTTTATGTAAATACATCTCTGGAGGAAAAATTAACATATTTTGTTTATGCAGATTTTAGAATATCTGCCGCCAATTGGGTGGAAACCTAGCTAGTGAGTAATTGTTTTAGTCAAAGTATGATATATTTGGGCTTGAAGTGGGAAATCCGAAGTGGGACATTCATGGAAGTCGTGTCAATGCCGCGTGTTTTCTTATGATATACTGTGAAAATAATTTCCAGACTAAATTTCGCTTCAGGGCTGGATTTTATGACATTGTCTATTAATCAGAAACAGCTGCAAACTTCTTCCTCTTTGCGACTGAGCTGAGCCAAACAGCCGTGCGTCCACTTGGCCACCTGAGCCATGGAGCAAATTCAAACGTATGTTTTTGGGCCTCCACTTTTTTGACCAGAAAATGATCATAATCCATTGCATAATTTGTCAATTTGCTATAATTTTTTTGCTAGTCTGTATAAAAAAAATTATATGATCATTTTAGAAATGGTAAAATTGCGTGATATGATTTCATTTTGGAACCCCTCTCCCCCCGTCGCCCCAAGATGAATGTTTTTTTACCATTCACTACTGTTTCTCTACACGCTCCACTGCTTTGATTGGTGCAGCTAGAAACCACAATTGTCTGCCCTATAATGCAAAGGAAGCTGCAAAAGAAAATTCAAGGAACTTGTTTATCTATTTTGTTGTGCTGTTGTCACATTTGTGTGGGTGTTTTGTGTCTGATGTGCTCAGGGTGTTGTTACATGTCATTTGCGGTGTGCATCTTGAGCAAAGTCAATGTAGACTATTATTTCTTCCCCTATGAGAACTATGAGCACGGGCTGATTTGGCTTTTCTGTACTGCAGCCAAAGCCTGCCAGCAGCCTACCTACCAAAGGTTGCACCGTCTGTGTCCAATAGAATGTAGAAAAACGCATGTCAACCTTTCAACAGTTATCCATATTACTGGAGATTCATCTTATTACTATTTATTTCGCTGATTCACAGTCACAATTTATGGAAAATGCCACATCTATATTGGTTAAGTCAAAGATACTAGTTTCCATCTGTTGGAAAGGTTTTCCCTTAAATGCTTATGATAAACCCAGCTCCAGCCATAGCCAGCCATATCCCTAGCAAGCTGGCTAATCTTTTGAATATGGTGTAGTAAAAATAAATAAGACAGCAACAACAGATAACATTGGCTAGCTAGATAAGGTTAGCAAGATAGCTAGCTAGCGAGATAAGGTTAGCATGCTAGCTAGCTACACTGATAGCTTGTCAGTGCCCTATTTGAAGGGAGAAATCACCACGACGTTCCTCCCCACCCCCAATTCATTAATATGTATAAGTAACCTGCGTCATTCTTCTGAGGTGGAACCTGATCAAGCTTTTCCGCTCTACAACATGAGTTACGTTGCCGTTTGGTGGGGTCCTTTAATAAGCCTGCCTCCAATTAAATAACACTTTGTTAATCATTATATCCAATCTAATAACATTGTGGTAACGGCCTGTAGAGCAGAGAGAGGTTCAATAGGACAGAACCTAATGCAGTTGTTCTCTGTGTAGTGTGTTTTTGGCACTCAGTGATTCCCTGTGTCCCAAGACAGCAACAGATCAATGGCCCCAGAGTCTCTGAGTGGAATCAATGATATCTTCTCCTGTCCTCCATAAGCATTACATTAATGAAAGCTATAAACTTCACCTCAGACAACAGACAGCTCTCTCTTTACAACACCCCGGGGCCAAAAATGAATCAGATAACGTTTTCAAGAGCTTTTCGGGCTCAGTTTCCTCCCCCCAAAAAAGAAAAGCTGGAGACTTCTGAAATGAGAAAGCGCAATAAACTTCCCAAACAAAATGCTGACATCATGGGGGCCTGTCAAGGTGAAGTGTAGACATCCGTTGTCTTCGTGACCTTACAAGCCCCTGAACATAGACTCAGCTCACAGTAACAGATACAGACATTCATAAGTAGCTAAATAATTGTACCAAAAATATTCAACGAGGTAATGTGAGGTGGCATGTTCACATTAAATTGGCTACCATTATCTGTCTGTCATAACCACTTATGGAAAACCATGTCATTGTTAAAACCACTTGGTGCTGAAAAATGGAGGGACTACCTGGACTAGTCCAATAACAAACACCAATTTTGCTGCAAAGTGTTTAAAATGTTTTCTGTTGAGTGCCCTATTGAATACTACCTATAATGTGGTGTGGCGTAGATTATGGATGTACATTAAGGAAGTACCTGGGCCTCCCAAGTGGCGCAGTAGTTTAAGGCACTCCATTGCAGTGATAGCTGTGCCACTAGAGATCTTGGGTTCAAGTCCAGGCTCTGTTGCAGCCGGTCGCAACCGGGAGACCCATGGTGCGGTGCACAATTGGCCCAGCGTTGTCCGGGTTAGGGGAGTGTTTGGTTGGCAGGGATGTCCATGTCCCATCTCACACTAGTGACTCCTTTGGCAGGCCGGGTGCAGTGCATGCTGACATGGTTTTCAGGTGCACAGTGTTTCCTCCAACACATTGGTGTGGCTAGCTTCCGGGTTAAGTGGGCATTGTGTCAAGAAGCAGTGTGGCTTGGCTGGGTTGTGTTTCGGAGGACGCACGCCTCTCCCAAGTCCGTACGGGATGGGACAAGACTGTAACTACCAATTGGATACCACGAAAAAGGGGTACTTTAAAAAAAATAACATTAAGGAAGTACCTTAGTGACAGCAGGATAGCCGGCGGCCACCTCGCCAGGGCAATAGAGACTCTCCTGGTGGGACACGTGCACGGCTGTGGCCCACTGGTCCAAGAAGCCACTGGGGGTATACAGGCCACAGTCCCTCACGCTGGTCTCCCGCTCAAAGTCCTCACACACTCCGTCACCGTCGTAGAAGTAACACATACTGGGCTCCTCTGGAGGGAGGGAGAGAAGAGAGAAGAGTGAAGAGATTCAATCTTAATGTTTGCTCTTAAACCGTTTGGATTGTGTGGAGGTTAATGTGTTAATGTGAATGAACTTGAAAACTGTTTCAAAACCGTTAGTGTTGATGTCAATGAACTTGTTGAACTGGGCCCAGATTACGCAATATATATATCATAGCTTATCCATTGCACTTTAGCTATCAACTGCATTTGCTAATAGTTGATCTTGTCTTGGTTTATTGTCTTGTCTTGTGTTGGATGTTTAGGCCACACTCACTACTGTACTACACCTCAATGATTATTCCTGCTTTATTCATGATGTCCGAAAACTATTTGGTAGAGAGCATTCAACATGGGGATAGAGGAAGCTAGGCATGCTATCTGTTTAGGCATGCTATCTGTTTTATTTGTTTAAATAAGCCCTTTTAGCATGGTTGGTATTTTATACTCTGTTTTAAAATAAATATCTAGAGATTTTTCAGAACTTTCAAACTATTTGTGGTTTTAAAACTCTTTTGATAAAAATTGGTGTTTGTTATTGGACTAGTCCAGGTAGTCCCTCCATTTTTCACAAGGAAGAACCCCACTTTACAAAGTTGAGAAACAGGTACATTTATCACACGTTTAATGCTTGACTGTGTAGACCTCTGTTGCTTAGTTAGTAGAGCATGGTGCTTACACTGCCAGGGTTGTTAGTTCGATTCCCAGGGCCACCCATGTGTAAATGTATGCATGCATGACTTGAAGGCGCTTTGAATAAAAGCGTCTGCTAAATGGAATATATGTACATATATTTGTTAGAGTGTGTGCTTTGAGGACTGGACGAGTCCATTATCGAAGGGATCTTTTTCCTCAAGCACACAAGGCATCTTGGGTTACACGGAGACAGATCTCTCAGATACTGACCAACAGTGAGTGGCAAACACATCCCACAAGATACAACTCCATTGCTGCACACCTTAACATCCATTTCTCTCTAAGAGTACAATGTATCAACAGTGGGAGTATTTTAAAATCCATCTCTCTCCCCTCCTCCTCTTCTCACCTCCTCCCCCTCCCCTCTCACAGAGTGTAAACATGTCTGCCCTCTCAGCAGTTCCAGCTTTCCTCGCTTGTCTCCCATCATTGTTTTCGTTTCAGTTGACAGAAATGGGATGTCTGCATAAATAAAGTAACACTCAAGGCGTGCCCTCTCCTGCAGGGGAGGCTGGGAACGAGTAGGGCCTCCAGGAGCGTAACACTATCTGATGAACTTGACAGATTAGGATCGTTTCTGTTTTATTTAGAGAGAGAGGAGGGGGCGAGAGAGAGAGTTGAGAGAGCGAGAACAGGCAGGAGGATACACCAGTATGGCTTTTCCAGACATCCCACCCGGAGTTGGGGCTGGAGCTGGGGCTGGAGCTGGGGCTGGGGCTGTAGCTGGAGCTGGGGCTGGAGCTGGGGCTGGGGCTGGGGCTGGGGCTGGAGCTGGGGCTGGGGCTGGAGCTGGGGCTGGGGCTGGGGCTGGAGCTGGAGCTGGGGCTGGGGCCTGGAGCTGGAGCTGGGGCTGGGGCTGGAGTTGGGGCTGGAGTTGGGGCTAGAGTTGGGGCTGGAGCTGGGCTAGAGGAGGCTGGATTTTGTGCGTGTGCTCTCACAGTGTCGGGGTTCCAGTTAAGGGGAAGGCGGCATTCCGTGCCAAGTTGGCTGGGCCTCCTCGAAATTCCAACCCTCCCCAGCTCTGCTCTGCTTAGTGCTGTACTCTGCTCTGACGATGTTGAAACGAGGGGCTGCAGAGGGGGCATATAGAATGCACTCCTGCCACTCCAAACGGATGAAGAGTGAGAGGGAATGAGAGGTAGAGAGAGAAAAGGTGTGAGCGGAAGAGAGAGAAAGAAACTGAGAGAGTGAAAAACAGAGAGAGAGAAAGAGAAAGAGCAAAAGAGAGAGTGAGAGAGACTGAGAGAAGAGGTGATTGAGTTCAGGAGGGAAACAATGATAAAATTGATGAACCAGAAGAGAGAGGAGAAGAAATAAAGGGTTACAGAGGAAAACAAGGAGGTAGAAAGAGGCTGAATAACATTGGGAACAGATAGATAAAGAGGGGGAGGCCAGAGAGAACGAGAGCTGTTCTGTGAAGCAGTACCATGACTCTATTCAACAAGGGAACCCAGTCAACTTTCCTCCTCAGCCTATACACATTTAATTTATTCCCTTATGGCAACAGTGTGTACAGTATCTGTCCCTTCTCCCCAGCCTGAGAGCACGTCAGGCTGTACCATGCTCTGCGTTAGCCGCTCATTCAACAGGCAGACAGACAGACAGAAGGTCCCTTCATTATAGTGTCCGATTTCCACACAAAAACTAGGAATATGTCAGGCAGTCACACACAAATCCCAGAGCGCTGCGGTCAACGGAAAACGATCTCACAGGGGTTGTGAGACACACACACAAACGCTCATGCAAACATGTGCATGCACATACAAACACATCCCTCGATGAGGCGAGATCAGCTATGACACAATGGGACTTTTTATTGTGTGAAAAAACAGGAGAGGAAGAGAAAAATAATCACTCGAAGGAGGACAAGAAATCATCCATCTATTGACCAAACAGTGACTGACGAGGACGCCAGAGAATCCAATCCACTGAATGAAGTTATTTATTCTCTCTTCAAACGACAATCCTTTCCAGACTCTCAGCGAGACATCAACATGACCATGATACACAATGGCATCTGCTCTTATGAGAAACGCATCAAGTCCTTGGACAAGTCCCAGACACAGATGTGAAACTAGCGAATGCCTCGCCGCTGTCATTCACCGAGCCAGCGTGTGACTAGCATGTTACTCACATCTCCCCACAACTCATACGCCTCTCAACCACACACACTGGGGAGTCCTCCTACCGATAAGAGTCACAGGAACTGCCGTAACAGCTGGCCAATCAAAATAACCTTGCTAAGTTCAAGGGACCAATGAAATCGTCAAATTGGAATGGAAAGCAAAATGTGTCTGTGTAGTTCCGCCCTCATAGAGATCTCAATGGGGATGGAAATGGTATTCTTCTGTGTCTTACCAATTAATCACCTTTTGAAGCATGCATACTGTCTCAGTTGTGGACATTATTCATTTTGAGTCATAGAACCAGCCACTGTGTTAAATAACGGTTATTCATATTCATATTGGTTGTGTGTCCGTGACATTTAGACAATATGTCACATACCGTATAACTAATATGTTAACTTTAGGGACAAATAACTACAATGGTGATGGTGCTCAGGAGGACGTACC